>NC_046301.1:61668829-61986887 GCF_004115265.2 Rhinolophus ferrumequinum
GTGCTTTAAGACCTCTTCAGAGCTTGGGGGAATTGGTTTGTGGTACCCCCAACTGGCACCCCGCTCTGCGCACCCCCATGCTCCGGTATGCCTGCTCCTGAGGCTTTGAGACCCCTGGTCCTTGGGAAGCCCCTGACAGTGGCCTGTGCTGCTACTGCTGGCTGGCCGGACCCCCTGGGGAGTCCCCCCAACTGAGTGCCACCCCCCCCCCCCATTGCTGCAAGACCAGTTGGCCTATAGTGTGAGTCCAGGGGATGCCGGTGGGGTAAGCCTGGGTCCCTGGTTCCAGGGAGGGCTCCAGGCGGCTACATGGCCATGTGCAGGCCAGAGCTGTGTGTGTGTGTCTCTCTCTGTGTCTCTGTCTCTCTCTGTGTCTGTCTCTCTCTCTCTCTCTCTCTCTCTCTCTCTCTCTCTCTCTCTCTCTCTCTCCTCCCTCCCTCCCTCCCTCCCTCCCCCTCTCCCCGCTCTTGAGCAGATGAGAAGCATAATGACAAGTTGGGGGCCAGGAGCCCAGAAGCAGTTCAGCCTTGCCGGTGGTCCCTGGTTCCCTGACAGGCTGCTGTCCTGTCACTTCTGTTTGCCCAGCCTCAAAGGCTCCCAAGCTGTGACTTCTTGTCTTTGGTCCCTCTGGGTGACCCCAGGCTGCCACTGTCCCCACAGGTACTTCTGCCAGCTGGTGGACGGCCTGGAGTACCTGCACAGCCAGGGCATTGTGCACAAGGACATTAAGCCTGGCAACCTGCTGCTCACCACCGGCGGCACGCTGAAGATCTCCGACCTGGGTGTGGCCGAGGTAGGCCACCGCCCGGGCTGTGTCGGGCTAGCGCTCCCTGAGTGCCGTTCCTCAGTGCCCCCGCCCCCCCTCCCCCGCTCTGCCGCAGGCCCTGCACCCATTCGCTGAGGATGACACGTGCTGTACGAGCCAGGGCTCCCCTGCGTTCCAGCCGCCAGAAATCGCCAATGGCTTGGACACCTTCTCTGGCTTCAAGGTGGACATCTGGTCGGCTGGGGTCACGCTGTAAGTGCCTGTGGGACCTGGTCCTCTCAAGCCACCCCAGGGCCCCTCCTTTGCCCACCTTGCTCAGGCTCTAGGCTTCCAGAACCTGCCCCTCCTGGCGGGTCCCCCAGACACCCCACAATTGTGGGGCGCTGTGGAGCCAGTTAGCAGCCCCTGCAAGTGGAAGTGAGGGCTGCCCCCCTTAGTCGTCTAGAGTCCCACTTGTCTCCATTCTCACTGGCTGATGATCCCTGGCCACACTCACCTTGCGGTGAATTCTGTCTGGATGCTTTATACTGAGAATTCTCAGACGTGCACGTTGACAATGTTGCTCGGCCCACTGCCGTGTGCCCCCCACCCCATCCTGCTGTGTCCTGAGTTGGGCTGTCTGCCCATCAGGGTGTGTCTCTGAGCAGTTCTACGTAAGCAGCGCTAAGTGGGCTTCAGAGTTCTCTGGAACCCTGTTCATTCTTGACGTTGGCACTCATGCTGCAGGCTCGCGGGCACAATCCCCAGGTCCAGAACCTTCTGTCCACCTCTGCACCAGGGCAGCTGCCAGCATGGGCATTTGTATTCATATAGCATGTGACCCACCTTTTTAAAGTGTAAAATACCAGTGGTTTTTGGTATTTTCAGTGGTGGAGCCACTACCCTTTATTCCAGAACATTCTTGTCCCCCAAAACGAGGCCCTGTAGGTGAGGGTGGTTTGAGGCTTCTGTGCCAGGGTGGTTCTGGGCCAGGGCCATAGGATGGGCCCTGACTAACCAGCCTCTGCCCTTTCCCTCGGGGCGAAGCTACAACATCACGACAGGCCTGTACCCTTTCGAGGGGGACAACATCTATAAGTTGTTCGAGAACATTGGGAAGGGGGACTACACGATCCCAGGAGACTGTGGCCCCCCGCTCTCGGACCTGCTGAAAGGTGAGGACCTCAGGACGGCGACTGACCGTGGGCCCTGGGGAGGGCCAGGATGTGGGTGTGTGCCAAGGGTGGGCTGCCATCGGGCAGTGGGGGTCCTCTTTGCAGCCTCCACCTGCCTTTGCTGCCCATACTTCCCACTGCTGATGGGGGGGCTCGACGCCTAGTGGGGTGTGGAAAGTGGCTGGGGCCAGGGAGGGCTGACACCTCGAGGCTGAGCCTTGTGCTCCTCCACCTGCTCTGACCACCCTCCCACCTGCCCCATGCTTCCCGCGCCAATAGCAGCGGTGACCTCAGCCCACTTGCTGGGTGGTGAGCTTCCTGCTCTATTTCCTGGCAGGTGCAGCAGGTGGCGCTGTCCAGCCACAGTGCTGTGGGCCAGGTGTATGTAGACAGATAGGTGGGAGCCTAGGTGGTCTGTCCTGAGGTTGACTGGAGTCTGGATGAGACAGTTTATTAGGATGTCTCACATCCAGTGTCGGCCCAGTGTGTGACTGGTGTTTAGTATTTATCAGTGCAATACTGTCTCAGTTTCTTTTCCTGCCCTTAGTCAGGCTCTGGTATGTGATTGACCTTGTACTCGTCTGCATTGGACCCTTGGTCAGTGCTTAGACTTCTAACGTACATCTGGAAAGGGTCGTGTCATGTTCCCAAGCCTCCCAAACACGCCTCAGAGTTCCCTAGCAGCTGAGTTAAGCTGGTTCTTGGGTGTGAGAACGCTCGGCCTGGGGGCTCTGCCTGTCAGTCAGGGTAGATAGGCCATGTCCCATGAGTCCTAGAGCCGCCCTGGCTCTGAGTGCTGGTGTGTCAGAACCCCCAGGCACACTGGGAGGGGATGTTGCTGGCAGCTGTGCCAGGGTGTGGATAGCTGAGGACAGGGGAAGCAGAGGCAGGCAGGCCCCCCCAGCCCCCCGAGCAGTGAGGCCACTACCGTGATTGCACCCCCCCACACACACACGCCCACTGCCATTCAGACCTCAGCTCCCAAAATTGGTGCGATTTCCTGAGAATGCAGTCACTCTCTCGTGGGTCCTGTAAAGAGCTCAGAGCTGTACCCCATCCCCTCCTGTGTGTCATGCTCACTTAGGAGGGACGACTCCGTCCTGCGGCCTAAGTGTGTGCCACGGTCAGGTCTTGCCCCTTCCGAGTGAGTGTCGTGAATACCACTGTCTTGGGCCGTGGGGTCCTGCCTGGATACCATGGGTCACCGGCTGGGCACTGGCAGAGGGCGGCCCCATACTTCCTCCCCATGGATCGTGTGGACAGCAGGTCCAGCCCTGTGGGGCAGGGTGGTCCTGCCCAGCCTGCTTTGGTCTCCTTGTGGAGGCGGTCTCCCCCTGCTTGTCTTCCCAGCCATATTGCCCACGTTTCTGCAGTTTTCCGCAGGTGGCCATGGTGCCTGGATGGCCCCTTGTGTCCCAACAGGACAGTGCCCCGGGGCTGCAAGTACCATGTCCATATGGCTACAGGCCCAGCACCGCTGGACAGGGGCAGGCGGGGCTGGGGCCCAATGCTGACTCTCCCATGGTCTCCCCATCAGGGATGCTGGAATACGAGCCGGCCAAGAGGTTTTCCATACAGCAGATCAGGCAGCACAGGTGAGTGTCCCCAAGGGGCCTGCGTGGGGAACTGGGTGCCACGGGCCATCCTGATGTGCCGGCTTCCGCAGCTGGTTCCGGAAGAAGCACCCGCCAGCCGAGGAGCTGGTGCCCATCCCGCCGAGCGCGGACTGCAAGGACCGTTGGCGCAGCATGACTGTGGTCCCCTATCTGGAGGACTTGCACGGCTGTGCCGACGACGAAGGGGATGAGGACCTCTTTGACATTGAGGATGACATCATCTATACTCAGGACTTCACCGTGCCCGGTGAGTCTGGCAGCTGCAGTGACTTGCAGCCTGGCCTCGACATTCTCAATGTCCTCGAGCCCTCATGGCAGGTCTATCCACGCTGGCACAGACCAGCCCAGCAGACCAGCAGGAGCAGGTGGGGACCCAGAGGGCGGAGGCCGCCCAGCCCTCTGTGTTCGTTCCTCGGACTGCAAACCGCATCCTGCTGGGTGGTGAGCGAGGGCGGAGGCCCCTCTGATGGCCCGCCGCCCACCCTGACGTGCGGCCTTGCTTCCCCAGGTGGCGAGGAGGCATCTGAGGCAGGGCTTAGAGAGGAGCGAGGCGCCCGGCACCGCCAGTGCTCACACCTTTCTGCAGAGGAAGCTGAGGTCGGGGGCGTGCAGGGGCTCGAGCAGGCGCCGCAGGCCCTAGTGTAGCCGCCCTTCCCATGGCCTGGAGGCCATGCTGCGCCCCTGCGGGCCCTCGCCGAGTCTTCCCCGGAATCTGAGGGAGGCAGGGCAGCTCCCCTGTTGCTGGATGTGTCCCTCCACAGCACCCACAGCTCTGTTCTGTTGGGGGACCAGTTACGCAGGCCCCGTCATAAAGGTTTGCCAGATGTGTGTGCCGGTGGTGGTTGCGTCCCATCCCCAGCTCGTCAGCTGGGTGCTGGGTTTTGCTGTAGAGAGAACCAGTGTGCCACGGTGGCCTGCGGGGTGGGTGGGGCCCCTTGGAGCTGTGTCCCACTATCCTGGGGTCTGTGGTGCCTGTTGCCAGTCGCAGGTTCAGCCTGGATCAGCGGGAGGTGATGTGTGTGTGGTGCCCTGGCCCTGGGGTCCCTGGCTGCACTCCAGTTCTGGGTTTGAGGCCTCCTGAAGCCTCCATCCCCTCTACAGAACAGGGGTGAGATGTCCTGCCTCTCAGAGGCACTGGGTCCTGTGACAGGTGACAGGTACCTAGCTGTCACCCTTGCCGGCAGGTTGCCTGTTGTCCGAGCAAGGCGGAGTGAAGACCCTGCCAGGCCCCCAGAGCTGTCTCCCAAGCACCCCTTGAGCCATGTGAGATCCAGGGGTGGTCTTTCCTGGGAAGGGATCCCCAGCCTTGGAATGTGCTCTGCTCCAGAAGTGGGGTAGTCCAGTTTCGAGGTTGGGCAGCCACTTTTCCCTGACCTGCTCACGAGTCAGTGGTGGCCTGTGTTGGGGTGGAGACCCCTGCTAGGACCCCTCTGGTCCCAGTCATGGGTCACCCTAGGAGGCTCTTGGCTGCTTGGCCTTGGCCTCCCTGGACTGTCTCCACTGTGGAAGTCCTGCCACCCACCCTGAGAGCTGGGCCTTGGGCCGGGTGTGACTGCTCAGCGGCTGCTGGCACGGTGCCTTGAGGGTGGATGGGGCAGACCCCGGACCTGCTGGCCATCCCCCCACCACCGACAGTGCTAATGGGCTCTGGGTGGTCCATGCAGAGACCCACGTGTGCTCTGTCCAGTGGGATCCTGTGAGCACGGATGAGCTCTGACCTGGCATATGTGGGTGGGCATGGCAAGGTTTAGAAGCCGCCGAGTCAGGCCCTGGACGCCCTTGGTAGAGGAGGGGCTACAGCTTAGAGCAGTTTCCTGCCAATGTCGTAGGAAGGTGGGCCGCATGGCTGGGCTGCGTGGGCTCCTGGTGGTGCAGCGGAAGACAGGGCCCTCCCTGCACACCCTCCTCTGCGCCCACCTCAGTGAGCACTGGAGCGTAGGCACACGTGCACAGCCCCGGGCTTGTGGGTCCCAGGATGCTGGTGAGGGTGGAGGTAGGGGCACAGTAGGCCCCCAGCACTGATCCCTTCATCCCGTGCCTGGTACGGGGAGCCGGCGGGCTATTTCTGGAGCGATGGCACATCTCACACACCTGGCCTGAGCCCAGTCCCACAGGGCCCAGCAAGGTGTGGATCAGAACAGGTGAGAAGGCCGAGTCTCGAGCCCCGCACCCCAGGTCCCCAGCCTTCAAGTGCCTGGGCCCCCACCAGCCCGCTCTGAGGCCTGCCTTCCCTCTCCCTGGGTTAGGGCTCCTGGAGGCAGGACCTGGGTGGGACAGGTGGGGTCGTGCCTGGGGAGGGGGGCAGCCTGGGAGGGGTTAGTGTTGGGCCCCCATCAGCCCGCACCGCCCTCTTGCTCCTAGGACAGGTCCCAGAGGAGGAGGCCGGGCAGAATGGACAGAGCCGAGGCCTGCCCAAGGCCGTGTGCATGAATGGCACCGAGTCGGCCCAGCTGAGCACCAAATCGAGAGTGGAGCGCCGGGCCAGTGCCGCCTCCAACGCCCCCCGCAAGGCCTGCTCCGCCAGCAGCAAGAGCCGCAGGCTTTCGGCCTGCAAGCAGCAGTGAAGGCAGCTGCCCGCAGGTAGGCCACAGCACGGGTGGCAGGAGTGGGTGGGGGTGCACATGGGCATTGCCCGTGCTTGGCCAAGTCACTGTCCTGTCCCCTGCTGACCACACCTAGTTCCTCCCTTCGAAGTCCTGTCAGTCTGCTGTCACCACCATCAGACTTGGGGTCGAGGGCCGAGGAGGTCACTTCCTGCCGGATACTGGCCACTTGGGAGGCCAGCTGGGGCCTGTGCAGGAGGGCCCCAGGGGCTCACCCTGCCTGAGATGCAGGCTGCTGCCTGGAGGGATTGCTGGATTTGGAGGAGGCTGCATGGCAGGAGGCTGGGAGGGGCCAGGGTCTGGCTGAGCCTGTCAGCCTGGCCGTTGTGCGGCCCTCTCCCTGCTTGCCCCTCCCACCCCTGCCTGCCCCAGTCCTGGAAGGGGGGGGGGGAGGGGGGATAAGGCACCAGACATGTCGGAGCCTCACAGTGCCTGCTCAGGGTGTGGGGGTGTGGGCAGTGGGCTGTGGGCCTGGGTAGCAGCTCCCCTGCCCAGCTGCAGCCCCACTGAAGGTCATGTTTCATCCCGCTGGGCAGTGTGCAACTCGCAGCTTAGACTTCCTGGCCTCTCAAGACTTGACAGCCCCATGAGCCCCGGCCTGTTTCCTTGGCCGTACCAGTGGGCCCCAGGGTACCCTGCGCCTGCCTCCCGGGACGCAGAGCATTTGCTGGCCCAAGACTGACACAGTGTCCCATCTGCAGCCCATCTCCAGGAGCCTTGGGCAGGAGCCACGGTCCAGGTTCTACGGCCCAGGTCCTCCTCAGCCTTCCCACCGCCTGCTGGCCCATCTCCGGCCGCCCAGGAAGGCTGCTGCCACACCCTCCGTGCCGACCACCCCTTGGGAAACGGGGGTCCTGGAGGGCTGTGGCTGGGGAACAGCAGGGACTGGGGTCTGGCCTCCCCAGTCTCATGGGCAGTGGACACGACCTCCTGTTGACTTTGCAATCCTGTGCTGAGCCCCTCTCCCTAGCCAAGGGAGGAGGGCGAGGCTGGGCCATGGGCCCCGCGCAGCCCTCGCCATGCACTTTACGTTTAGACTACTGGTTCTTGCCCTGACTTCTCTTTACTTTGCTACATGTTAGCGCCTCCCACACCTAGTGATGTGTTCAAACTGCAGCCGCGCTGGGGTGGACAGGCCTGCCCACAGAGATGCATGCCCAGTGCCCATGGGAGCCAGGTGGCTGCCTTGTTTTTGTTTGGTTTTCTTTTCTTTCTTTTTTTTTTTTTTTAAGAAAATAAAAACAGGTGGATTTGAGCTGTGATTATGAGGGGTGTTTTGGAATTGTTGGGTGGCAGGACATGCCGTCAGGTGAGGCGTCTGAGTCTGAGCCGGGGCCTCTCCATGGACCCCATTGCACAGGGACTGGCTCTAGTCTGAGGCTTAGTGCTGGTGTGCTGGGAGACCTGGGCATCCACGGCAGGTTTGCCTTGTAAGGCCACACTGGCCCCTGCTGTTCTCCCAGTGGTGACCCTGCCTCTCCAGAGCCTCTGCTCAGGCCCAGGGTCTACTGTTCCACAGTGCAGGGGCCAGGGCCTGACAGTGGGACACTGGCCCTTTTCCTCAAGGCCTACTGTGTGCTTGGGTCCCCAGACAAAACCCAGAGAAGGACAGAGTGTGCAGTCAATACTTATAATCAACTGGAAAACAGAACACAAGAAACTCCATCACTGGATGGATGGTACAGAGCTCGAAGCTTGGAGGGGCAGGGCAGGGGGGCGCAGCCACCCATCTTTTGGCAATAAATAAAGCTTAGGAAACTTGAAACCTTGGCCATTTGGGTTTTGTGTTTAAGTCTCAAACACTGATGAGTCCTGGCCGTTCTTTGGACGTGCGGCCACGGGGCAGGTGGCCCACTCACATGCGGAGGGTGGGCAGACACCAGGAGGAGCCATCCAGGACGAAGGTGGTGGAGGCGGCGGCAGTGGGTGTGGTTATTGCTTGGAGGGGGCTCGGACTGCCGAGAACACGCCACGGTGAGGTAAATGGCTTTGGGAGCGTTGGTGGCTGCGGCAGGTGCACTGTTTGGTCCTGTCCCAGCAGGCTCAGTGCATGCACCCTGGCATAGACTCCAGCTGGGGCAGAACAGGAGAGCTTGAGGATGGCGCTGGGAGGGGCACCCTGCGCATACGCCCCCCACAGTTGGCCCACAGTGCCCCTCCAGGGTGGAGGCCTTGGTCTGTGCCTCCCACGAACAAAGGCCGTGCTACCACCCAGAGGCCACACTGTCTGAGGTAAGGGCAAGTGAACGTGGTCCTGGGGGGCCTGAAGATGGGAATAGCATTGCTCCCTCCAGATGACCCAGGGTCCTCGAGCCTCCCGATTCCCTGCCAACCCAGCAAAGTGCCGGGAGGGGACTATGCACCTGTGCACCAGGGGCAGCATGGGGTGTCTGGGGCAGTGGGCTTGGGTGTGAGGCCCTGCTGTCCCAGCACAGGTACGTCTAGACATCGTGCCCACGTATGTCTGGCCGTGGAGGCCCCACGTGCACTGAAGGAACTGGAGAGGGGGGCACAGGTCCTAGGCTGGGCTGTGGTCTGGAGATGTGGGTGCAGCAGCGGCTGCCAGCAGGGGGACCCCAGAGACAGGCTGGGCTAGGCGTGGCAGGAAGAGTCTGTCGTCCAGGCCAGCTGCCAGCTTGTCCAGCATCTCTCCAGGGGGCCCAATGCACAGGCCTGAGTTAGAGCAGCCGCCACCGCCGCCGGGCTCCTCCTCGATGGCAGGGATGGCAGGCCCCGCAGGGGCAGCCAGCTCATCGCCTGCGCGGGTGTCGGATGGGCAGTCAACACTGTCGCCACGGCGCAGGGGTGCACGCATCGGGCGGGGGTCAGCCCCAGGTGGGGCGGGGGGTGCAGCATGTGCCCCGGGATCGCTGTGCTGCCGACCCCGCTGCTGCCACTGCTTTCGCACGTGGGGGTGCGGGTGTGCGCGGGTGCGATGGCGTGCAGTGGTGGGCGGGGTGTCGTCAAAGTGTGGGTCGTGGCGCAGGAACTCATGAAAGAGTGCGTCTGTCTTCTCATCCACGCTGTAGTCTCGGCGAGGGGCACGGCGGGGCCAAGCGCGTGGGCTGCAAGGGCGGGCGGGTGCCTCTGCTGGGGCCCCCTCAAAACTGCCCCCCATGGTCGCCACGTGGCCCACGCTGGGGAAGGAGCGCTTCTCAGGTAGGCTGGGAGGCCCCTCGTCACCTGCGCCACGCCCCTCGATGCTGGCATAGCCACTGTCCATCTGTAGCAGCTTGCGTGGCCCGCTCGCCTCACTGTCTATGGACCGTGGTGTGGGTGGTGGGGAGGGAGGTGGGAATGCCGGCGCTGTGCCCCCGGAGCCCGAGCTGTCACCACTTCGCACCGAGTCACGGTCGTTGCTGCTCTGGTCTGAGGCAGTGGCCGCGTGCAGCTCAAGGGAAGCACGCAGGCTCCAGATGTCACGGTAGACGGTCTGGGCCTGCTCAGAACCTGCATCCCGCTCACCATCTGATTCCTGCTGCTGCCGAGGCCCCCTGCCACCACCACCGTTCTCTGGCGGGGACTCGGGACTCACTCCTCCCGCTGGGCCTGCCTCCGCCGCCGCCTCTAGCCTGCAAACCAGGCCACAGCGGTCAGAAGGCCACACAGCCCACATTGCCACCTCCGCCACCCTGCTGGGTGGGGGAGGATGGGCACTGATCAGGACACTCTGGGCTTGGCCAGGACCTGCAGAAGGGGCATCTTAAAAAACGCTACCTGTCTCCTTTGCAGGGGGTGCTTTTGGGGGAAGCCCTGAGCTCTCCTGTAGCCTGCTTTTCAACCATGATGTCTCATACAGTAGTGACCTAAGCACCTGTGGGTACAGGGGCACTGGCTGGCTCCTCACCCAGAAAGAGTGATGTTTTCCTCTGAGCTACCTTCTTCCTAACATCTTAATGTGGGAGGGGATGACAGGGGTGGGGCGGAACTAGCGAGGAAGAATCCAACTGGGCCTCTACCCCTGGGTGACTAGATGTGCCTTAGATTCACAAGGAACCAGGAGGTGATACGCAATCAGGAGGAGGTCGTCAGCTAGACCGGGACGTGTCCAAAAGTAGGAACCTTGCCCGCTCCCTGGGTTCCCCATCCCACTGACGTGGGCCCAGAGCTTAAGGATAGCTACCTTTGGGCTGGGGGAAGGGTCCTGCTCTCAGAAATGGTCACGACAGTTTCTGAGAGGCGGCTGTCCAGCCCTCAGGAGCATGGGCAGGTGGGAGAGGATCCCTCAGGCCGTGGACTCCACCAAGAAATGGCACTACCCGGGCAGGCATGGACCCCCAACAGCCCTGCCTGAGTAGGCGTCCAGTCCTGGGTACCCTGGGGCCACTGTCCAGGGCCCCACCCTCCACTCGCCCCTTACCCAGTTTCCCCCTGCTCCCCTCCTCCGGTCCATACTGAAGAGGTGGCCCCAACGAGGCAGCCTCCAGGAGTGGTGGCACCTGAGGGACATGACCTCCTGTCCGCAGGGCAGGGAGAGTGCTCCCTGGGCCACCTAGGGGGGACGGGGTGGGGCAGGGACCCACAGGCCCACCCCTAGCACCTCTATCTACTGAAAAATACCTGCCGAGAGCGGGGGGCGGGCTGGTGGGACTGGCCAGAAAGGGGCGGGGGGGCGGAAAGGCCATGGTGGCGCCTGTGCTCGCAATGTACTGGATGAAGTCCATGTGGGAGGTGTCCCCCTCCTCCTGCTCCATGCTCTCGCTGGCTGCCCGCTGCCTCTGGAAGTGGTGCCGCTTGGGAGAGCCTGTACAGAGAGGGGCACATCAGCCTGCCCAGGCCCCTCCCAGCCCTGGCCCCACCCCCACCCCCAGGCCTGCGGGCACCAGCCTGGGCCAGGTGAGTGTGCACTGTTGT
This sequence comes from Rhinolophus ferrumequinum, assembly GCF_004115265.2. Lineage (NCBI taxonomy): Eukaryota > Metazoa > Chordata > Mammalia > Chiroptera > Rhinolophidae > Rhinolophus > Rhinolophus ferrumequinum. The sequence goes on from NC_046301.1 coordinate 61,679,823, forward strand.
GCGGGTGTGAATTGTGCCGAGGTGGTCGCAGTGCCCTGAGCATTCCTGGCAGACAGGTGTGGCTGGCAAGGACTTGCGTTGCACCCCTGGTAGCAGGCACGACTGCTAAAGCGGAGAGGTGTGGGCAAGTGAGGGGTGGGTAGGGGCGGGGAAGAGAGGTGAAGCCCTCTCTCCTGCTATCCCCACCCCTGCCTGTGGGCCTCTGGACAGGAGCCAGGACTCTCCTATGAATGAGGTCTAGGAGAGTCTTCAGTGAGAAGGCGTCAGGGGAGCAAAGGACAGTCAGTCACCCAGCAAACAGGTTCTGGGTGCTTCCACACCTACACAACTACAGTCACCCTCAGGAATCACAGTTGCCTCTCGGCTCCGGATAGGGCCCTCTCCTCCTGGGCCAGGAGCACCTAGGCCAGTATTCACCCATCCATCCTGGGCACTGGCTGGGAACAGGCCCTAAAAAGGGCCACACACCTTCCCTCTCTCTCTGATACTTCTTGTCCCTCTCCCCACCTCTCCTGGCACTGGGCCCTGCCACCTCCTCCACAGGACAGTTGACACATGTGTGACCTGGCCTTGCCCGCTGAGCTCGCTCCCCTGAGCAGGGCTGGTTACAGCTGTCGATGCTTCCATCAGAGCGGCCGTTTCCCCATGTCCCCCCCATGGCCCTGCCTTTGGCTGAAAGTAAAGGGCCCCACATGCCCAGAGGTCTGCAGGGTTGAAGGGCTGCTGTCATTCATTCAGGGGTGGCCAAATGGGCCCCCCATCTGTTGTTGTAAATAAAAGTTTTATTGGTACACAGCCACACTTGTGCCCATGCTACATGCGGCTACTTCCCCATCACCACTGCAGGCAGATGGTCCAACTGCAAAGCCAAAAACACTCCTATCTGGGGCCTCATAGAAAAGGCTTGGTGAACAGCCCTGGGTCACAGCTCGACCAGCTGAGACCTTGGGGCAGGCACTGGGAACCCCTCAGGAGCAGAGACACCCCCATCCCCGCTAGGTTCCAAGCCTCCCACTCTGGCTGCCTGGAACGGGGTCCCTGGCACTCACTACCTGCCAGGGGCCACAGCTTACCTCTCGTGTCTAGACTGGATGCCCGTTGGTTGGGCTCCAGCTTCCATTTCTTGACCTTGAAGTAAGGGCTGGCCCCATCCAGGCTGGCATGGCGCCTCAGGCGGGTGAAGAACTGAAGGACTGGACCTGCCCCAGAGCCTGGGCCCGCCTCCCCGGGCCCCACCACGGCCCTCAGCCCACCAGGCTTGGCGCTCCTCGCACCTGCATCCAGCTAGGAAGGAAGAGGGATGCTCGCAGGCAGGAAAGCCCCTTCCCCACTGGTTCCCCCACCCTGTCACCCAGGCCAAGTGCAGAAGGGGGAGCGAGGAGCTCTCTCCTCCCCCAAGACCGTGCCCGAGTGGCTCCCAGAAGTTCAGCCAGGTGCTGCCCAGCTCTGCCCTCCCCAGCTCTGGACAGAGGAGGTTCCAACGGTGAGTGTCCAGAAAAGGTCACCCTACCGAGCTACTCAAGTACCCTGTACATGGGTGAGCACACATGTGTGCAACATGGCTGAGTGGGTCCCATGTGCTGCGGGGACCAGGCAGGGGCAAGGAGGGACTTGGAGGGCAGGACATGGGCTGAACTGTCCTGAAGAACAGGAGGGAGCAGGGGACACACGGGGTCCTTACCGAGGTGCCTTCCCCAGAGTCGCTGGATGTAGAGGCACTAATCTCAAAAGCAGCAGGGCCTGCGGCCGGGTGGTAAGGGTCACCTGGCAGGGCGGAGCTGGGGCCCACGGAGCGGCCAGTGAGGGCCTTCCCCGCGGGCTGTGGGACAGAGCGGGGGGGGGGGGGGGGGGGGAGGAAGCAGTGACAGGTCAAAGAGCATGGGTGGGTGGGAGAGGTATGTGCTGGGCCCAGCCACCCTCTGTGCACCCCAGATAGCCGCCCTCCCCGTCCTGAGGGGTCAGGCCCCAGGGAGCAGGAAAGATGCCACCTGCTGGGTAAGGATGAGGGTGGGGGTTCCGCTTACCCAGCCTTGATCCGGCTGCCAGCCCCTCTACACTCACCTGGAATATGGCAAGGCTGGCCTTGGGGGTGGCAGTGGGGTGGGGCATGGTGATTGCACTGGCCTCGCCTGAGTCACACTCATGGATTGTGACAATCTTGAGGGGTGGCAGGTGCAGGTGGGTGAGGCGAGCATTCTTCAGGTGGTGGAAGTCCCCCTCCGTCAGCGTGTACCTGCCCATCAGGCCCACCTGTCACCACGCAGCCAGCCCCCATGCTGGGCCCCACCCCACACAGGCCAGACCCCCAAGTCCACACAGTTACCCTGTGGACCCATCATCCACCCTGCCAGGTCTTGGGGGAGCAGGGCAAGAGCCAGCACTTGGCAGCCTCGCCCAGTGACACCAGTCTTGATTACCTCCCAGGGGTCCCTTACCGGCGGCCTTTGTCCTGTGCCTTCCGGCTCTGCTCAAACAGGGCTGCCTCGTTGAAGGACACTCTGCGGCCAGTGGAGCTGGTGGACAGGAAGCGCTCGGTCTCGGCGTCCTGGCCCTCCGGGTCCTCCCCCCTCAATTCGGGGTCTGTGAGGAGAGCCAAGAGAGGGTGGGCCCCAGGTGGGCCGAGCCTGGTGCTGGCAGGTTGTGGGCAGGACTATGGCAGGGGAAGGAGCGAGGCGGGGGGGCCCCCAACTGACCGCCAGGGACCACGAGGATGTGGGCGGGCACTCGCTCATCCGCTCACACACTCACTCGCTCAGCATGCGCCTGTGAGCACCTACGCGTGGGCTTTAAGGAAACAGAGATGAGTCGGAATCGAGCTGCGCCCAGTCTGGTGGGGGAGACAGACAGACACAGCCGGTCAGGCGGCCCAGGGGTGGATGGGGTGGGGCCCAGGTGGAAGGCGGGGCCTGGGCGGCACCTCACCTTGGGCCAGGTGGGTGCCGTTGTCCAGGTAGGTGGTGGTGGTCTTCTCTGCCTCCTCTGTATCTCTGGGGTGGGACAGCAGGAGAGTAAGATGGGCCAGGGGCCCACAGGGCTTGTGCCCATGGGCGGTGTCCCAAGCTCACAGGAGCCCACCTGCTGGGACCTGGTCATACACCCGTGGCCCTGAATGCCACTGCTCCTACACCCCCATGGTGTACCAGCTCTCTGCAGGCACACTGTGAGGGCCCTCGGGAAGGCAGAGGGGCAGTAGGCGCACACACCTGTTGAAGCGCCGGTGGACCTCCCAGCAGCGCCTACACAGGAGCAGCACGCCGGACAGCACCACGAGTGTGCCCCCCACGAAGAGTGACATCACCACCACCACCAACACATAGTTGTCCAAGATGGGGTCGGGCTCCGCCTGGGGGGCGGCGGCAGGGTTCAGGTCCTGCTATGGACTCTAGTGGCCCTAACCCACCGGTCCTCCCTCCCCAACCCCAACACTCACTGTTGGGCGGTCTGTGGTGTTGTCCCATGTAGTGGTCAGGGTGATCGTGGCGGTGGTGGTGGCACCAGTGGCCATGGTGGCCGTGGGCTGCATTTTGAGGTGAGGACGAGGGGCCTGGGGGCAGCAGGGCTTGCTCAGCACCAGCTCCCCAGTCCCTGCCCCCTCCCACATCTCCAGGAGTCACAGAGGGAGCCCCCAGAAGCAGTGACTCACAAAAACAGCCCCCGCCCTCTCAGATCAGCACCCAGAGGGGACCTCCGTCTTCCCATCTTTTAGATGGAGCTGTGTGCATATCATCAGCCTCCCCAGCCGGTGGGGCCGGCCCAGCAAGGTAGCGCTGGGCTAGGTGCCTTGCCCAGGAAAGGAGAAGCACCCCTGAGAGTAATGGGGAAACTGAGGCTGTCAGCTCATGCCTGTGAGACCGCAGGGCCTTGTGGGCCCAATCAGTGGAGAGGGAGGTGTTGCCCCAGCCCCAGGAGACTGGCTCCAGACTAGCAGGGACGGAGTAGATGGGGCTGTCCACCACAGCTACAGGGCGGAGGCGCTGAACACTGGGACACCAGGGTATTGGAGGTAAAGCCCACCCTCCACCAAACGCTAGTGGAAGTGAAAAGGCCAAAGAAGGCGCATCTGTTCCCAGCCCTGAAGAATCTTGTTCCCATGGCGACTGAGTGAGCAAGACGAGCTGGAGGTGGGGGGGAGGGTTGCCACGGAGCACCAGGGAAGGGAGAGGCGGAGAGGGGAGGGAGGCCTCCTGCAGGGGCGGCTCGAACGGGCCCTGGGCGGCAAGATGGCGGCTGCGCTCCTCCCCGCGCGCCGGTGCCCAGCCCGGGGCCAGGCGCCTCTTGTAGCAGCTTCTTCCAGCTCGGGCTGGCCTGCCTTCACGCCTGCCTTACACTGGGGGAAAACTGAGGCCGGGGAGGGGCCCGGCACTCGGGTAAGGGACTGTCTGGGTATTGCACCTGACCATCCTCCCGGCGGGGAGGACGGGGGCGCACTCTGGAACCTCTGGGAGCAGTTTGGGGCCGGGATGACCGTAGCCCTGAGTCGGCTCAGCGCGCGCCCGGTTTTGGCCCAGAGGAAAGGAAGAGCCTGTGCACAGGCTCCAGCATCCCCAATTCTTTCGGGCTTTGACCCCACGCGATAGCGGGGGAATCTAAGGTCCAGAGAAGGGGAGGGTGCTGGCGAAAGCCAGGTGTCCTCAGCGCTCGGGGTCAGAAGCTGGTCGCGACTTCTCGGTATCCTCGCCGGGAGGGCGCATACATGTAGGTCGGGAAATGAGTTCAGGCGGGGGGTGGGGGTGGGGGGGGCAGAGTCGCTTGGACATGACAGGAGACCAGGAAAGATGGCAGGAGGCGGAGAGGAAAGAGAGGTGGGCTCTCGCGGGTAGGCGGGGACGGGAGCCGCGGGCGGACGTTCCCCACGGGCCAGCCCCAGAGGTCCAGACAGGCCTCGACTCCCCGAGCTCGTTTGCCACCGCACCCTACCCCGCGCCCCCCATCCGGTCCTGGGGGCGGGATGGAGAGCGAGAAGAAGCAGAGAGCCAGGTTCCAGGCATATCTCAATCTTGGGCTGAGGCAGGAGGCGGGGGTCCCTCTTCGGACTGCCGAAGGAGGGGTGCAGAGCCCCGCAGGTTGGCTCCCACGCCGCCCTAGATCTTCTGCTCCCTCCCTCGGGCCTCACCGGGAAGGGATGGTGGTCCCGAGCGAGGGCGGGCCCCGGAGCCGGCCATGATGCTGGGCTGCGCGATCCCGGCATGCCCCCCGCCCGCCCCGGTTCGGCCCCGGGCCCGCCGCGCCTACCTCAGCGCCGGGACGCGCGGCCCATGGGCGGCGGGCGGGCGGATGCGCGGCGCTCCGGGCTGGCTCCGGCGCCGGGTGGCCGCGGAGCAGGAGGAGAATTTATGAATGGAGAGCCTGGCGCGCGGGGGAGGCAGGCGCGTGAGGAGGGGCAGCACACGTGACCGCGTTGGCGGCGTGCCCGCTCCCACCCGCTGGATGCCGCCGGGTCCCCGGCCGTCCGCCCCCGCCGCGCTCGTCGCCGCGTCTGGCTGGGTCCGCGCTGGCCACGGCCTCCCCTTCCCTTCCGGCGGGGGCGGGGGGCGGAGCCTGCGCTCCAGGGCGCCCCCTCCCCATGGGGAGCCGCCCTCTCCCTCGGCAGCTAATCTCCGCCCCCATCCCCTGCAGCAAGACTTCCCGACCCTTCTCGAGGTCCCAAGGTGCGGGACGTCCTGGGATGTAGGACTACCCCCAGCCCGGGGCCCTGGGGTGCATAGAATGCCCTTCCTTTGCTTCCTCCAACCTGGGGTTCTCCAGGGTGCACAGCCCAAGGAATCGGGCACGTGTACCCCCTTTCTTCCCGTATGTCGGCGGCCCTGTCAGGGCTCAGCGTGCGCCCTACCTTCTTCAGACGAGCAAAGAATAGCATACAACCTGTGCTGAATGCCATCAGGGCCTGCCAAGTGCCGGTGACGTCAGGACTACCCTGATAAACCCCTATGCTTGGCCAACCCCAAAGCTGCTCCCCCTTCTCTCTTTCTGACTCGTAGCTTGTCTTTCTAGAGGATTAGGCCACCAGCCTACTCCTGGTCCCATCCCAGCTACCCACAGTGGCAGCCCTCCAGGGAAAGCCCACCCTGTTCAGTGATGCCCAAGACCCAGTTCAACCTCTTGGCCTTTGCACTTGGAGGTGCCTGGCCAGGAGTGCTCTTTCCCTGCTCAGCACAAAGCAAGGCTTCCCAAATGCCAAAGCCTCCTTGCAGTTCCTCTTCGCTACCTCTTCTAACACGGCAACCCCCACCCCACACTTCTGTCCTGTGCCACATTTTGTTTCTCGCTGTGGCCCCACTCCCTTACTTGCTCCTGTGTGTTGTGTCCTTGCTCACCTCTGACCTCACTACAAGGTGGGCTCCAAGGGCAGCAGCTCATTCACAGCTGGTTCTCCAGGCATAGCACAGGGCTTGCACCCTGGAGGGAAAGAGCTTGTGCAGTGGATGAAAGGGTGACACCATTAAAGGAGAGCAAGGGGCAGCCCTGTGTTTAAGTACCCAGGAAAAGTTGGTTCTAGGCAAGTAGGAATGGCATGTGCAAAGGCCCTGAGGTAGGAAGGTGTGTTGGTAGAATATCAAGGTTTTGGATAGAGCAGGAGAAACCACTTGTGGTTCCCAGTAGAGGAATGGCATGGTCTCTCTGGCTGTGTGTGGAAAAGGCATCCTTGTTGAAGCCTGGGGAGGAGACTGGGGCCAGGCAAGACAGTGATGGTGGCCACAGTGGCCAAGCTGGATGGACAGGCCTTGCCAGTGGATCCACGAGAGAATTCCAGGATAAGCCCAGGTTTGGGAGCTGAGTAACAAACAGGTGGTGCCCTTTACTCGTGGGCCACCCTAAACTGGGAATTGGAGAGAAGTCCAATGGATGGGTGTGAGGAACTGGATAGATGAGGACGCCATATGGGGTCTGGGGCTCTGGGATAGGTCGGGCTGCGCACAGGACACACTCCTAGACGCCTAAGTAGGGCTTACCTCTACACACAACCTAGGGACAGGATGCCCCGGGCACCGGGACTGATGCCCTGAGTGTCCCTCACAAGGCTAGCCTGGAGGGGGCGCCTTCAGCCTGGATGCTGAGAGGCAGGGGCGCGGGCACAGGAGGATCTAGCTGCCTGGACCCTGAAGCGAGCTAGGGCACGCGTAGCCCCTGGGGTTGGGGAGCCCCCACAGCAACCGCGTCGCAGACCACCTGCCCAGTAACGGGGCCCAGATATGACACACCCTCCCCTGCGCCCTGCACCGGTCCGCTCCTTAACCAAGGTCCTTCCCGTCCGGCCCGGACTCCACATTTTCCAGGAGTCCAAGTTGGCGGCCTGGGGACCCGACCCGGAGCCCCGACCCGTGTGCAACAATGCGGGGGCGGGGCGGTGACATCAGCGCGGCCAGCGAGGCTGCGCCGGCGCGGTGACGTCAGCGGAGCCCCGGGCCGCCATCGCACGCGCCCTGGCGTCAGCAGCGCGCGGGGGCGGTGGCCGGGAGGGGCCGGAATGAGAGCCTCTCAGAGCGGGTAGCCTTCTCGGGGATTGAAGCTGAGCCAGGCCCGCACCGCCAGGCGTTTGCCTGCGCTAGACTCTGCCTGGGACGCCTGCTCCATCCCGTCCCCCACACTCTGCCGCTTTTTTTTTTTTTTTGTAAGTATTGATCACCTCTCAACATACTACATGACTTGCTTATTTATTACGTTGTCTGTAAAACGCCCCACATCCCACCCAGAAGAGGAATCTTGATATTTCTCTGATGCCTCTCCAGTGCCTGGCATCCAATGAACGCCCCCACAAGCAGAATCGTCTAACCGACCTCCCTCCCCGACCTGGCCAGAGGACTGGAACCTGGGCTGGAAAGAAACTACAACTTTCAGCATGCCGCGCGCCCGGGGGCGCGTCGTCATCAACGTCGCGCGCGGCCCGCCGGGAGTTGTAGTTCGCGCGTGCGTCCTCGCTTGGAATTCGTCTCCCAGACGTCCCCGCGCGTTGTCCTTCTCGTCCTCCAGGCCGCCCGCCTTCGGCTGGAGTCCGACTACCGCCGTTCACCTGCCGCCGCCATGCTGCCCGCTTCGCTGCTCCGTCGCCCTGGCCTGAGTCGCCTCGTGCGCCAGGCCCGCGCCTACGCCGAGGCCGCCGCCGCCCCAGCACCCGCCGCGGGTCCGGGACAAATGTCCTTTACCTTCGCCTCACCCACGCAGGTGCGAACGCTATTCCGGACGCCGGACCCGCGCCCCTTTCCGGTGTGGTTCTTGTCCGAGTCCTCCAACCCCCATTCGGGATCCGGGATCCGAGCCCGCCGACCCCCAGGTTGCCGACACCCATTCTGGACTCCAGACCGGTGCCCTTCTTCCGTGTGGTCCGAGTGTGAGCCCCCCAATCCCTATTCCGGACTTGGGATCCTAGTCCTCCCACCCCCAGTTCGCCTACCCTCATTCCATACTCCAGACCCGTGCCTCACCCCCCGTGTGGTCCGGGCCTGAGGCCCCGAACCTCCCGGACTCTTGGGCCTTTCACCTGGATTCCGACGCCCAAGGGCCGGACCTGCCTCTCCAGCAGGTATTGCCCCTCGCTGCAGGCAGCTCTCGGAGAAAAGCGCCTCCTACGTGCCTGTCGCGGGCTGGCACGTTCTTGTGCCGTTACAGCATCTGCCTGTCCAAGGGCTTGGGTGGCTGGATTTGTTCTCTTCTCACAGATGATGGTACTGAGGCCCTGTCTGAGGATTAAAACCCAAGCTTTGGCCCCAGTGCGTTTGCTTCTGTGTCCCCCATCAGCACTCAGTCCTGCCTTGGTCAGTTTTACTGCAGGGAAACTGAGTCCCAAATTGCATGGCATGGGAGTGGCCTTCAGTTACTCATTCCTCATGTGTCTTCTCCAGGTCTTTTTCAATGGTGCCAACGTCCGGCAGGTGGATGTGCCCACGCAGACGGGAGCCTTTGGTATTCTGGCTGCCCACGTGCCCACCCTGCAGGTCCTGCGGCCAGGGCTGGTCGTTGTCCACGCCGAGGACGGCACCACTTCCAAATACTTTGGTAGGTTGAGCAGGAAGGCAGAGGGACAGAGCTGGGCAGGGCTGCACATCCTAGCAGGTCTGTCCTGAGGACACAATGAGAAGCAAGCCAGAAACTTTGTGCACCTCCCATAGCTCAGGGCTGGCTGTGGTTAACTGGCATGTAGTGGGTTGGGGGAGGGTGATGTGCTGGGAAGGGAAGTAAAACCTGCCAGGGAGGGGGTCCAACTTAGAGAAGAAGAACATTTGTGTAGGAAGAAACCACACAAGGCCGTCCTTCCACCAGCATCCATCTCCAACGCTGCAGCTGGGATTTGAACCTAGCCCTATTCACCACTCATCCTGGCTCAGCCAGTGGGCTTGTGGGTGGAGGGAAGGGGCCGCGTCCCTGTGTCCTCCCCAGGTGCGCAACCCCCATCCTAGACCCTAGGGCCCCCGTGGGGCTGCTGTCCTGGCTCTGGGACTAACGGTTTTCCTCGAGCCTAGATGTGGAGGTCTTGTCTCCCTCCCCCCGCAGTGAGCAGCGGCTCAGTCACAGTGAATGCTGATTCCTCAGTGCAGTTACTGGCCGAGGAGGCTGTGACGCTGGACATGCTGGACCTGGGTGTGAGTGTCTCGGGAACCCAAGGCACCGAGCAGACATGAGCTATCTGAGAGCTCCTGGCTTCAGGGTGGAGGGGCAGGTGGCCAGGCTGGGGTCCCTGCTTGGCCCTCACCCACCACCCACCCACTGCAGGCGGCTAAGGCAAACTTGGAGAAGGCACAGTCGGAGCTGTCGGGGGCGGCGGACGAGGTTGCAAGGGCTGAGATCCAAATCCGAATCGAGGCCAGCGAGGCCCTGGTGAAGGCTCTGGAGTAGGCGGTGCGTGTCCCTTGCCTGCATCCACAGGGAAACTGAGGCCCAGAGCCGGATGAGCTGTGGGTCCAATGTGACAGGGGTGGAGCCACCCCCTGGGGGCTGCTGTCAACAGCACAGTCGCAACTTCTGCCCAGAGCCACTGCTTGCACCCACTAGGTCCAGTCCTGGTGGCTGAGGCCAGGGCTTAGAGACCCTGCTCTGTCCTTGGGGGTATTGTCATTTCCGGGGCTTGCCTTCTGCCTCCCAAGATCCCACTCACCTGATCTGCTGCCCACCACTCTCATTCCTGCAGACCCTGCAGCAGAGACCTGCTCACAGCCACCTCCTGTGCACAGCCTGCCCCCGGCCCACACCTCATTAAAGACCAGGGACCCCACTTGTGTGCGCTGATTTTTGTCTCCTGCCTGGGTTGGTGGGTTTGGGACGCTGTCCTCCCTGTGAGGTAGGGCCTTGGGGGTGTGGAGGTTGTGGCCCGAGAAGTCCTTGGGGGCCTGCAGTAAACTGAGGAGTGGGGATATACAGCCAGCAAGGCTAGGCCGGGTGGTGGATGGGTACTGGCCTTCACTCGAAGAGGGTGGGGAGAGGCAAAGGTCATTGGCCAGGCATGGAGACAGCAGGTGAGGGGTGGCAGTGGCTCCTGGGCCAGGCCTGGAGGGCTGGACAGAACTCCTGTCAGGTTTCAGGCTGTGGCAGCTGCTCTGCGGGCTCCCAGGTCCTGGCCCTGCCCCAGCCACACTGGGAAGGGGCGGGTCCTGCCTGCTCCCATGGAGGCCCCACCCTGTGCTGGCCTGGCCTGTGGGTGGTCCTTGGCTGGCTTACTGCCCCATCTCCAGTGGTGCTGGCACCTCCATGGCACCGAAGCTCTTGGGCCTGCACCAGATGGGGTGGGGTGTCTGGGTGGGAGCAGCTTCAGTGCTGCCCCACCTCCCTTTTGTAACTCTCGGGTGTCCCAGAGTCAAGCTCCAGGTGGTAGGCAGGGGATTTCAAGGCAGGGGTCTCGTTGACCTCCTCCCCACCCCAAGCCTGAGCAGGGCTTACAGGAGATTCCAAGGGGGTGACTGCAGGAGAGCCTGAGCCTCCCTTTGTGTCACTGGCAGCCTGGAGGTGACTAGGAGACCACCCCAGGTTGCGTCAGCATGGATATGCTGTGCACTTGTGTCACTGTCCTATGCAAGTGACTGTTCCAGAGCTATGTTTGAGGTTCAACGTGGTAGGACATGTTTGTGTGGGGGCCTCCAGGTGAGCTCATGGCTCTGGGGGGAGGTCTATCTAGGTCACCCTACTTTCTGGCCGGTGAGGCCCAAGCAGCAGATTGTCACTTCCCAGGAACATCCCAGAGAAGGCTGTCACAGCCATGGGATCACAGGTGCAGCTCCACCCCTCGCAGTCCCCAGCTCATAGTCCAGGTCTTAAGAATTCCTGGCCAGCCCAGGGTGCCTGCACCCTGAGAGGCCTGAGCCTGTAGCTGGGAGACAGCCAGATTCAGGACCGCCCCAGCACAGGACAGGCTCTGTGGGAGACATGTAAGCTAGGCATAGGGACAGCCCTGCTGGCCATGGGCCAGAGGGAACACCCATGCTAGGAGGACCAAGACTTGAGGTAGGTCACAAGGCCAGGAACCAGGGGTCATGAATTCTTCCACAGGGCAGGTTTAGGGCCTGGTGGGGGCAGGCAGGGGGTCCCCTTGTACATCTGTGCTTACACCCTGGGACAGCCTTCATGAACACCGGGATGCTCTAAATGGGAAGGAACAGGAAGTGGGTCACCTATTATGTTTAGTAACTTATCTGCAGAGCAAGGTTAGGGCCACGGCCCCTCCAGAGAGCAATACCCACCCGAGTATGTGTGACCCAAAGGGCCCAGCAAGGTCAGGGACTGGCCTGAGGTCAAAGCCTTGCCCACCCCAGCAGCAATACTTCTAACCCTGAGGGTCCCACCTACCCTGCCCCTCCAGTGTTCGGAGCTGAGCTCCGGCCTCAGAACTCGGCTCCCTCTGCCACCTCCATGCTCCCTCTGGAAGCAGAGCCACAACCTGAAGCCACTTAACCTGCAGAGCCTTGCACTGGCTCTTCTCAATTCTTGGAGCACCATTCTCTGTGGCCAACTCCGATGTACCCCTCAACCCCAGCCTCAGTGATCGCCTCCTGCTGGCCCAGACGTGACCCTGCGGGGCTGAGTGCCTGGGTGTGCCTGCAAGGGCATAAGGGGACAGGAGCATTGGGTGGTAGCTGGAAGGAGACCTGCAAAAGAACACAGCCCTGGGAGGGGTGTCCAGGGCAGGGGTAGGGGTGGAGGTGGTCAGGCCAGATAAAGGGATACGACAGATAAGTGAACAGCGGGTGAGTAGAGCTTGGGGTCTTCTGGGCAGGACGACCGAGGACCTCACTCCCAACCAGGGTCATCCTTAGAAAGCTCCTTCCCTACCCAGGGCGACCCGCAGGGAAAAATAGGGCATGTCACGTTCTACCTGTTCAGCCTCAGTTTTCTCTGTAAAATGGGTGTGGGGGTTATGCCCACCCCAAAGCCTGGGCGTCAGCCTGTGAACTTGCATTAATGAATGACACCACCACTGGGTGTAGGTAAGAGCCCCACTCCGCAGGCTCCAGAATGAGCCTCTGGAGTCTCATTCCACCCCACGGCAACTGGGGAGAAACAGGCTCTAGAGGCCAATACGCTCCCGAGGTCACGTCACACAGCGCGTGTTGGGTGGTGACTGGCTGCACAAGGCAGGCCTGGTGCTGGTTAATCGCTCCATAAATGCCGTCTGAGGTCACCGTTAAGGGATGCAGGAGAACGCCTGCCTGGGCAGCTGGCTCGGGCACCCCCACAACAGGCAGGTGACTGCGGCCTGTTTTCCTGGACCGCGGCCGCTGACTCAGGCTCCCCTTCCCGCCCCCCATGCGGGCGCCCCCAGGCGGAGGCACAAGGCCTGGGGTGGCAGGAAAGGGGTGGAGCAAGGAGTCCGGCTGTGCACCCGAAACCGCGCGTCCCAGGGGCCCGACTAGGGGTGCGCCCGAGTAGTCGGCGCGGCCGACGATGACCCAGGGTTCAGAAGCATTCAAGGAGCGCCCTCATTTATGGGGCGAATGGTCAGGCCGGGAGGCGCCCCAGGGCCCTGGCCAGCGGGCAGGGGCGGGGGCGGGGGCCGGCCTGCGTCACCACCCGCCCGGCCCCCCCCCCCGCCCCCTGCCCGCCCAAACTCCACCCCAGGGAAGGCGGCGCGGATAAAGGCTCGGGGCCGCTCGCTCGGCCCCACATCTACAACGCCACCGCACACTCGTGCAGGACGTGGGTACACTCAGGACTGTTGGGACCTCGGACTGGCCGCGCCCGGTGAGTTGTGGGCGGGACATCGCAGGCCAAGGAGAGGTTCCCTACTCTACGCTTTTAAGGGTGTCCCACTTTTCTTTGTTCTTGAGACAGGCAGGGTTCAGGAGTCTCCAGCTCTGGGGAGCCCCCCCGGGGCGTGGAATGGGAGGGGCGAGGCGCAGCCAGAACCCCCGTGGCAGGACCTCAGCCCCCGCCCCCCGGGCACTCCCCTCCCTGTAGTGACCTTGAGCTAGTTGTCGTGCCAGCCTCAGTTTCCCCAGTCCCCTGATTTAGAAGCTTCACACTCTTAGCGAGGTTCTCCCCACGCCTACAGTGGGTCGGCTTCGCCCTTGCCCTGGGCAGCCTCGGCGCCTCTCCCCGAGAGTCCGGGCAGCGCTTCCGGGTGTGGCCGGCAGAGGGCACGCCGGCGCTGCTGACTCACCGCAGCCCCGAGCGGAGTGGCGCGCGCGGGCGCAGCCAGGGACGCCGCGTCACGTCACGACTCGGGAGGGTGCGACTCGGGAAGCGGGCCCGGCCCGCGGGACTGGTGTGGGTCGCGAGGTGGCACCGGCGCGGGACGGGCCCTCCCCGCACTGGCCACGTCACCGGGATGCTTGCCTCGTCCTCAGCCCCACCTCTCGCCGGGTCATCAAGCCCCAGGGTAGGGGCGCCCGCTAGGCCGACCTTCCTGCAAGAAGCCAAGCCAGAGCCCGGCCACGAGGCGCGGGGATTGCCTCCCGCTTCCGCTCGCTGTGGCTTCTCGGACTAGCGCGGGTGGAAGGCTCTGCGGCTTCTTGTCCCTCACGGTGCGGGGATAATACCCGCCCCCACGCCAAGCTGCCCTGAGCCAGAGTCCCGCAGCCGTCCCGGCCCCAAGCCCTTTGTTGCGGGCGCCGGGCCTTATGAATGGCCCCCGGCGCGGGTGGGGGTGCGGGGGCCGGCCTCAGCGGCGCCAGCCCCGCCCCCGCCGCGCTTCCCTTGGCCACCCGGTCGGGGGCGGAGCGAGGGGTGGGCCCGGCGGCCACGTGGGGCAGCGCCGCGACAGTTCCCATTGGCCAATCCTTGCGGCCGACTGGGCGTTCGGCGCGCGACGATTGGCCGGCGCAGGGCCGGCGGAGTAAGTAGTGAATGGGAGGGGGCGGCGGCCCCGCCCCTGGAACGTTGATACATTATAACTTTTTTTTCTTGTTACTTTCACCCCCAGATCCTCCGAGCGGCGGCGGCGGCTGTTGCTAAGGGAGGGGACGCGCCGGGAAGCGCGGCCCGAGAGGCAGACGGCACCGAGCGCAGCCCGTCAGGGGCTCCCCTTTCTCCGGGACCCTCCCCCGGAACTGCCGCGTCTCGGTCGCCGCCCCCCGCCCTTGAAAGGAGCCGCGAGTGATATTCCCCACCCCCGGAAGGCGCCCCGACGAGCCGACGCGACCCCGGAGAGCCACTCGGATTTTTTATTTCTGACTCTTCATCTATTTCTGGGACCTTCTCGAAGGGGACGCGCGCTGTCCCCCGCCCCCAGGGGCTCCGAGGACCCCGGTTCGGGGAACACCCGCCCTGCCCGGAGGCGCGGCGAGGATTGGCGGCGCCCCGCGGACCCCAGCCCCCCAGCGCGGGCCGGGGATGGAGCCGCAGCCCGGCGGTGCCCGGAGCTGCCGGCGCGGGGCCCCCGGTGGTGCCTGCGAGCTGGGTCCCGCGGCCGAGGCGGCGCCCATGAGCCTGGCCATCCACAGCACGACGGGCACCCGCTACGAGCTGTCGGTGCCCCCCGACGAGACGGTGGAGGGGCTGCGCAAGCGGCTGTCCCAGCGCCTCAAAGTGCCCAAGGAGCGCCTGGCTCTGCTCCACAAAGACACGTAGGTACCAAGCGCCATCCAGGCTCTGGAGCCCCACCCCACCCCCGGGCACGCCGCCCCCTCGGGCTCTGGCCTCCGGGCGGGAACAAAGAGCGCGCCGCTCCGGGAAGGAAGGGGGCGGCCAGACGGGGGGCGGGGGCGCGCCGCGCGCTCTCGGGCGCCCTCTGCTCGGCCTTGCTTGCCTCGGCCCCCTCCCCCTCCCGGGGTCGCTGCACAAAGGCAGCTGCGAGGGCGCCCCCGGCGGGGCTTAGGTGACCCCTCTCGCAGAAAGGCAGGAGTCCCGAGACGGCGCGGGGGTGGGGGGCGCGACCGCTGCCTCTGCCTGCGTCCTCGCCCGCTTCCGCATCTGCTTAGCGGCCCTCTCTGCGTCTGGCTGTCTCTCCCTGTACTTGCATCTCTCTGCCCCCCTTTGTTCTCACCACCGAGCGCTCCCCGCAGCCTCCCCCTCCCCGTGGTATTTAAATCGCCTCCAGGCCGGGGAGCCCTCCTCCCGCGGGCCTCCGGGGACGCGCTGTGTCCATCCCCAGCGGAGGGGCCCCGTTGGGGGAGGGGCAGGAGGGGGAGGGTCTCCTTTGTCTGAGCAACGGCGGCGGTGGCCTGCGCCAGGGTGGGAGGGAGGAGGGGAAACCCGGCCCGGCAAAGCCACTAAAGACTTAAGTAAGCCTTGTGGTCCCACAAAGAGGAGCCCTGGGCCGGAGTCCGTGAATTATAGGCAGGGTTGGCCTTGGGGTGGCTGAGAGGATGGCACGGGGCACACTGAGGCCCGGGTGGTGAAAAAGTGCCTTGGTGAGGTGCAAAGGGGGGGTGCCCCAGTCTAGAGTTGTGGGTTCTTTAAGAGAAGGGGTATGAACCGTCAGCATGGGGTTCCCGCGGCCAGACGGTGATCCCCCACTCCAGGGCCCTGAATCTGGGGACCAAAGAGGTGGGGGTGGAAGGACTCCTGTCTCCCCAGCCAGCACAGAGCACAACCCTCCCCCGCGGCCTCCGCTTCCGCGTCCTTGCCTTGTCTCCGTAGCCTCACCCTCTTCCTTCCTCCCCCCCAGCCGGCTCAGTTCGGGGAAGCTGCAGGAGTTCGGCGTGGGGGATGGCAGCAAGCTGACTCTCGTGCCCACCGTGGAGGCGGGCCTCATGGTAAATGGTTTGGGCAGTGTGCCAACATGGGCAGGCAGCTCCCCTTCATGCCAGCACAGTCCCCATAATACACCTCTGGGTCCCCTTGCCCTGCAGGGCAGCCCACCCCAGCTAGCAGGGCCCTCCCAGCCCTTGTGCCTAGGCTCTGCTGGGAACACACACTCAGGGTCTCTTCTTCTCCCTCTCTTTGTAGTCTCAGGCTTCAAGGCCAGAACAGTCTGTGATGCAGGCCCTGGAGAGCTTGACGGAGACCCAGGTGAGACCCGTGCTGCCCCTCATAGCCCAGGGGGTAGCTGGCCTAGTGCCAGGCTCCTCTGGGGAGCCTGGGGTTGTTTGTGCTCCCAGGAGGCCTGTGGGGAGGGGAGGGGACAGGACGCGCCGCCCTGCCTGCGTGCCAGCTTGGCCTGGTCACCCAGCTTCCTCTTCCTCCTCCCCCCAGCACTCATCACCTGACCTTGAGGGCCTTCTCTCCCACGGTGGCCACCCTGGGGGAGGGGGAGTGAGCTTTCACAAGCCTGCCTGTGGGGTGACCTTGGCCCACGCTCCCACTCCTTCATCCCTGAGCCACCCCCTCCAGGGTCAATGAAGTTTCCCCAGGGCGATCTTTTTTAAATTTCTGCTGGAGGGAGGGGCTGGCCTGGGTGAAACTCCTTTGTGACCCCATTGTGAGGGTGGGGAGTTACCCCTCCCCTACTCTTTCTGGTCTTTGTTCTCTGCCCCAAAAGGGGGAGGGGGCGGGGGCACCCAGCCCCAGGGCCAGCACTCCTCAGAGGCAGGATGTTAGGAAAATATTTAGTAACTCTCCAGGAGGGAGGTGAGAAGGGAGGCCAGGGCTGGCCCACACCAGGGTTCCCGGTTTTGTTGCAGCCTTTTTTTTTTTTTCCTTCCCCTCCTTTTCTCATTTTTTTGGCTGCGGAACCCTCCTCCCAGGAGAGTGACACAGGCCTTAGCTATCCGCCTGCTGCCAGGGTGGGGGAAGCAGGCTGCTGCCCGCCCCAGCAAGGGGGTGGGCAGGTTCCTGGCCTCCCTGGCTGGGCTGGGCTGGCCGCAGGAAACCTGCTTAGCCGCTTCCCTTCTTCCTGCCCGAGGCCCTCACCCCCTCCCCGACGTGTAGCATCCTGCCCTCACCAGCCAGCTAGTGCCTAGTGCGGAGGAGGGGGCGAGGGGGTGGCAGGAGCTGGGTGGTCTCCCATCAGGAGGGGTGGTAGGGTGGGAGGAGAGTGGGGGTCGGGGATCCAGCTCGGGGGCTTCTGATTTCCTGGGCCAGATGTGAACTAGGCTCCTTTGGGGGGGGGGGGCTGCGGTTGGCAGGGGGGCCGGGGTGTGTTTGGTTCACATCCGCCTCTGGGTGCCTGCGTCAGGAGAGAGATGGGGGCGCTGGGCGGAGCAACTGGGCTCCCAGGGCTGCTCCCTGCCTGGCACCGAGTCATGCCTGCCCGTTGGCCCTCCCCAGGGAGGAAGTTGTGGGAGTGGGGGGGGGATACCCTGGCTGCTCTGGGGAGCCACCTCGGGCCCTTCATGCAAGGGGCATTTCTGGGGCTGGGGGGTTGTGCATAGTGGGCTGGGGAGTGGGTCCTCACCACTCAAGGCCCCTCTGCCTGCCTTCCTCACCTCCTCCCTGAAGCCCCCAAGCAGAGGTTACTACGCCAGCCGCTGCTAGCAGAGAACTGGGAGGCGGTGGTTCTGAGTCATCCAGGCCTGTGTCACTTCTCAGAAACCTCCGCTTCGCCCCCCCCTCCCCCATCCTGGCTCTGCACTGGCCAGGCCCCGGTGCAGACAGGGGTCAGATGCACCCCACACCCTCTGTGCAGGGGACCACGACTGGAGTGTTCATGTTTATGTGGGCTGTGCTGAGGCCCCTGGGGACCCAGGCCCCAGGGAATCTGTCAGGGCCCCTCTCCCGCAGCATGTGTCTCTCTCAGGCTCCGCCTCACCCAGGACAGATAAATATTTATCTTGAGAAAGCAAAGGTTAGGAAGAAGAATTTGTCCAGGAATTCCACCCACTCACTGTCCGCCTGGTGCCTTAACTAGGAAGGGGCCTGAGATAGGTGCCTTTGTCATGTTTACAGGCAGAGAGGATCTGAAGGCCTGAGAGGGTGGGGACAATGGTGAGGGTTATTGGAGGGCAGTGACAGTTGGCTGGGCCCCTCCCCCTCTGGCCTCAGTTTCCCCTTGAAAGAACCAAGCTGGCCAGGGAGGACCAGGCCCCCCGTCTGACCTGCCTCTGTCCCCCACAGCCCCCAGCGGCACCCGGGCCGGGCCGGCCTGGCGGAGGCGGCTTCCGGAAATACCGATTCATTTTATTTAAGCGTCCGTGGCACCGACAGGGACCCCAGAGCCCAGAGAGGGGCGGCGAGAGGCCCCAGGTCACACAGCACGGGGGGCTGGGCTGGGTCGGGCTGGGGGCGCCGAGGGCTGGGGTCCCAAGGCTGATAGGCTGCCCTCTGCAGGTCAGTGACTTCTTGTCTGGCCGCTCACCACTGACCCTGGCTCTTCGAGTGGGTGACCACATGATGTTCGTCCAGCTTCAGCTCGCCGCCCAGCACGCCCCGCTACAGCACCGCCATGTGTTGGCTGCTGCAGCCGCTGCAGCCGCTGCTGCCCGCGGAGACCCCAGCATGACCACCCCTATGTCCTCTCCCTGCCGGCCAGTGTCCAGTGCTGCCCGTGTCCCCCCAGTACCCACCAGCCCTGCCCCTGCATCCCCCTCACCTGTCACAGCCGGCTCCTTCCGATCCCACTCGGCCCCCAGCACGTGCACCGAGGTGAGTCTGGGGAGGGCTTATCCTGGGAACCCAAGGGCCAGCTGTCCTTAGATAGCTGGGTGTGGCAGGGACTTGCAGCAACCACTGCATCCTTTGTATCAAGGGCCATTCCTGGACCCTGGGCTGGTGGGTGATCCCTGGACTCTGAACTTGAACCCTGAGCTCACATACCTCCCTCCCCCATCAGCAGATGGACTGTTCCTCCTCTGCCAATGCCGGGGCCAGCCCCACGTCCACCCCTGCGGGCAGCCCCACCTCCCGCTCCCGCAAACCAGGCGCCGTCATCGAGAGCTTCGTGAACCACGCCCCGGGGGTCTTCTCAGGGACCTTCTCTGGTAGGTGTCATACTCCCATGTGTGTCCCAGCAGTAGTCACATGCACAAACGCCAGGGGGTGGGACATACCGTCCCACCCTGGGGTCCTACCCATTGGGCACTAACACCCCCTACCTCTTGCAGGCACACTGCACCCCAACTGCCAGGACAGCAGCGGACGGCCGCGGCGTGACATTGGCACCATCCTGCAGATCCTCAATGACCTCTTGAGTGCCACGCGGCACTACCAGGGCATGCCCCCGTCCCTGACCCAGCTGCGCTGCCATGCCCAGTGCACGCCCGCCTCGCCTGCCCCAGACCTCACCCCCAAAACTACCTCCTGTGAGAAGCTGGCAGCCTCGACCTCCGTGAGCCAGGCCCGCATAGGCAAGCCCCCCGGTGAGTATCCACCCGCCCTCACCACTCAAGGTCCCTCTGTGTGCAGCTCAGCAGCTGACCCACTACAGGAAGGGGGAGCCACCAGCTGCTGCTGGCCCTACTCTGGGAGAGCCTGAAGAGAAGGGAGCGTGTGTGTTGGTGCACAAAGTGTCCTTGTGCCCTCTGAGGGGGGTCCATCCTCACTTCCTCCTCTCCCCCCTAGGGTACTCTCTCCAGATGGCAGGTGGGGCCTCTATGAATGACTGAGCGGGGCTGAGGAGGGGGCCCAGCTTCCACTCCTTCTGGACAGTCCCCTGTACCCCCCAACCTGGTTATTCCCATAAATCCAGAGTCGTGAGGAACAGTGACCCTGCTTTATCTGGCAGGGCCCCCCAGCCCAGGCCATAAAGGGGAAACTGAGGCCCAAGCCTGCGTGCCTGTCCTCGGTTACAGAAGCATCCAGAAGGGCTCAAGCTGGAATTCATTCAGTTCATGCAGTGGCACTGTCCTGAGTGCCTGTCTTGGATGTGGCCCTGCTCTTGCATGCTCACGGTTAGCTGGTGTAGTAGACGCGGAAACAAGTTTTAATAAACCGATAGCTCCCAGGGGTCCACTGGACATTCATTCAGTGGACACTTGACGGCTCCCCTCACTGTGCCTATCGTTTGGGGGCATTTGCTTGGGGTCCTCGCGTTTGGGGGATCCGGCCTTTCCCAGGGGGTTCATGGTCACTGCCTTCTATGCAGGGGACCGGCTGCGGCAGACAGAAAACCGGGCCACCCGCTGCAAGGTGGAACGCCTGCAGCTGCTGCTCCAGCAGAAAAGGCTCCGTAGGAAGGCCCGGCGCGACGCCCGAGGCCCCTACCACTGGCCACCCAGCCGCAAGGTGGGTCGCAGCGACGGTGGAGGCGGAGGCGGCGGCGGCGGCCCCAGTGAAGCCGCGGGCTTGGGCCTTGACTTCGAGGACTCGGTCTGGAAGCCAGAAGTCAACCCAGACCTCAAGTCAGAGTTTGTGGTGGCCTAGGAACCATGTCATTCGCCCCGGCCCAGGATGGCTGAGAGCATTGCCCAGCGCAGGAGGGCAGGAAGGCAGGCGGTGGGCGCCACAGGAGGCCCCTCCCTCCCTGTCCAGCATCCTTCGGGGTTTTTTTAAAATTTCATTTCTCACCATGGTTTTCCAAACTCCGTGGCCTTGCGTTGTGTTCCTGCCTCCTCGGTTCAGCTCACACCTCCCCACCTCTTCCTCTGTCACCCCGCCCTCCACGCCGGGTCCTTCCCCACCCACCTTCCCAAGCTCCAAACATGTAGCAGTCTTTCCAGCTGGTTCGGAGCAGAGACGAGGAAGCCGCCCCCACCGCTTTCCGCTGGCCCCCCGCCCTCTTCAGGTTGAAGTCACAATGGCGATGTCTCGCATGCACTTTACAGACAGGAGGGGGCCGCCCGGAGGACCCCGACTGCAAACTCAGGCCTCCCTCCAGCCAGCAGGGCCCACGGGGCTCTATACACCACAGGGGCACCAACTAGGGGCTGTTTCTCTTCCGCTTCTGTACTAGTTTCTTGGTTTTCCGTTTTCCTGGAAAAGAAAAGCTGTTTCAGGGGACAGGCTGGCCAGAGCCTGCCTTGGGGTCCAGGTCGGGGTGTGGGACCCTTTCCTCTCAGGAAAGGAAAGGGAGGGAGGGGAACACACCTGTTGTCAGCCTTCACAGGCCACGCACTGTGCGATTGCCTCCAACGCCACCGTCCCACCCCACTCCTTTTATTTTTTCTGAGCTTGGGGGTATTTATAGACTTAATTTTCTGACTGAGCCAATAGTGGTTGGGAATCTCTTGAAAAATCAGGAGAAAAATGGCTGGGGGCTGGGGGGAATTCCCCCCAGCCCTCCTTTCAGGCCCAACCTGAGGGATCTGGGCCTGTGGGCTGTCTGGCGGGGGGGCCCTCCAGCAGCCAGGAGGGGAGGGGGTGCTGAGCTGTGAATCCCCCAGTAGGGGCAACGCTGTGTAGCATTAACCCCTGGGGGGGTTCGCTGCTGGTCTAATTTGGAACCTCCCCACTCATGCCCATACCCCAGGGGTCTTTGGCCCCCACAGCAGACAGACACACACACACACACACACACACACCCCACTGGGGCCATTTTAATGGGGGTGGAGTTTTTTTGTTTGTTTGTTTTTTTTTTTTTTACTGATAATTGGAGATGTTTGGGCCTTCCCCACACACCTGTCTCGTCCTGGCCCCACCTGTCTGTCCTGCGCGACACCCCACTCCCTGCCTGTCCCCCTCTGTCCTACTTGTAGGTGAACCCCAGGTCCTCACCTCTCTCCCCATTATGTGTTTAAAGTTAATGGTTTCAGATGTGAACATCATTGTTAACTGTAGCGCTGTAAATTTTTTTGTGGGGGGTGGGCAGGGAGGGGTCAGGATTAGGGGTTCCAGGATTTGTTTTCATTTTCAAAAAAAGAAAAAAAGAAAAAAGGGGCGGGTTTGTTTTTGAAGAACTGTCTTGGATACCTATTTAAATGTGTGTTCTCTTTTGTTTTTTTAACGATTTTTAAATAATGTCTGTGCCTCCGCGGGTCTGAGGGTGGAGGCCCCAGGCAGGAACCGGCCCCTCCCACTCCGCTGCCCTCTCCAGGGCCCCCCCCAAGAAAGCATTACCTGCCCTGGGGGTGGGGTCGGGCCGTGAGGTGTCCTGGCACCTTGCGTGAGTTTCCTGTATGAAAACAAAATTGGAAAGGAAAACAAAACACCGTGATTTCAAGTAATAAACAGAAAATGAAACACGAGTGAATGTCCCGCCTGCTCCCCTGGGGGGGGGTCTGGTCCGAGGGGTGGTCTTACAGGCCCTGTGAGTGCTATGGTGGGGGGGGTGTCTTTTTGAGGAGGGCCTAGGGTGGGATACTGGGGTCTCCCACCACCTCGTAGTGTAAGGTGGGCCCCGGTGTAAAAGGGTGAGGTACGTCCTGGAACAGATCCCAGGCTCCCTCAACTGGCTTGGGGGTGAGGGTGGGCAGGAAGCTGCCCCAGCAGGGAAGGGAGGGGCAGGCCACTTCCCGGTACCCAAGGCCGGAAGTCCTGCAGGGTGTGGGCACAAGCTGCCTGCTTTCTGAGTGGGGCTTCCGCCCTCGGCTCCCAGCTCTGGTGGGCCCCTGACCAGACACCCCTCCCAGGTTGCCATCAGGGCCCATTTCCTGGTGCCAGGCTTCCAGAGGCCCCAGTCCTTTCCAGTAGCGACTCTGATTCCCATGGGGGGACTGGGGGACATGGGGCTGGTGTTCAAGGCCTCGGGGCTTGATCTGGCCCTGGGTCAACTCGTCCCTCTAGCCTCACCCTGGCCTTGCATTCCAGCGCTCCCCAGCCTTGACCAGCATGCACTGAGCCTCCAGGCCTTTGCCCAGACGGTGCCCTACCCAGGAACACCTCTCTCCCAGCTACCCCTGCTCCACTTGGGAACTTCCTCAGTCTGCATTTCCCACCCTACCCCCTGGGGCCCCGGAGGGCCGGGTTAAGGGGCCAATCCTCTGGGGTCCCACCTTCATCCACTTTGTAATATTTAAAGTCATTTTACGTGGATTTCCTCACTTAAATACTGACATCTAAGAAAACTAATTACACTCCCATTTGATACATGAGAAAACCGAGGCCCAGAGAGAAGTACATACGCCAGAAGATTGAGGATGATTGTAAAATTAGTGACTACCAACCACTCCAGGCCAATTTCTGATGGCCAAAGCCCCTGCCCTCCCAAGCCCCAGCTCCAGGGACCCCAGGGGGAAGGAAAAGAGGCTCCCTCCCAGGAGTGTCCTGGGAGCATCTTGTGGAGGCCCTTCGGCCCTCCCACCACCCAGTCACCCCCAAATTATCCCTCGCTCGCCCACGGCAGGAAGGTAGGGTGCCCAGGTCACGCAGATCCCTCCAGTGTCAACGGTGCAAATGTCCCCGCGGGTGATGGAAACGTGGGTGGGATAGCTCAGGTGGAACCCCCGCCCACGCAGCCGGGCCAGGGGTGAGGGCCTAGCGCTGTGACCCAGGTGACCGCCACAGAGCTGGGTGGGGGATGCGGAAGGAGGGTGCCGACTGAGGAACCCGCTGAATCACAGGGCTGTGTCTGCACACCACAGGGCGGGGGGCACTTGTTCTGCTGCCCGGAATCCACCCCTCAGGGCGCTGCCTGGCGTACAGCCCAGGGTTGGGAGGGTCACGGCCCTGCCTGGGGATACGAGAGCAGAGTCCAGCGTAGGGGGCTGCGCACACACCTGCAGGGGGTGAGGAGGGTAGGGGTGCATGTCTGAGACAGGGTGCAGCAGACCGAGGGGCGGCAGCCCACACCACGCAGGAGTGGGAGGCACGGAAAGCTAAACTGAGGCCCAGAGAGAGGGGGGTTGCCGGGACCGCAAGGGGCGGGGCCGGCCCTGCACCGCCCCCTCCCCCCAAGAGGAAAAAGCTGAATGGGAGGAGGCGGCCCCCGGAAACCCACAGGGATGGAAATGCGGTTTCCAGGGCAACGTGCCGCGAAACGGGCCTGACGTCACCGCGGGGAGGGCTCCCTGCCCGCCCCCGTCCGCGCGTCAAGAGGCCCAGACCCCGCCCACCCCCGGGGACGCCTAATTAGTAGCCGCCCCGTTGGCACCTCTGCGCGCCCCAATAGCAGCGCGGGGTTGACGCCCGGGGGCGGGACTGCGGCGTGGCCTAGCTGAGTACGCAAGCGCGCCGCGGAGGCGTTTGGCCCCTTCTCCCTGTGGCCGTAAGTTTGCGGTGGCTACGCCTGGATGGAAGAGAGGGTGCACCCGGAGGCGCAGCATGTGGGCACCCCCCCCCCCGCCCAGGCTTGCAGCACGCGTGATCCCCTCCTTCCACGCCCACGCATTGCCTGTTGCCCCTCCGTGCTGACCCCGTGTGCGCAACCCTAGGGTTGGGGGAGCACTGCAGCTCCCACGCTGGGAAAACGCCGGAAACCAAGCGGGAGAAGGGCACTTTGAAGCTTTACCAAAGGATTAAGAGTTTGTTAAATAGAGGAAGAGGGAATGGGTGCGCCAGGTAGGGACCACGGCGTGTGCAAAGACCCGGAGATTTGAAAGCAGGTGCATTTGGGGGGCAGCTGGGAAATCAGGTTGGAGGACCAAAATACGAAAGGCCAAGGACCCGAAAGGGTGCTTCTCCAAGTCTGTGGTTTAGAAGATGAGATGGAACCAGGGAGCAGGTGCAGGTGAGGGAGCAGTGACCGGTACATCAGGAGGTGGCTTGATGCTGGGCCTGGGTCTAGAGGTGAAGCCTGAGGAGTGACAGATGGGGCCTTGTGTAAAGGGGACCTCTGGTTCACAGCAGGTTTGGCAAGGGGGCTACGGCGAGCTGGGAGATTGGAAGAAGGTGCCCCTATGAGCACCTGACACCTGGTCAACCTCTGGGCCAGGAGCAGGGATTGCTGAAAACCCAAGAGGGAGAGATTAGGAGGGCAGGAAGTGCATGTCGCTGCCTGGCTGTGGCTCAGATTGGGCTGTGACCAGGAGTCACTCAGAGAAGGCACCAGTCAGCGTGAACAGGGTGGGCCTTGTCAGCTGGAGAGGATGTGAGCCAAACCGCTGATCCAACGCTGAGAGCTCGAGACAGATCAGGGTCAGGGCTGCCGGTGTGGACAGGCGTGGACAAGCGTGGTATCCAGGATGTGGGGCCTTGACTCCAGGGGGTGGCTCACAAGTGAGCTGTGCTCCTGGGGTGATGAGGCCGCTGTGGGCGGGCAGAAGGTCACTGGGGTCACGGCTTTCTGCTTGAGGCCAGAGTCCTCTGGGGGTGGCCAAATAGGTTACTGGGGCTGGCTGCAGGTTACTGGGGCTGGCTGCAACGTTTTGAAATGCCAAAGGCCGCAGGGGGTCGCTTGAGGAGGATAGCAGGGAGGAGCCAGGCCCCTGGCCCAGAGTCGTCTGCGGAGATGGGAGTAAGATGCGCCACTGGGGCGAGCAGCACCCCCAGCACTCGACAAGTGCCCCAGGCACCGCCACCTCCACTGGGCTTGGTGGGACCCCGCCCTCTTCTCCAGGCGTCTTGGGAATGGGGGTTATCAAGCCGAGGGCGCTTGGGCCCAACCCTTTAGTCTTGACTCCAGCCCCACCCATGGCCACCCAGCCCTGGGAGGGCAGAGGACTGGCTGCTTCTGGTGTCACTCGGGACAGATGAGCAGCCCGGCTCATGGGTGGGTACGGGGTCACTGTCACCTGGGGCCCTGCTCTCCTGGGCCTGTGTCTTTGGCCAGCTACCTCGGTTTCTGCTGTGCTCTCTCGCCCCTTCTCTGCCTTGTCCTCTGTCCACTTTCTCTGTCTTCGTCGCCACCTTCCGTTTCCCTTTCTTTTTGCCTTCCTCAGTCTCTGTTCCAGTCTGAGTCTCCCTCTATTTTCTTCCGGTCTCGGTCCCACCGGCCCCTCCCCCACTTCCGCCCCCTCTCTGGGGGCTCCCCCCCCGCCCCCCCCCCCCCCCCCCGCGCACACATTCCAGCTTCCGCCTCCGCCTCCCCGCCTCTCCCTAGAGTCAGCTGCTGCTGCGTTGGACTCCCAGGCCTGAGGGAGTGGGCTCTCACCGGGGTCACAGGTCGGACAGGGCACCCCTAACTCCTCTGGAATGTGGGTGGGGCCGGCCCCTCGGGGGGGCGGGGAAGGCTGTTCCCCCCTCCCCCGCAGGCAAGGTAGAGCTAGGTGCCCTGCACACACTGCACCCCCCAAGACGCTCCCACAGGCCTCCACAGAGGAGCAATACAACCCCAGACTCCCACACAGGGCCGCTTACAGCTCCCCACAGACCAACCCGCCTTCCCGCGGGACACTCACGCGCCGCACCGCCCTCCACAGTCCACCGGGCTCCAGGCTCTGCAACACAGCGACCCCAAACCGGCCCCAACCCATACTTAGGTTCCGCCACAACCTCAGTCAACTGTGTGACCCTCAAATCGAACCACACCCCCACACTCAGCCTGGGCCAAGACCTCCCTTAAAAAAGCCACAGAACTGAAAGTCACACCCGGCCCGTCTGCACTCAGATCCTCAGACTTGCTCACCCAAGGCAGCACCCTCCCCCAGACACACCTAGCGCTCAGCCACAGATGCGCCCACGCAGGCCCACCTGAACCGGGGATCCCAATGGGGACTGGTGAAGGGGGAGTGCGCCCTCACTCATTCCATCGCTGTTGGGGACATGAAGAAATGGGGGAGTGACCATAAAACCGTTCTCTGTCCTGTGGCACCAGGAAGGAACAGAAAAGCGGAAAACCAGGAGCTCCCTGGGCATGTGTTTCTGCCTGCTTGCCTTGGGGGGGGAGCGTGGTGCAGACGTGTGTGGGCTGCTAGCCCCACAGCTCTTCCCTGAGTCGCTGCAGCTGCGGGGGGGACACACTCCATTTGTGCCATTCCAGTATTGCCATGGAGATGCCTGCCATAAGCCCCAGGCAGGGGTCCTTCTACTCCGCCTTGTGCTTGCAGGAAGCCTATGTGTGGGTGATGTCCTGTGTGGGGCCAAGGTCAGGTGAGTGGACAAGACATGGGTGAGGGCCAGCTCCTCCTGATACATGTGGTATGTGTGAATGCATGATCTTGGTGTGTGCTTGTCCGGCACTACATTTGCCAACCCATCTGTGCCTCAGTTTCCCTCCGTAGAAGGGGACATCATTCAGGTCAATGATATATATAGAAAGAGCAAACCTGAGAGGGTCCCATAGGCCACCTGCCCAGGCACAGGTAGGGGCAAGTAATCAACATCTGTCTCTGCCTGTGGGTCCGGCTGATCCCACTCTGAGCCCACTGCATGTGCACAGTTGGCGGGGACTGGGATCACCAGCTCCAGCATGGCCCATGCACCGCCTGGCCTTTGCACTCCTGGGATGGGGGCCCTGGCAGGTGAAAGAGTCAGCCTCCACATTCTTCGACCTTGAGCCAGGCAGCTCTGCCAGGTGCCCCACTGCCGGGAGCATCCTTCTCCATGTGGAGACCCCCCTCCTGGGAACAGGAGGGAAACAGGCCAGGGCAGCTGAATCACCTGTGTTCACAGTTGCCAGCCCCCTGGGGCCTGCTAGGACCTTGGAAGCCCCCACCTCCTGCAGGTGGGAACTGGAAAGAGGGGTGGCTGTTTAACTCTTCCTTCTCCTGGCTCTGGCCTCCTGTAGCTCTCCTCTGCCCAGGAGGAATACTGCTGACATACAGCTTGTGTGCCCATCCCAGGGGCATGAGTCATGCCACCAGCCATGGACACAAATGCTTTGAGTCCTGGCCCCACCCCACTCACGCACATCCAGCCCTGTTCCCTGCTGCTCCCACATCCATGCCCCATATGCACACGCTTTGGGGTCTGCGCATAAAACCCCCGTGTTCTTCCACATGCGGTGCCATGTTCCCACGTGTGCTGATGCACACACACACCTCCACTCCAGGTTGCACACACGTGAGTTCCATGCATACTTCCATGTTAATGTGCACGCACACACACACAGCCCCACTTTAGTGTCCACACAAGCATGCGCCCCCCGAAATCCTTGTTTCTGTCTCTGTACGCACGATTCCCTTGCCCACGGGCACACATCTGCACCACACCTGGCAACGCGTGCACACGTCCAGTTTCTGCTTCCGCCACCCTGGCTCTGGGCCCTGCGGATTTGGACCAGGCGGGTAGGTTGTAGTCTCTGCGAGGACCGTCCCACTTCCGCGCCCCAGCTCGGAAGCCGCCAGGTGCACAGAACCGGCCCCCGCCGGACCTGCCAGGAGGGGGCGGTAATTATCTCGCCCCACCCCCCCCCCACACACGCGACTTTCATCCTCGCCACGCCCATCTCGGGCCCAGACCCTTATTACCGCCTCCGGCCCGGTCATAAGCCCGGATCTGGGGAGGACTCGGCGTCCGGCGGGCCCCGCCCTGCGCGGAGGGCGGTGCGGGAGCGAGGCGGCCACACCCCCGTCTCCACGGCCACGCCGTTGTAGGGAGGGCTAGGGTAAGGTTGTGGGGATCCAGGAGGCGAGCGCCCCTCCCTCGGCGGCCCCCCTGGCGACCAGCGATTTGTGAATACACCGGCGGGGTCCTCTCAGCCTAATCCGGTCCC
This sequence comes from Rhinolophus ferrumequinum, assembly GCF_004115265.2. Classification (NCBI taxonomy): domain Eukaryota; kingdom Metazoa; phylum Chordata; class Mammalia; order Chiroptera; family Rhinolophidae; genus Rhinolophus; species Rhinolophus ferrumequinum. The sequence goes on from NC_046301.1 coordinate 61,708,465, forward strand.
GCCCGGCAGGCGGCGAGCACCGCACGTCCTGGCGGCGAATAGCAGCCTCGCCTCCGTCCACGGCTATTTTAGCTCCCTCCTTCCCCGCCAAACCCCCCTCCGGCGCTCAGGTGGAGGAGCGGGGCGAGACTAGGACCCTCTCCCACGTTGTGACACGCGGCGGGTCGCTAGATCGATCACCTGGCGGTCCCCGGAGTCCCGGGGCCAGGATGACAGCGAGGCCGCAGCGCCCCCTCGTGTCCGCGCGTAGAACGTGGCGCAGCGGCTGCGGCAAAGATAAAGATGGTCCCACTCCCCTGAGAGCACGCACGGGGACACACAGTTCTGGATACACACCATGTCACAGGGACACGCAGACGCAGGTAATCACAGAAACAGGTACAGAGACAGGTTATATGCCTGTGACGCAAGTACACAGTTCCCACGCAATGCCCAGTGCAGGCGCACCTGGTGAGATATCCACACCATGATGGGAACCCAGAACAGTCGTGGGTATACATGGAGCCCATACCCAGCAATGGGATCGGAGTAAACCCTTAATAACTGTGTGCTGGCGGAATGAATGAATGAACAGGCACTTAAAAAAATCAGGAGAAGGCGGACTTGGAACTACAGAATGGTGGGCGGGGCGGGGTGGGCAGAGCGTGATCTAGGGTGCGGTGACTGCAGGGACCCTCTGGCCTGGGCTGGAGCAAGGAACTGCCGACCTGACAGTTGGGAGAGCAGATCAGAAAGGGTGGGCAGGAATTGCTCCTGGGTTGGGGAGCCGGGCCCTAGGTCCCGCCATGGGCTACCAACGAAAGGGGGAGCTGAGTGCTGATGTCTTTGCTCATTTTAATAACCAACCTGCGTGAGTGGCTGATGCAGCAGCCGGCTGCTGCTGACTGGGAGTTGTACGGAGGGGCTTTGGCGTGGCAGGGCGAGGTGCAGAGGGGGCAGCGGTAAGTCATGAGCTGTTGACTGGGAAAGGAGGTCTCAGCGACCTTGTCACCGGGGACAGCGTCCAGACCCAGGACCCTGCTGCGTCAGCTAGACCCACCCGAGAGGTCTAGAATGGGGCTGGAACTTCTCTGGGGTGTGCGGGAAAGTGGGGCGAAGAGGCGCTGTTCCCAATCCCGACTTTTCTGCAGAGTGCCTGCCCTATGAAGACTTTCTAGAGCAGGGCTGGAGCTTGGTTCTGTGGTAGGCAGGGGTCTGCATTAGCTTCTTCCATCCCATGGAAAGATCCAGGGCCACACTCAGCATGAGCAGAGGCCTGGGCAGGGGGAAAAGTGTTGGCCACAAGAGGGGCTCCCATAAAATGGCCTTGGGGCTCCCCAGGCATAGCGTTGGGGATGAGAATCCCTACAAAGCTGGTTCTGATAGCAGAGGTCTTTGAACGCCTTTAGAAGACAGGAAAACGACACGGGGAGGAGCAGAATGGCACCGACTCCCCCATGGGTACTGAGTAGGTTCTGGGTGTGCTGGGGCGGGGGGCTGCTGAAAAGCCTAGTGGAGGGGAAGGCGAGGCTGAGCTGAATGTAGAGGTGCAGCGGGGACTGGAGAGCTGGGGCGTGGTGGAATTGGGAGGCCAGGTGGAGGTCAGTCTGCAGTCTAGAGCTGGGATGTACAAAAGTGTTTGGCCAGGTGAATGGTGGGGTGTAGGTAAACTAGGTTGGGTGAGGTTGGGAAGTAGGAACTGGGATCGTGGTGAATATTGGAGTCCACATAAATGGGCTTGTCTCAGTGTTGGGATTTGGGTGGACTCTACGGCCGATTGCGTGAAGTGGTGTATTCAGTTGTTTTTGGGGTCCTGGGAGTGCGGCGGAAGGCCCCTTTGTTCCCGGCCGCAGGCCTGGGGTCGGGCAAGCAAAAGTGGGTCAGCCCCGCCTCGCCGCGCGTCGGCCCGCCCCCCCCTGCGGACCATGCTCATCACCGCCAATCACCGCGTACGGCGCCAGCGCGCGGGAGGGGGCGTGGCCGAGACAAGCCCGGCCCCTAACTCATGAATATGAAGTATGTCCGCAGTCTCTGAAGCCTAGGGTTGGCCAGCGCGGTGTTGGGGGCGGGCTCGGGGGGGGCGGAGCCTGGTGGCGAGGTACATAAGGCCGGGCACCCGCTGCCCCCCTCACTCGCGCGTTAGGAGGTTCTGGTCGTTGTGCTGTGCCGTCTTTCCGCCTGCGTCAGGGACCTTCCCGACTCAGTGGTGAGGGCCCTGGCGGCACCGGATCCACAGGCCCGGGGCGGCGGGCGGCCTGCGGCCGGCCGGACGAGGCGGGGCGGCGGCGGCACGCCCCTGGGCGGGGGTGGTGCCGGGGTGGGCCCGGGGTGGAGTCTGATCCGCTGGCGGCGAGGGGCAGCGGGATACCGGGCCAAGCCACGGTTGGAGGGGGCGTCCCCTCGATGGCCAAGGCTCGCCGAGAACGGTGCGCTACCGCAAAATGGCGGCTGCGAGCTCGAGGCTGCGCCCCGTGAAATGGCGGGAGTGTCGAGTGCCCGGATGGAGTGGCGCAGGCATCGCGGAGGGCGCATGCGCGCGGCGTGGGCGGGCCTGGGGCGGAGCCACGTGTGTGGGTTCAGACGGGGGCTCCTGCTTCCCAGGTTTCCCTTTGGAGTTGCACGAGGGTCTTGCCCCAGCACACCCCCGACACCTCAAGTTTGGTTCCGAATTGCGCGGTTACAGGCCTGTGCTTCCGGAGCCTTTTGGCAGAGGTGGTCCCATTCTAGAAAAGATCAGTCTTAAGTCAGCACCGGCCTCACGTGGAATTCCGCATGTCGGGATCCCTCCCCAGTTCCCTACGGAGGCGGCCCAGTCTCCGGCCACCCCCACAGGCACTCTACAGTGGACCAAGCACTTTGCCACCCCACGGTCATGTTTGAAGCTAGGCCCCCGTTAGCGAAGGGGAGAACGAGGTACACTGCGCTGGTTAGGAAGGAGGTAGATAGTGCCCAGCACTAAATAGCCCCTGAAGGCATCACCTGGGGTCCACAGCCAGGGCTGCACTGAGGAGTGCAGAAGCAGAACCAGGGTGTGGCCCCCGCCCTCAGGGAGCTGAGCGCTGAAAAGAGGCCCAGCGTGATGAAGGAAATTAATTCCTTTGGATTAAGAAGTTCTGAGTGTGGGGTTGGGATGATGAAATGACATTTTCATTGTGTCCACAACGAGCGTATGTTATTTGTATAAAGTAAAATAGGAGGGAGGGGTGAGCGATGAAGCCCCTGGAGGATCTCAGTGAGGATTTCAACAGTTTGCCACAGGCCATCATGGCATCAGATGAAGGCAAGCTTTTCGTTGGAGGGCTGAGTTTTGACACCAATGAGCAGTCGCTGGAGCAGGTCTTCTCAAAATACGGACAGATTTCTGAAGGTGAGGCTGGTGCTGGGCTCGGGGCTGCGTGGGGCTGCTCATGGGGAGTTTGGGTGCTAACTGCAGATCTGTCTTCTGCAGTGGTGGTTGTGAAAGACAGGGAGACCCAGCGGTCACGGGGTTTTGGGTTTGTCACCTTTGAGAACATCGACGATGCTAAGGATGCCATGATGGCCATGAATGGGAAGGTAAGGTGAGGGGCAGCTGCTCTGGGGGTGCACAGGGTTCAGGCTTGCAGAGCCGGAGCCTCGCTTCCCTGATGGTGAGGAAGCAAAGAAGCTGACCTTAGCCAACCTCTTGGTCTCCATAGTCTGTGGATGGGCGACAGATCCGAGTTGACCAGGCTGGCAAGTCATCTGACAACCGATCCCGTGGGTACCGAGGTGGCTCTGCTGGGGGCCGGGGCTTCTTCCGTGGGGGCCGAGGCCGGGGCCGTGGGTTCTCCAGAGGTGAGTGCCACTTTTAGAAACAGGCCTTTGGGGACGTGGTGTGGCACTGTGGCAGGAGCTGCTACTCATTGGTTCTTCCTGTCCCTATCTGTAGGAGGAGGGGATCGAGGCTATGGGGGGAGCCGGTTCGAATCCAGAAGTGGGGGCTATGGAGGCTCCAGAGACTACTACAGCAGGTGAGGGCATGGTCCTGTGCAGTGCCTGGCTGACTTTTGTCTGGTCGCTGGCAGGAGGTTGGGTGAATATAGACTGAGGTGTGTCCTTCTTACAGCCGGAGTCAGGGTGGTGGCTATGGTGACCGGAGCTCGGGCGGGTCGTACAGAGACAGCTATGACAGTTACGGTAAGTCACACTCCAAGGGCCTGCGGTGGGAGCTCAGCAAGCACTCTGTGAACAACACTCAGACCTTGTCACTGTGCTTGCCCATAAGGGACGAGATTGCCATCTCAGGTCTTGGTGCCAACAGCCATTTCTACCGCAAAACCAAAGCTAAGCCAGACTGACTAAAAAGGAAAGGGAGACGAGGGGCCCACTGAGCAGGCAGCTTACATGCATGTGCGGCCGCCCACCTGGCCTGCCGCGCTTGGCTGTGGGGGGGGTTGGTTCCTCCTGAGGCCGCAGGGCCGAGCCCTCCAGGTCTGGACCCGGGAGTGGAATGCTGCCTCTTGTCGCGTGCTTCAGTGCCTTTACACTGTACCTGCTTCTTGTTCTCAGCTACACACAACGAGTAAAATCCTTCCTGCTCAAGACCGTCCTTCCAATGGCTGTATATTTAAAGATTTTGGGAGCTTCGCTGAATCGTTAATGTGTAGTGAACACCCCTCCTTGTACCCACTTTTGTAGTCTTATCAGTTCTGATCTTCTCAAACACAGCCTGACTGCTTCTGACCCCAGATGGCCTCGTTACTAGATTTTTCTTTTTAAGGAAGCGCTGTCCGTTTTTAAGGGTTTGAAAAGCACTTCGAATTAACTTTTTTTTTTTTTTTACCATGCGTTTTTTAGAAATCATTGGGGTTGTGTGGGTTTTATTTTTGTTTTTGGTTGTGTTGCCTTTTTTATTTCCCTTTTTAGTGGGGTCGGCCCTGTGAAGTTGGGAAGTTGGGGCCCCGATTCAGTTCTCTTTGAGATTGGACTCTGAGTCCGCTTTGTCGGAAGCTGAGCAAGCTGTGGCTTTTTTCCAATTCCATGTACCATTTCTGAGTGTAGCATGGTAGGACCCGCCCCAGGGCGGCGGCAGAGGTGCCCAGCTGCCCTGGGCCTGGCTGGTGTGGCCCATCAGTGCTGTGTATGACCCACAGTAGCCTTGCAGACGTCCCTGAGAGGTTCTTGGAAATGTTTATTTATATTGTCCTTTTTTACTGGAAGACGTATGCATATCCCATTAATGTTGTATTTGAAGTGGTTAAGGAATTCTTGTACGCAGTTTTCTTTGGCTTCACGAAGCCGATTAAAAGACCGTCTGAAACGAACCTTTCTCTGACAATTTCCCTTTCATTGCACAACGCATTCCTGCCGTGAGTTCGCGGCACTCAGACCTCAGCAGAGAGGGCAGCTTGAGAAGCAGGTCTGCAAGTCCTGCCTGAGGCCCATGGAGAGCTAGACCAGGAAGGCAGAGTAAACTGACGCTGGCGGGCCCCTTGTAACAGCCGACTGCCACCAGTCCCAGTTAGGTGAGCAAGTGGGTGACGGGAGTGGGCAGGTCAGACTGCAGGACAGCCCTGGGAGGCTTCTGGCAGTGGCAGCCAGAGGGCTCGACAGGGCGGGCAGTTCAGCAGGGACGGTGGACATGTGGGCACCTGACGCTGACTTGACTGCCTTAGTGTAGAAGGAGGTCCCAGAGCGGACGGCAGGCAGTGTCCCTGGGCGACCGCAGACTGACCGCTCGTTAGCTAGCTCTGCGGTTGCTTCACAAGTTCTGAGCGTTCTCCGCTAGCCTATGGAAGCTGCAGCCCTCGGAGGACAGAAGTGTTGTGCGCCCAACAGAACCCTCCGAGACGCAAGCTGCCCCTTGGCTAGCTCATATGTGGAGATAGCCCTGTAATCCGAGGTAACTCCTTCTGCTCGTGTCCACATCCCCTCTTGTTGAGAGCTTGTTTGAAAGTAAAGCTATGTACCCGGGGAATGTGCCTTTGACTGGTTTTTGCTTTTCCATTTTTCTTTTTTTTTTAAATCAAGCTAGAACTAAAGTCAGACCCTGGCCCTTTGCCCTTCCTTGTCTGTGGCCAGGCAAGCGGTCCAGGCAGTCGGGCCTCGCGAATAGGTTCGATCCGTAAGCGGGATTGAAGACCACTGAACATCCTATTCTGTCTTTTGGGTTTTTTGTTCATCAATTGACAGCCTTTTCCAGACCTCCTTAAGTCATGCTCCTAACTGTAGCTCTCTGATGTCTGTTGCTGCCTGAGTTTTTTTCCAGAGCCCACGCCGTTCTCTAAGCAGCTCCATCCCAAGTGGGTAGCTGGCTCTGCTTAGGGATGGAGCGTGGCCTGGCCCATCTGAAAGGCGCAGGCCTGCCTTGGGCACAGTGGCCCTTGACGGGGCCTCTGCCGGGATGGCCCCGATAACTAGCTTGAGACCCTTCTAGGAACTGTGGATGGTTTCAAGGGAGGCGGGGAGGGACAGCTGCGAGCACGTCCAGGACCCCAGGTGTAATGCTCCTTTGCTTTGGCAGGTTGAAGGGAAGCCAGTGCAACTTGGAAGGGTGGCCCGAGAGCAGCGATGACCTGGGGTCACCGTCCCTAGAGGGACTTCACCTGGGAGCAGGAGCCAGAGGCGCAGCCCCCTGTCCTCACAGCCCGTCACCTGTAAGTGCTTTTCCACATGGGTGAAGGGAGGTCCTTTGGCCCTGGCAGTGCTTGGCCCTCCTGGCGGGTTTTTCTCTGGTTTCCTGTCCACTGAGGGGCAGCTTTCTGTGTGTGTGTCCTGCTGGAGCCAGCTTTCCTCCCCCACTCCCTCATTTTTCCAGCAGGTGCTTCACTGGCGAGCATGGGGTGAGGGACTTCGAATTGCTCCAGGACAGGAGAATGTGTGTGGCACCTTGCACACGGCCAGTCCTCATCCGCAGCAGTGTGACAGGACATGGGAGGCGGATTTGAATAAAGGGCTGTGTATCCATCCAGAAATCTTGAGTCTGGTTTGGGGTGCGACTGAGGAAGGGTGGGTCTGAGCCTCTGGTGGAGGCTGCCTGGAAAGGAATGGGGGTGGGGAGAGTTCCCTAGGAAAGCCTCTTCTGGCCTTGGTTCAGGACCCAGTAAGAACCGATACCAGACCAACCAGTCACTTCATGGTTCTCTTGGGGTATGGGGGTACATTCAGCCTCAGAGGTGGAGGTGGTCCCAGGGTCCCCTCATCTGAGATGGGCACTTGTCTCTCCCAGGGTCCTGGCAAAGGGATTGTATTGGCACAGTGTCTTGGGTGCCTTCATATGTGCTGCCTGCAGGTTCGAACTTGCTTTTTGACCTGGTTGCCTCCTGCTCTGGTCTTGGGGTGCAGAGAGGTCCTGGGCCTTGGGCCTGTCTGCTCAAGTCCCAGTAGGGTGGGGAGGATGGCCACGGTGGGTCCAAAGTTGGGTCAATGTGTGTGGTCAGGAGGGCTGGGGTGCCCTTCCACTGGTCTTACCTCCCAGGCTACGACAGATGGCCCTCTCTGGGAGGGCCCACACTGCAGCATGGCCCCTTAGGGAGCACGGAGGTGCTGAGACCTAGGTCCTCTGGCTTCCCCAGGGCAGGCATGGCTGGGGACCAGAACAGCAAGAGTTCCCAGGGATCTGGGTGAGAGGGAGACCCACCAAGTCACTACTGAGCATGACATGGCCTTGGCCCTTGCCCTGGTCTTTGATCCTTCCTTGCGCTTGAGTACTCCGTACCTGGGGAGGCTACCCTGGGGCACCCGCTAGGCGCCGGGTCCCGAAGCCCATAGCCCTCTCGCCTTGCATCCCGCTTTGACCCGCACGTCGGGACGGTGCTGAGGTTGGCTGAGGCCATCGCACTCTTAACCTGGGGAAACAGGCCCAGCTGCAGGGCTCGAGCCCGAGGTGCGCGCGCTGGCACTGGGAACCGCCCAGGGGTGCCCAGAGTGGGGTGAAGCGAGGTTAGCGGGCAGCAGCGGGGTGTTTCCAAACGCCTGGCCCCGCCCTCACGGGCCATTGGCTGGCCCCGCCCCCACACCAGTGAGTGACGGGCTCGCGAGGGTGGGGCGCAGCCTCCGTTTCCGCCGGACCATGGGGCCGGTCGTGCTGTCGCCGTCGCTCTTAATGCTCCCGGCGCTGGTGCTGTTAGCGCTGCTTTGCGGAGTTGGGGGGGCCGAACCCCCGTCGTCGCCCACCACGCAGACCACGCTCTCGCTACCGCACGCCGTGAGGAACGGGAGCCAGCCGGATGCATCGCACAACGGCACGCACCCGGGGCCGCCGGGCTCGCCGGGCTCACCGCTGCTGCGCTCCTTCTACGTGCTCACGGGCCTCAGTGGGCTGGTCGCGTTTTACTTCCTCATCCGGGCTTTCAGGTGCGTCAGGCGCACGCCGCCGATGCGGCCAATCAGCGCGCGCTTCGCGCCTCACGTGCCGGACGGCGAGAGCCCCGGCCTTCTGGTGCGGGCGTGGTCCCTTTCGCAGCGTTCTCACGTGGTTGGGGTGTGTGGGAGGGTGACAGGAAGTCACGTGATGCTGGGTGCATCTTAACGCCGGATGGTGGATATGGGTTTCCTAGATGCATCAACCCAGGCTGCACCGTACGGTGTGGTGCGGGTTGTGCCCCCTTTGTGTGTCTGCATTTCCCCTGCCGGGTGACGCCCACCAACCCAACCTGGGCCTGAGACCCCCGCTGGCTGCATCCACCCCTTTGAATAAGCCCCCCAGCCCACAAAGTGGAATCGAAGGGAGGGCCCGCTGGGCCGGGCCTGACGGAGCCGCGCCATCATCCTCCGGCTTTTTCAGCCCGAGGGGTTGGGGGCGATCAGTTTGTCGGTTTCACGAGTGCTCTTCCCTGGAGAGTTGAGGACTCCCCTCCTTTCCCCGCTGCCCATACGCCCTGCTCAGTTCTGTTTCAGGCCTCGTGGCTCCCTCCGGAGGCCCCTGGCTTCCCTGTTTGGCTTCCTGTCCGGGGCTGACTTCCAGAGGGCCTTTGCCACACAAAGCTGACCATGTCCAGATGCTTTAAAGGGGCCCTTTCTATCCACCACTGACACTCCTGTGGGTGCACAATGCTCTTGTCCCCTCCGAGTACTTGCTCTTCCTTCCCTCCGCCACAGAAAGCCCCTCTCTTTTCTCTGTTGGTCTGGTGGTGGTCAGGAGCAGGGTCTTTGGCCTGAGATAGCTCTTAGTTCCATGTCTCTGGCAAAGTCTCACCCCTCTCTGAGACTCCCATCTTCTTATCAGTAGAGTGGGATAACAGCGCCCTCCTGGAGGGGTTCTGGCCCAGGGGCCTCAGCAGGGGCCTGCCAAGGGAGGCGTCCATCTCGTGTTATTGATATAAGAGCAGCTAGTAGTCACTGTGACAATTTGACCAGGAAGCTTCACTGCAAGGCGGTGGGGGTCAGGCAGAGGAGCCTGAGAGCAGAGACAATGGGAGGGTCATGGGGAAAGCTGGGAAATGGGATGGGGTGTCACCTGCCTCTGGAGGTGACCCAAGACAGCCACTGACTTTGCCTGGGACTGCTTCCAGGTTGAAGAAGCCCCAGCGGAGGAGTTACGGCCTCCTGGCCAACATGGAGGACCCCACCGAGATGGCCTCTCTGCACAGCGACGAGGAGACGGTTTTTGAGACTAGGAATCTGAGATGGTAGCACAGCCCTCTGCCCACCACCAGGGGCTCTGGGTGGGTGGGGCAGGACTGGAGAGGCAGGAAGCTGGAGAGTCAGAAGACCACCAATTCTTGAGGTCGTCCATGGAATCAGCCAGGCCGAAGGCTGTGTGGTCTTGAGCAAGGCAGGCCCTCCTCCCAGCCTCAGTTTCCCATTTCTTTAAGACAGGAACAGGCCGCAGTGCTTGAGTCAGTCCTCTGGGCCCAGCCCTGAATGCCAAGGTCAACATCAGAGATGGAGAATTTGGTGTGCTGCAGAGCAGGTGGGTCTGGTGGCCTCTCTGTGGCCCCAGGCTCAGGAAAAGCATGGCAGGCAAAGGAAATGACGGGAAAGGAGGAGGCCTGGGCTGAGGACCCAGGGGCTGCTGGGCACAGAAGTCGGCCAAGGCCTGAGCTGGGGGTGATGTCTGACCAGCCACAGGGTGCAAGCGCAGAGGCCAGGGCACCTAGGGACAGCTCTGACTTTCCAAGGCCCCTCGGGGAGGCATTGGTATGGTGTGGTAGCCCCTCTGGTCTCTACATCTGCTGGTTGGGGGACCCCTTCTCCTGAGGCACGCAGTTGGGCAGGGCCTGGCAGGCTGGGGGAGGTGGACCCTGGTGGACCTGGGGGCACGGCTGGACAGGTGAGAGAGTCCCCAGTCACGTGGAGGGTGAGTCTCAGGCACAGCGCAGGGGAGTGGAGCAGGTTGGGCCCCTCACTCCATACTGCTCACCCCGATCCCTCATCTTCCAGATGCTCAGGTTGGGGAGGTGGTGTTTCCAGCAGCCCTGGGGGAAGGACAAGAGACAGGGCCCACTCCCAGTGTCCGCACACCTGCCATTTCTCCAGCCCACCTGAGAGCTCACATGGGAACTTCCCAGCCCGTCTGAAGCAGCCTTGGCCTTCCACCTGGACAGGACCATCCAGGATGCTAGATGCAAACCAGAGGGGCCCCAGCAGCCCTACCCAGGATTCTGAGGACCCTGGCCAGACTGCGACTTGTACTGCTGACCCTCCCCCCATGGGGACACTGCAGCCCTGTGCTGAGGCCTGGCAGGTGGGTGGGCTGAGGATCCCGTATGGAAGCACCTTCCTTCTGGGCTGGGGACAATAAAGGCAGCAGTGGTTCTGTAGCTGGCACCCAACTTCACACTGAATCAGACCCGCCATCCAGGCTCACGGGGGTGGACGGCAGAGTGGGGCTTGGTCCCGGCCCGGCTTCTCCTATCTGTAACCACACTGGGTTTCTTTGGCCTTGCCCTCAGCTGTTTAGAGGTTCTGAGGAGGAGTCCCGTGATGTAGACGGACAGATGGGGGTACCTGCCAGTCGTCATCTCTGGACCTAGAGAGAACTTCTGTTTATCCATCAAAGCCCTCCTACAAGGGCTCCCTCTTCTGTGCCGCCTTCAGCCTGGGTCCCTCAATGGCCATGCCCTCTGGTATCCTTGCCTCATCCCACTCACTCCATCATCACTTTTGGTGCTCCTTCCGCATCAGCTTCCTGTGAAATCATTGATGAACTTGACCCTATTCTGGCAACTGACCTCGTGAGGGCCTTGATGGGTTTCCTCTGTGGGCCTGATTTTCCCTTCAGGCTGCTGTGTGTGTGCTGGACAGGGTCCAGCCCTGTCACCCCTGCCACCTGGAAATCTGATCTTGGAGAGTCGGATGGGAGGGGCTGGCCTGTGGTTACCCGCAGCCTGAGGTCTGCAGGCCTCTGGCCAGAGCCACCACGGCCATGTTATTAGGGGAGCTGCCACCAGGTGGCAGCCTTGTGCTGCCTGACCTCCGCTCTGCTGTCTTACTGGGCCCACATGGGGCTTGGGCTCTGCCAGACAGTTGTACAGCTGGAGGCGCCTGGTTTCTCATGCCTCCCTGAGCCCCATCGTGTCACCGTGTCCACTATGGGGTGGGCCAAGCTGCTGCCCACTTGGGACCCATAGGCCCTCTCAGCCCCACTGACCCTTCCTGTCAGGGCTGAGCCCGGTTCCCTGCTCCTGCCAGGTGCAGAGGGGCAGTCTAGGCCACAGGCAGCTGCTGGTCACTCTTCTCTCCATTTGCAGTCCTCTGAGTTGCTTCCCAGTCTGCTGCTTTGGGCATCTCTATCTGCCCACCCCCCACACTACTCATACTTCCCCTTCCCATCCAGCGCCCGGCTGCTGCTTCCAGGAAGTCCTCCCTGACAGCACCTTGCCCCCACCCCATCTTCATTCTGTGCGAGTGTCCTGCACTGAAGGGCCAGCAGACCCTCCAGGGAAGGTTGAGTAAATGAGGCCAGAGTCCTTGGGAGGTCCTGAGATGTCACACCCTCTGCCTCTCGGGCTCCAGTTGTTCCCTCAGCATCTGTTCCCCTCCCTTCTCTCTCCACACATCTCTGTCTTTTTGTCTCTGCATCTCTCTCTGCCTCTGAGCTCCCACCTGCCTCCCTTGTTTATTTCTCTCTTCATCTGCACAGCCTCTCACTTGATCTCCCTTCGTTTCCGTCTGTCCCTCTCTGCTCTCTGCCTCTCTCCGTGTCTGACCCATTGGGACATGCTTTTAACAAGTGCACAGGCACCGTGCCAGCCCCCTCCCCACACCCACCCTGTGATCTGTGCCCCTCTCCCACAGCTCTGAGCGGTTTCTTGAGCTTCAAAAGGCACGTTAATTACTATAATGAGGTCAGGAGAGACCCCATGTCTGCCATCCAGAGCCGGGAACACTGCACGCCCCCAGCCAGCTGCCTCCTGCTCACTCACCCCCATTGGGTGGGGTGGGGTACCCCGCTCCTGTCAGTACCATCAGCCTCACCGCACCCCCACATTAGTGTCGAGTAATTGGCAGCTCCGCCAAGGTTAATGCACTATTAGCAGGAAGTTCTCGGCGGCTGAAAGCCGGGAGGGGGGCCTGTCAGCGCAAGATGAAAGGCCCTAGTCCCAGAGGCTCAAGGGCCCACGTGTGCATGTGCCTATATGCCCCTTCCTCCATGCACTCCTGTGGGCACGGCGTGCACACACGCATACACAGTGCCGTCTGCCGCCTACGCCAGGTTGGGGTGTGCGACCTATGGCCCTCAAGGCCCCTCGCACCACTTCTGTCCCCCTTCATATGCTCCTGGACACACAACAGACCTGTTCCCTCAGCCATGGGCAGGCTGGGGTCTCCAGCGCCTGGTTGATCGCTGTGCGGCTTCTCTATCAGGAATGGGGCAGGTAGGAGCTGGTGAGTCTGGATGCCTAAGGCTCTTTAAAGGGGTGGCTTGTGGCTGCCTGCTTTGGGCCAGCAGCCAGCTGTGGTCAAGGCATCTTCCAGGAGGTTGGGGCTCTTCTGCTGGCTCTGACATGGGCTCCCCTGGACATGGCCCCAGCACCCAGCAGGGCTATATCCCGCTCACCTCGGGTCAGCAGGTGAGGTAGCTGTGCCCTCCTGTGGTTCCTGGGCCCTGTCCTCTCTGAACCGCCATCCTCCCTGGGGGCTCAGCACCCGATCTCATCCTCCTTGGTGGGTCTGTGCCGCCACCCTCCACCATATCCTGGTCCCAGGCAGATGTGGCTGTCCAGGTGCACCTAGGTCTTCACTGCCAAGCACAGTAGTCACGTGTGGCTGTTTCCATTTACACGAAAAGTAAGTGAAATGTGAAACCCTGCTCCTCACCGCACTGGCCACATCCCACCTGCCCAGTCGCTACAGGGAGCTGGGGCCGCCTGTATGAGACAGCGCAGATCTGGAACGTTTCCATCCTCCAGGGAAGTCTAGCCCCAGATTGGTGGTGGTCACCATGGGAGGCCTGGGTCTATGTCCAACTCTAGGGCTGGGTGGGTGGGAAGGAAGGAGGGAGGGAAGGAGGCAGGAGGGTGGGGAGGGAAGTAGTAGGGGCATGGGGCCTATTCAGTCTGTTGCTGGCCTTGGCAGTTGACGAATTGGGTCTGGGCTGAGATTTCAAGGGCCTGGCTGGACACGAGGGTGGGAATTTTAATTTATCAGCAAGAGAAAGGGATACATTTTTATTTTCAATGACAAACCAAGAACCCAACAGCCTGGGGGAATTCTCCTTGACCCTCCCAAGCCCAGGTGCAGGCCAGGCTGGTGAACAGGCCCTGGCCCCAATTTGACCAGGGTCATTGGAGCCTCCAGCCACCTAGGCCCTCGTCCTCCCCAGCGACCCCTCCCCCTACCAGATCTGAACCCCTGCCTGGCTGAACTGGAGCTTCTGAAAACCGCTGGAGCAGGCAGCGGGTTTGGTCCAATTTATTCTGTAATGAGAAAATTGTCCCCGCATATTTTTAGCTTTCTCCACAGCGCCGTGGCCTTTGAAGGCTGAGGGGTCCTGGACACTGATCCTGAGCCCTGGGGGCTTGTCTTGTGAGCCGAGTGGCAGGTGATAGGTATCTGGTCACGGGTCAGTGAGTGGTGAGGGACGGGCCAGGGGTGCTGAGCACAGGCGAGGAGCCAGGTCTAGCTCAAGAGTTCAGACCAGGGCAAATAGGGACAGACCCACATCAGAGACCCTGTGCTGAGTCTGAGCCTGGGGCTGACAGCCAACCCTGGATGACCTCTGACTGACTGAGCCTTGACCCCAAGTCTGATCCCTGTCCCCAGAGTGAGCCTGACACGGAACTCTTGACTCCAGAGGAAGCTTACGCCAGAATGACCCTTCACCCCAGCTGGTTTGTCTGCTGAGGCTGGAGGCTGGGACAGCCTCAGCTCTGAGAGGGGACAGGGTCTCTTGGGTGCCCACAGAGGACCCAGCTGGACAGGGTTTCCCATGAGCTGTTCCTGTGCCCCCACCCTGGCCTTGCCCAGGGCCAGGCCTGGGAGCTGCCCAGCCCTCCCCTCCTGGGCCCTTCCTCCAGGCACAGTGATGTGAAATGGGGGACACATGCCTTTGTTCCTGTCCCTGCTCCAGCTCTGACCTTGAGAGAGAGACAAGAACAGAAGGAAAACGAGCGTCTGCTCAAATCAGTGCAGCGGCTGGGGCAGTGGCAGCTCTCTCCTCAGTGGCCCCAGCATGCAAATGAGCCGACCCATCACTGGTCTTTGTGGAGAGTGTGCCCCATCCGCTCCCCTGTGCAGGTCCAGTACTGCTGGGGGTGACAGAAGAGCCCCCGCCCCTTGGGTGAGGTCCCATGAAGTAGGAAGGTTCTCGTCCAAGAGCAGATGGGCTCCCGGAAGGGCCCCCTTTGCCAGGCAGGACTGGGCTGGGCCAGGCATGCTGGCATCCTGGACACGTGTCCCCACTTAACTGTGCTTGGGTCCAGCTGCCAGACCTCTGCTGCACTGAGAGCCAGCCAGCCAGCCTGGGCTGAGCCCTCGCCCCAGGGGTACCCAGAAAGTCTGTCTGAAGACCCTCCCAGGCGCCCTGGGCCACTTCTGGGCCTCCTGGACCTGCCCAGGCCACCACCTGTGGGCAGGTTCCCACATTCTCTGTGGAGCCATTGGGCCAGCCCTGGGACAGGCGTCTGTAGTTACGTCAGGACAGGACCCAAAAGCCAGAACACTCACAACGGACAGGCTGAGTTCCCCAGAGGGAAGAAGACAGAAACTTGTCTTGCAGGGATGGGGGCACAGAGTGGGACAGGTCTTGAAGGACAAACAGAATTGTAATGGGAAGAGAAGGGAAAGGACTCCAGGTGGAGTATAGTCTGAACAAAGTTCAGGAGGTGTGGCTGGCTGGCGGGGAAGTGTGGGCAGGAAGAAGCTCAGGGGACCTGTGGCACACACCCACAATGTTTCTGGGGTGAGTGGCGGAGGTGGGTCCATCTGGTATCCCTGTCTTCCCTGGGCGAAGGTTAGTTAACCAATCTTTGGCTTCTTATGATTCCTGGAGTAGCTTCGATTATCCATCACTTGTGGACCTTCCAGTTCAAGAGCTCCTGAACCCTGCACCAGGCCTGGGCGAGAGAAACAAACCCAGAGAGGTGGAACTTGGCAGGGCACCACTGGCATTTTCCAGCCAGCACTTGGTGACAGCACACCTCCATAAACTCAGTCTGGTGAAGGAGGCTGTGGCATGAATAAGGGCAAAACGAGGTCAGGCCCCCAGTTCCTTGCCCACAGTGTGCCCCCAGGAGAGATCACTCTGAGTCCACTCAACAGGTCAGGCGCTTTACGCCTTTGCCTAAGCTGTGCCCTCTGCCAGCCCTTCCAGTTCTCCTCCCCCTGTTGGATTTTTTCCTGCATGTTACTTAATCTGCTGAAGGTGCTGAGGTAGGGACTCCTGTTCTATTTCCCAGATGAGAAAACAGAGGTCCAGAGGGAGGTAACTGCCCTGGGGGGGGCCCCTGAAGAGGCACTAGTGGACTTTGTTCAGTCCCAGTGCAAAATTCTCTACCAGGTTGGATGGGAGGTACAGAGTTGTTTGGGCCTGGTTTAGGATTTGGGATCTGGGTTTGAATGAAGGCATGAGATGGGGATGAGTCATCTCTGTGCCTCCTGTTCCTCCCATGGGCCAGGCTCTGTAGATGGGCCTAGTGGCCTCAGTGGAGGTGACTGAGAGGAATTCAGGCACCCTCAGGTCAAGGCCGCGTGATGATGATGGTGATAACTGGGGCAGGATCCTGACGATCTAGGCAGCAGGATCCGGGACACCGACCGGGACGAGTCTGGGACGCTGTGGCCCCGGCGGGGGGCGCGTATGAGGAAGGAGCGTCCACCCACCCCCGCGTGGCCGGGGCACGGCAGGAGGGGGCGCCCGCGGCCCTCCGACGCTCGGGCGGGACAAAGGCCGGAGCCCTGGCCCCTCCCCAGCGGGTGCGGCGGCGGCGGCCGGCGCTTCGAGAGTCCGCGCGGCCGGGCCGGCGCCCGGGGCAACCCCGGCGCCCCGCCCGCCGCCGCCTGACTTCTCGGCGCCTGAGGTCGCGCGCGCCCAGGCGGGGGCGGCCGGGGATCTCCAAGCGCCAGCGCGCCCTCCTCCCGCCCGCCCTGCGCCCGCCCGCTCGGCGGCGGCGGCGGCGGAGGAGGCGGAGACGGCTGGCAGGCGGCGGCCAGGCGAGCGCGGCGGCCGGACTGGGGCCATGGCGCCCGTGCAGCGCCCGCTGCTGCCCGTGCTGCTGCTGCTGCTCCTGCCGCCGCCGCCGCCGGCGCCCGTAGCGCGCGCCGAGGACGCCGCCCGCGCCAACTCGGACCGCTACGCGGTCTACTGGAACCGCAGCAACCCCAGGTGAGCGCGGCCGCGGGCGGGGACCCGGAGCCTGGGGACCGCGGACGCCGCTGCCCCGGGCCCGGCCTCCCCATCACGAGCTCCGGGCGCCCCCCACGCGCTCTGCCTCCCGAGTGGGGGCGCCCAGTTTCCGCGGGAGCCCCCAGGGAGTTCCGGTCCCCCAGAGTTTCGGGGACTCGCGTTCCTCGTGCATTCTCCCTCCAGGGTAGCCCACTGTCGTGCAGTCTTGGGGGACTTGCGCCCTGCATGCCCCAGAGCGCCGCCGTCCCCAGGAGTTTGGGGAACCCCTCAGGCACCTTCAGAAGCGGTACAGCCCTAAGTTCCCTCCTGGACTTGGTAGACCCCTATTCTTTGGTCTCTCCAGGGAACCCCCCTTCGGAGTTGGTGGGGATCCCCGGAGACCCTGGCACTGAGCTGCCCCTGGAGATGGGGGGCCACAGGCACATCCTGCCAGCGGGTCCCCAGATTAACTTGGGGAAGTTGGAATGTTCCTCCCTATTGACTCAGCGTCCACCTTTATTCCAGGAGGTCTTTGGTCCCGGCTTTGTAGGAATGGGAGACCGAAGTACCAAGGGGGCTTGGGGTCCGTACCAGGAGTCTTGGTCAGGTAGTACCCTTTCCCCATCCTCCTAACGCTGATGAGGAAACTGAGGCACAGAGGGGCTGAGCAGCTGGCTCAAGGTCATGGCCAGGGAGCAGAGCTGGGGCAGGGACCCAGGTAGCCTTGTGCCTAGCTTGCCACGCCTGGCGGAGGTGCCCCACCCACCTGCCCACACAACATCCTCAGTGCAGGGTGCTGAAGACCAATTGGAGGGCAGCAGAAGCCCCTGTTAGATGAAACGAGAAAAGTTTGCTGGTGATTGACCACATCCTGGACATCACCAGAAGCTGCTGGGCGGTCCCCGGGTCTCCAAGGCTGGAGTGGACTGGTGTCCTGTGGGAGATTGGGGCTTTAGGGTCCCGAGACTCTGGAGTCTGCCCTAGCACTCAGGGTCACACCACATTGCCGTGGTGGTTGGGCTCCACTCCCTGCCCTTTTGCCATGGGTCACTTTCTGTTTCCAAGTGCCGATTGAGCCACCCTCCAGAGCCTGCCGTCTCCACACCCCACTGTCCCCTGCCCTACTCCATCCTCGGTCCTCGGGCGGAAAGTTGCATAAAGGATGGTCTTTGAGTCAGGCTCTGGGACAAGGGCAGCCAGTGTCCCGCCGCTGTGGGGGCAGGGAGCATGCCCAGACACCCCCCTCAGTTGCCCGGCTGCGGGGTCAGACCCCGGGGCCCAGGGCAGAGACCCCGCGCCAAACAGGGACAGCTGGGCCACCACAGAGTCAGTCCCCTGCGGCACCCTCCTCGCTGGTCATATGTGGGTTTGATTAAGGCTCTTCCCCGCTGCCACCCGAGCAGGGAGCCCAGCGGGCAGTGCTTCCCAGCCCAAGTTTTTGGTTTCAGCTCCGGAATCCCTGTCCCAGTGTGGCCTGTCCTTTGTTCTAGGAAACACCAAACACGGAGACTGGAAGGGGGTCATTGGGGCTGCCCGCTGCCCCACCTGCCACAGGGCTATGCTGCCAGCAGGATCCCGCTGGGGGAAGGAGGCGCCCCATCCTGGCTCTGCTGGCCACTCGTCCACCTCCTGTTGCTGACCTGACAGCCCTGCTCTGACCAGCCCCCCAAGTGATGGCCTTGCTTATCTGGCACAGATTCTGGCAATCAGGGCCTTCTCACCTCCCCTCCTCTTTCTCTTCCTCTTGCCTAGGGCATCCCTGGTGGGAGGTGTCCTCCCTGATATCTTGTGTTGGGACTGGGGGCCTAGGTGGATCCAGAACAGATCGGGGCTCCATTCATTGCTGAGGTTGGGGGGCTCTGCCAGAGGGGCCTTGGCCCCTGGGGACCCCTTGGGAGGTTTGATGTCCATGAGTGGCTGGACCAGAACTTGTGCCTGGTGACGGGATGTGTTGGGCACAGGAAGAGGGGTGGCATTGGGTTTCAGGGTCTGAGGACGCCCAGGAATGGAGATTTCCCAAGGGCGTCCAGTCTGGGGACCATGGCGCACAGGAGAGGCGCAGGCTTGGAGCATGAGGCAGCCCCAGGGACAGAGAGGAGAGAGGGGCCTGGATGGGGAGGGACAAGGACAGGGTCCAAGCAGGAATTGGTGGCGGCAGTCAGAGGAGGTGGGACCCAAGGACGGGGGGGCGGGGCGGGGGGTGTTGTGCCTGAGACAGGGGCACACACAAAAGACACTGTGAGGAAGGGGACAGAGCCAAGGCTAGGCAGCTCAAGTAGAGGACAGACAGGACAGGCAGTGGAGGAGCCCAAGGGACCACTGTGCTCAGATGGGGACGGACAGGCACCAGTGGCACTGCGGGGAGGCCGGCCACCCTTGCCCGGCCAGGCCTGGTACCTGCACTGAGGTGGGGAATGTGTGGCTGTTTCCCAAATTGTGTCCTCCTGCCGTGCAGACTGGTTCCTGCACACACGGGGCCCGCAGATGTCGCAGAGGGAGCCCTGTACTCACCACCCACAGTGTCATAGGGTGGGGCCTGTCACCCGGGCCAGACACCCAGCCCGGCACCCCCACCAGCTGCTGTCCACCCACCGGCAGGCTGCTGGATGTCTCTGGACCGGGGTCCCCAGCCTGTTGCCCTCACCTGGCCTGGCCACAGGCTGTGTGTGGGGCTGTATGTGCATCTGTGTACGTGGGGGGTTCAGGGGCTGCAAGGTATATCTGTAAGAGTCGCTGCGAGTTCTTGTCCACTCGTGTGGGGGTCCTGAGGGCGCCGGGAGGTATGTGTCTGTATGTGGTGCACGCGCCTGTCCATGTGGCAGGGTGACCCATGTCAGGGTATGCATGGTGACCCTGGCATGTTCGCACGTGTCAGTGTGATTGTGCCTGGCGTGCATGCATGTGGAGAGTGCATACATGTTTGCAGGAGCTTGTCTGTGTGGAATGTGTGGTGTTTGGGGGTACATGTGCACATTTGTACGTGGGGAGGACATGTGTGTCCGTGTGTGGGATGCACACGTGTGTGTGTCTTTAGCATGTTTGTGGAAAGCACACATGTGTTTGCATGTGCAGCCCGGCTCTAGTGGACCCAGGGCCTCACTGGTGGCGGCACAGCTTGCTCTTTCTGCTCATCCGATTGGCTCATCCTCCGACCCCTCCTTGGTCCAGGTGGGTCCCTGCTGGGGGGATATATCCAAGTCTCCCGGGCCCCATGCTGCCCATGATGCAGAGGGGCCATCAAGCTTGAGCACGGGCACCATGCAGGGCGCCAGCCATCCCCAGAGTCCCCACCTGATTGGAAGACTGCAGCCAGAGTGGATCCAGCAGTGCAGACCTCGCTGGGAGCTCTGGGCTTGGTGCCCACCCCAACCAGGCATCTGGGGCTCCGTCCACCCTCCCCTGGCCCCCCACAGGCCAGATTGCCCACGGGGCAGGCAGTGGCCATGTTCCCTCTCAAATGGTGGGTGGGAAAATGGGGACTCAGGGGGCTGTTGCCGTGGTGGTGTGAGGGGTCTGGCTCTGAAGGGGCGATGCCACATTTTGCCGCATGAGGCTTTTTTGTTTTGTTTGAAAGAAGCTTGTCCACCCACCTTGGGGGTTTGGCGGGTTTAGAGAGTGAGATCCGGTGGGCCTGGGGACTTGGGGCCAGAAGATGGGGTCCGGGGACTACGGGGAGGCTAGACTCAGATCCGTGGGTCCCGGAACCCTGGGTGTGACCTCCAATGGGTGACTTTGCTGCTTGGAGTTCTCATGTCTCCTCCATGAAGTGGGGGCCAGCAAGCTGTGCCCCTCGCAGATGGCAGCAGGGCCCACTGTAGATGGGCCAGGTGCAGGCATGGCCTGCTCCGAGGGCCTCAGGGGCACCCGACAGAGGGGGAAACCAAGGCAACTCCTGTGGGAAAGAGGAGGGGCCTCCAGGATCGGGGCCCCAAGTCCACAGCAACGTTCCAGGGTTGAGACGGCAGTGCTGGATTCAGGGGCTGGGTGAGGCAGGCATGAGGTGCCCCCACCTGTCAGGGGCCTGGGCTCCATCCATTCGGCTCTGAGCTGGGATGTGCAGGCCTCCTAGGGTCTGATGGGCCGGCAGGTCCTCCTGTCCCCAGCCTCAGTCCCTCCCCACCGTGGACCACCCTGGGTGGCCTCAGCAGAGGAAGAAACCAAGGATCAGGTGCGGAGGCCTGGAGCCAGCTGTAGACTCAGCCGGATTTGGCCTCCACCTGCCTGGGAGCTGGGCCGGGAAGGGGGCTGGTGTCTCCAATCTCTGGGCCCCGCAGCAAACTTCCCCACGAGGTTCACAGGTCCCTGGGGTCATGAGTGGAGGTACTGGTTGTTCTGGGGGTGGCAGGTGCATTAATGGGGGTTTGGAAGGCAGTGATTTCCTTCCAATGGATGTTACGAGGCCCCTGAGCCAGGCTGGTGGGGGTCCTATCCCCTGAGCTAGGTTTCCTCGGTGAAACTCGCTTTCCCTTTCCCTCCATCTCAGGAATGGGTGGCACGACCCACCGTGCCATATAGTGTCCCTGTGGGGATTTTTCTCTTTGGGAGATGGGTCCTGAGGGAGGGTTTGGCTGTGTCCCCCCAACCAGGTGGGCCATGCCGGGGGAGGGGCCAAGTCCCACCGTGCCGCCCCCATCCTAGATCAGTGCGTGAACACAGAAGCCAGCAAGGATTTTGCTTTCACCTCAGCCAGACCCCCTGCCCACCTGGCTGCGTGGGCACTTGTGCCATGGGCTGCATGCCTCCGCCTCCCGGTCGGATCCTGGGACCTTGGCTTCGAGGGGCTCTGTTCACCACAACAGGCCAAGTTGCCCCCTCACCCACCTTTTGGGTCAGGTGCCTCATGGTGCCTCCATTTTGCAGACCCAGAGAAAAGTGACTCATCCACGGCCACCAGGAAGCTGGGCCCAATCAGGTGTCACCCCCTTTTCAAGAGGCAGCCAGGTCTGGGGCTGGCCGAGGAGTGTCAGGAACACTGTGCACATTCTGGAGGTGGGTGGGTGACCAAGACAGGTACGCGAGTGGACTATGCACCTGGGCCACGTCTTGCTGAGGTCAAGGCTCAGGGGTGGGGCTGACCCTGCGCCTCCTCCCCTACCTTTCACACATGCCCTGCCCCATTTCCCCGCCTCGCTTCAGCTCTGGGGCCCCGGCATTCAGTGTACGTCCTGCACCCACCAGGCCATAACTGTCCTTTCTGACCCTGCACCACCATGGGGCCCTAATTTTCCCTGATGTCCTGCCCAGCCCCCCACCCCCTGCAGGAGGAAGGCAGCCAGGCCTCCGATGGAGAATGTCTTGTTGGCCCCTCGAAACACTGGAGGTGGGCACTGAGGACTTGGGGCCTCACTGGGACTGACAGGCTCTGCCCCACTTGGGGGTGGGATCACGGGACCCTGGCGTGCTGCCTACCCCACCTGTGCCTCAGTTTCCAGTCTGGGAAGGTGGCACAGCCCCCCACCCTCGTTTTGGGTGAGATCCCTAATTAGTTGCTTTGCTATTAACGTCTAATGACTTGACAATTGCCCAATTGGATCTAATCAGCTGCTTGCTGGGTGGTTGCAGGGAGGGGGCAGCTGGCAAGGTTGGGGTGGCCTGGGAGGGCAGGTTGTGGAGCCCTGACAGCTGAGGGACTACCCAGGGTTGGGAGGGCTGCCTGGAGGAGTAGACATCGGCAGGTGAGGGAGGTGGGGGTGAAGGTGTGGCTGGTGGGGGGGAGAGGGAGGCAGGAGATCTGAAAGCCCAGGGGAGTCATCTGTCTGGAAAAAATTCCAAGTCAGTCATTAACCCCTTAGTGAGAATTTTGATCTCTTGTCTGCTGCTCCTGTGGAGTATTTGCATATCAGGTAAGGCACCAGTGGAGGAACTGGAGGCTTTGTCTTGTACGCACCAGGCTCCCTTGGTTTGGGGGTTGGGCCCCTCCCCCATGCATGCCAGGCGCCACCATTAACAGAGGCGAGGCACCCGCCCCTGGCTCACCCGCCAACTTGGAACCAGGAATGCCAACGCAGCAAGGCCCATGCTATTTTAGAGCCAGGAAGGGGAAAAAATGGCCCACTTAGGTGGCCAGCACTGGGGTGAGGGGGCTGCTTGAATCCTTGGCCTTTGTTCAATCATGAAACATTTATTGAGCCCCACTGTGTACAGGGGCTGTGTTGGTTATGGGAGAAGGGGCAGAGGAGGAAGAGGCCGACCCCATGGTCCAGGAGGGCAGACAGCACGACTGTGTGGAGGTAAAACTGTGATAACGTTGGAACAAGATGTGTGATGAGGTGGGAAAAAGCATTCTAGGCAGAGGGAACAGCATGTGCAAAGGCCCTGGGGTGGGAACAGGAACAGCCAGGTGGTTGGTGTGGCTGGAAGGGAGTGACCTGGGGGCAGTCAGAGGGCAATGAGGTTGGGGGTGTCAGGGTGACACGGGGCCTCATTCTCAGGCCTTTTATGTGCTAGTAAACCCCTTTCAGGAGGCCCCCTTGTGACCCAGGGGCCTCATGGGCCTGGGGGACTGTGTGTTTTATTTTGCATGATGGGGAGGGTTTTGAGCCAGTGGATCACAGGGTCTGATTGACATTCAGAAAAGTGAGCCCTGGATTTGGGGAGATCTGGTGGTGCCTGGGCTTCCAGCCTCTGAGGCAGCAAAGTGGCCTCGGTCTCTGATACTTTTCCAGAAGGTGAACTGGGAGGGGAGAATGATGGTGGCATCGAAATAGGGGGAGGCAGGCAGGTATAATGGGGGACACAGGCAGAAACGGAGGAGAAAGAAAGGGTCATGCTGTGGCCCCACCTTCCAGAGTCCATTTTGGTCTCAATAAAGGCTCTGTGGAGAGCCAGGCTCTCTTTCAGGCTGTGTGTGCATCCCCAGGCATCGTGCCGGGGACGTGAGGGAAAACTGAGGCCCAGAGGGGTTGGGAGCCAGGATGGTAGCACTTCCAGCCCGGCACCAAACGCCCATAGTTCCCCCATCCCATTCTTTCCCACAGGCCTGGGTGTGGGCCAGTCCTGGGGCCTGTGCACGGTTGTGTCCATCATCAATCGGCTGATCAATGGGGTTTTCAGTAGGGCTGGGAAAGAGTGAAAATGACTTTTCATAAAAGCTTGGAGCTGCTTCTGCATCAGTTGAGCCCAAGGGGCTGGAGCACAGAGCGGGTCCATGAGATGCCCATGCCCGGCCCGCCGTGGGGCCACCCAAGTGATGTGCAGGGTCTGAGGCTGACCCTGGTCCCGGCCTGGCCCCCACTTCCTGAGTCTCGCTGCCAGACACATTTATTCTACAATCACCCTCCCACTTCTGTGGGCATGGGATGAGCTCCCTGTCCCTGGACAAACCCAACAAAGTGGAGAAGGGACTGGGGGAGAGTCTGCTCCCTCTATTCAAGAACTGAAATTCTGTGAGCCTTAAAATCACCGCCATTCTGGTGCTGG
The DNA here is from genome assembly GCF_004115265.2 of Rhinolophus ferrumequinum. NCBI lineage: Eukaryota > Metazoa > Chordata > Mammalia > Chiroptera > Rhinolophidae > Rhinolophus > Rhinolophus ferrumequinum. The sequence continues at coordinate 61,732,592 of NC_046301.1, forward strand.
ATGGGAAAAATGAGGCACGACTGAGCAGGGTCTCCTGCCTGCGTCATTCTCACCTCTGTGGGTATCTGGAGCCGTTGGCCCCGCCTGGTGCAGCATCTCAGGGGCAGCAGGGGGCCAGCCTCTGCCATCTGATAATCCGGCCCCCCTCAGGTGCCCAGCTGTGCCAGTCAGTGCACAGGGCATGGGGGCTGAGGCGGCTGGCAGAGTGGGCACAGAGGCAGTGGCAGGGCTGCAATCCCTGGTGCTGACCCTCGCTGAGCCTCAGTTTCCCTGCCTGTGCAGGGAAGGAGGAGACAGGGGCAGCTTGTGGGAGCCTGCCCTGCAAACCTCATTCTCAGGCCTTTTATGTGCTAATAAACCCCTTTCAGGAGGCCCCCCTTGTCCTCCTTGGTCCGGGCTGCGTTTACATGATAGAGACCCAGGGGACCACTCCTGGGAGATCTAAGGGCTCCTGGCGCTGTAGCCAGAGGCGGTAACGGAAGGGGAGCTGCCGGTCCCTCGCTCAGCTGACCTCTATCCTCACAAGACAAGGCTGGGTCAGGAGGGCTCGCCCAGGAAGGGGCTTGGGCGGCTGGAGGGGGTGGAGGTTTCAGGGCTGGGGGAATCTGATGGGGTGATCAGGAGCTTGGGGGGGCAACTGCTGGATTCCCGAGGTTCCCCGAGGGAGGACGCGGGACTCTGTGGGGTCACATAGGACCCATCGTGTGCGGCTGGGGATCGAACCCAGGTTACCTCTGAGCTGGGTCGAGAGAGGGAGGGCCTGAGGTGTTCTCTAAACCCTGTCCCCTCTAGGGAAACAGGCTAGGGGTTGGGGTAGAGCTTGCCCCGGAGGGGACCAGAACACTGGCCTGCGTCCCCGCGCCTCCGTGGGCCTTCCTGGCAAGCGGATCTGCAGAAGGAAAACTAAGGAGGCTGAATGTGGTGGCACGTTGCGGGGCTGTCTGGGGGAGGCGGGTGTCGAAGTCTAGCAGTGATAAACACTTTGGGAGAGGGACTTCCTGATGGGGTAACAACCTGTGCTGGGCCTGTCTGCCGCAGAAGGGCCCAGATGTCGGGCCTGGGGTGGGAGCTGGGGAGGGTGGGGTGCCTCCAAGTCACGTGGCACCAGCTCGTTTGCATGTTACCCGGAATACTTGGTGGCAACCCCTCCTCAGCGCCCACCACATTGTAGGCCCGGGGCTCAAGAAGGCTGCTGTGACCTGGAGGGGCGGGTGCCAGGCTGGGGACCATAGGCTCGCACCCTGGAACCATTCTATAGGCAGAATCCGCCCAGCGGTCTCCTAAGACCAGCCCCTCGCCCCGCGCTGACCACTCCCCTCAACTCCTCACCGTTGACCCCGCCCTCTCACCCTCCCCAAGCCTCGATCCCGCCTCCAAGCTGGATCCGCTCCTGGGTTCCCCGTCACTGGCCCGGCTTCTCACAATCCTTATCCCCCGCGACCCCGCCCCCGTGCTGACCGCTGGCCCCGCCCCCAGGTTTCACGTGGGCACGGCAGACGACGGCGGGGGCTACACCGTGGAGGTGAGCATCAACGACTACCTGGACATATACTGCCCGCACTACGGGGCGCCGCTGCCGCCGGCCGAGCGCATGGAGCACTACGTGCTGTATATGGTCAACGGCGAGGGCCACGCCTCCTGCGACCACCGACAGCGCGGCTTCAAGCGCTGGGAGTGCAACCGGCCCGCGGCGCCCGGGGGCCCGCTCAAGTTCTCCGAGAAGTTCCAGCTCTTCACGCCCTTCTCGCTGGGCTTCGAGTTCCGCCCGGGCCACGAGTACTACTACATTTGTGAGTGGGCGCGCGGCGTTGGGGCAGGCCGGGGGGCCAGGCTTGGGAGGCCGGGGCGTGGTCTCGGTGCGGCCCATGGCCCTGCGCTGGCCGCCTCTGCGGGGAGCGGGGTCAGTCCCTTGTCTGGTTTCTTCACCCTGCCTGCAAGCCCCTAGGCCCCGCTGTCAGAGTCCCCATTTTTCAGATAGCGAAATTGAGACTCAGAGTGGGGCTGAAACCACACACATGACCTCAGCTTCTGGTCAACCACAGGGCCTCTGGGCTGGGGGAGCCGATGGCCCCAGCATCAATCAGCCTATCTCACACTGAGACCAGGGCTGCCCACCCCCAATGCACTGAGGGGGGTAAACTGAGGCATACGGAGTCTGGTGGGTGAGGGGAGCTTGGTCAAAGCCACAGGTGAGGGAAGAGCCGGTGTTCTGCTCAGCACATCCTGACCTGGGCAGGGGTCTCCTAGGCCCTCCCCCGGCACCCCCACCCACTCACTGCTGGCCTCAGGGAAGGGACCCTGTTCTTGCCATTCCAGCTCCCGCTGTGTCAATTAAACTCTACAAAGCCCATTTCCTCCTTCTGTTCTATTTGGACTTTTCCTTTTAATTCAGGGAAGAAAGGGGTGAAGGAGGGGGGAAGAAGGTGTTAACGTTCCGCAATATGAGAAAAATTGCATCTTCTTTCTGAGACAGGAGTTTCATAAAGCTAATTATTGTAATGATCCGTCCCATCTCTGTGACGGACGTGCTGCTTATCTTCATCTCCCGGAGTGAGGGGCTTGTGGGGTGGGCAGCAGTGGTGGCCGCAGAGAATGGAGGCTGACAGGACAGGACAGGCGGGGACAGCTCTGGGTGGGGGGGCTACATCAGTCCACATTTGTACACCCCACTGGTGCCATGGGGCCTCAGCCTGCCCTCCCCCTCCCTCCTGACTCATGGCTGATGCTGTGGCACCACCCCTGCCCTTTCTCCAGGACGTTTGCCAGGTGGGCCAGGAAGCAGGGAGTAATAATGGTGGCAGTTTAGGCTTGAAGACCACCGAGTGGTATGCTTCCACCTCCATGTGACCTCTGCTGTGTTGGTCCCTCCAAGAGAGGTGGAACCTGCCTCCCTCCCAGGGTAACTGGCTTCCATCATCTCCCAGACAGAAATAATTCATTCCAAAGCATCTGCTGTGTCCCAGCTGAGGCCCAGATTGTATCTGGGACTTTAATATGCGATTGGGAGTTTTATGGGTAGATCCCCACTTGGAGTCAGGGGTGAGTCACCAGCGTGGGGAATGGGGTTACAGTGCCAGAAGGTCTCGGGCACCAAGAGCCCTCTACTCCATTAACCCCCAACCCTTCTTTTCCAGCTGCCACGCCACCCAATGCTGTGGATAGGCCGTGCCTGCGTCTGAAGGTTTATGTGCGGCCCACTAGTAAGTGCGCAGGGGTTCGAGCAGGGTCCAGGCCCCCATCCTTGTGTCTTCATTGAGGACCCACCGAGTGGTCAGTGGAGTCAGGGGCTAGTCACAGTACAGCCTGGGGAGTCCCACATCCTCAGCAATAGCTGGGGTAGGCCCCTCCCCTGAGCCTCAGTTTCCCCATCTGCAAATCAGGACATGTCAGACCTTCAAGAATGAAGGTTGAAGCCCATGGTGGGCCCCCACCACTGAGGCCATAGCCCCTGGAGAGTCGGTTTCAGGGAATTTCCCCGAGGTGAACCAAAGGGCCTGTGTTGTGAGCTCTTGAAACACCCAGAGACGAGGGGGCTCCCGCAGCCTTGAGACTTTACCTATCACGTGCTGCTTATCTTCATCTCCCAGAGTGAGGGGCTTGTTGGGTGGGCAGCAGTGGTGGCCGCAGAGAATGGAGGCTGACAGGACAGGACAGGTGGGGACAGCTCTGTGGGGGACTACATCAGTCCACCATATTACAAATAAGGGTGCCAGGCACACTTATTTGGGCACCTGCTATTTGCCTTGCTCTGTGCTGGAGGCACAGTTCCAACCAAGGTAGACAGAAATCTCTGCACCCTGAGGGGCAGCCAGGGTTGAGCTGGTTAATGAAGTTCAGGTCAGGAGAAGTTCGAGGAAGCAGGGAAAGCAGATGACGGGGGGGTGGCCACTTAGGGAGGGGTCTGGGCTGCTGCTGACCGACCATCCTGTCTCTGTGTCCCCCAGACGAGACCCTGTACGAAGCCCCTGAGCCCATCTTCACCAGCAATAACTCGTGCAGCAGCCTGGGCAGCTGCCAACTATTCCTCAGCACTGTCCCCGTGCTCTGGACCCTCCTGGGCTCGTAGTCCCGGCCTACAGGATGCCGGCCTCACCTGGCCGGCCGCCTCCAAGACCAAATAGAGACGCCTGCCTCTGCCACGACTGGTGCTGCCCCCACCTGCAGGGGGCCATCCACCCACCCCAGGACCAGCCTCAGGGGAAGGGTGCAGCCGCAGACCCCAATGCCCAAGGGAGCCGGTGTCAGCATAGCCCCTGGACAGGCCATCTAACCAGGGCCACTGGAGAGCCTGAGACCCTGTCGACGATGTTGGTTTTTTATTTTAGTGTATTTTTCATGGTTGGATCAGAGACTTGCATTTTTAATTTAATTTATTCCTTGCTGTTGCCAGTGACTTTAGGAAGGAAATAGAATGGATGGGGCAGGGTTCCCTGGTCCCCTGGGGAATGGGGATCTGGGACCTCTAGTCCATTTGTTGCGTCCTGGCTGGGAGGCCTCTGTGGACCCCCCAGGTGCCCCAGGACAGGCCAGCCTGAGGTAGAAAGGGCAAGGTGAGACCCCTGGATTCTGGTCCAGGTATCTGAACCCATCTCAGACCCCTGTCCCCCAGCCCCACCCTCTTCGTGCCTGGTGATCGGCTCTCAGAGTGTTTCACCAGAGGCCACTGTGGAGTCCCAGCCCCTCCGAATCATAGCACCCCACCCCCTCCCCCAGCTTCACATGATTGTTCCTGAGGCCAAGAAGACATTACATTTCTGTAAATACAGCCAGCAAGTATATACTGTGATTTATTTTTACTGTATTCCTGAGGGCGGACTGGACAATTTCTTTTTCCCCCCACCTCTTCATGGGGGCAAGGGGCTTTTATTTTAGCAGGGGGGTGGGGTGGGGTGACTTTTTAGAGTAGAAGCTGCACTTCGCAATAAGCTTGTTGTCTGTCAGACCCCCCCCCCCACTCTGACTAATAATGTTTATAAGAAAAAAGAAAACAAGATAAAACAAAATGAAATGAGGGGTGGGACCACCACCAAAAAAAAAAAGAAACCCCCTCCTGAAGACACTTTAATGAAGCAAACAGTGCATTTATACAGATTTCATATTTCTACCCACCTTTCCTGATCTGTGTTTTATATATATATATTATATATAAATATATATGGTGCCTGGCCGCCGGGAGACAGCCCAGCTTGCCAGCTGGGGAGCTTTTGTCAGCATGGGTGGTGGCATTACCACTCTTGGAGCTGACGACAAGGCCCCCCCCATACCCCTGTCACAATCAACTTTGGATTCTGTATTTTTTTATAATAAAATGAGCATAAACCTCTAGGATGTGCATCTTTGCTTGGGGCTGGCGACCCTAGTTGGAGGAGCACTTTGAGCTTATTATTTGGGAGTCAAGTCCCGGCCAGGGAGGGGTGTCTTTGAGGAACATCTGGGGACAATCATGACTGGCTCTTTGGTTCTGTGCATTGTTTTGGGACCAGGCCCTGGAATGAGCATTTTATGGGGCACTACCTTTTCTTGCCATCCCTGGGCCTTGGTTTCCCTCTCTGAGAAATGGGAATGAGTCCTCTGCCCCCCTGGGGCTGCTGGGGGGTAGATGGAAGAGCTGGCTCTGAGTACACAGCAGGGGCTTATTAAGTGTCCCTCTGAGCACATGAGCAGTCTCTTAGGAACCGAATTCTGTGACATCTCCACTCCATCGCCAAGCTCTGCCGCTGTGTGACTCAATTTCCCTAACTGTCGCCTTTAATCCCTTTCTAGTTTTGCAAAAGGCATGTGTCAGTGGGTTGTGGGGTCCCAGGAGTATTCATCCCAGCCCAGCCCCAGATGGAGGCACAGAGAGGCTGGGGACTGCCTGGTAGGGTTGAGGGACAGGTCCGCGAGGCAGCTTGGGCCTTGGTGCCACCCCCCCGGGACTGCAGCATCTCCAGCAGTTTGCCGAGAGGGAAGGCTCTCAGCTAATGAAGTCAGCCGTGCTAGGCCTGGCGACAGGGGCTGCCTCTTAATGAGACCAGCCAACGGCACAAAGACCCCTGTGTCCCCCGCCCAGCCCTGCTCAGTGGCTGGGGTGAAGGATGCATGCTCCTGCTGAGCACCACAGAGAGAGACCCTAGGTCCCCCCACCCCATGTTGAGGACCCCAAAGGTCAGAGAGGGCGGCGGCCTGCCTGAGTCCACTCTCCCCGAGACCCCTTGCCCACACTCCAACCCAGCCACAGGGACAGAGGTAGCTGGAAGGAGAGAAATTCAAGGGCCATGGGGTAGAATCTTAGCAGCTAATTTTGATTTTGTTATTTTTAAAAAAAATGTTACTGAGATATAATTTACATACCACACCATCCATCCGTTTAAAGTACATTCCCACCATTTTTAGTATATTCACAGGGTTGTGCAACCATCCCTCTAATTGCAGAACACGCCATCACCCCCAGAAGCAACCCCATCTCTATGAGCAGTCACCCTCAGCCCCTGACAAACCCGAATCTACTTCCTGTCTCTGTGGACGCGCCTGTTCTGGACGTTTCCCATAAGTGGAATCCCACACTGTGTGGCCTTGTGTGTCCGGCTTCTCTCATGAGCCCCGTGTGTTCAGGGGCCATCCACGTTGTGGCGAGTGTCAGCGCCTCCCTCCTTTTCGTGGCCGAATAACGCTCCATGTGTGGATGGGCCACGCTGGGTTTGTCCATCATCTGCTGAAGTACTTTTGGGTTGTTTCCACCTTTTAGCTATTACAAAGATTTTTAAATTATTTGTTTTGTTTTGTTTTAAATCAACATGACTGACATAACTTTATGCAAGTTTGAGAAGTACATGTCAGTAAGATACATTTATACTCTGTGATATCATAACTACTTACTATTTTTGAGACAGTTTTAACACAAAAGGTAACCTTGGTGGGTAAATACACAAATAGATCCCATCTCAGGACCTTGGCATGTGCTGTGCCCCCGGCCTGGTGCACCCTTTCTGTAGATCACTGCTTGGCTGTCGACCTCCCTGGCCAGCGGCGACTCACCCCATGCCCCTTGCTGTCAAGTCTCTGATTCCTCGGGTCTATTTGGGCATCACTGGGACCCTGTGCCTGGCCCACAGTCTCCCGTTGGACTTGTTGTCTGCCACATGCAGACACTATGCACACAGTCTGGTTGCACAGCCGCAAGAACCATGTGCACTCCTATAGCGCCCGATGCATTTGAGGCCCGGGTCTCTGCGGAACCACTCCTGTCCCATGCTGGCCACTGGTCATTGCCTCGGGGGCCACTATCAACATGCAGAGTGGCCAGTCACTCCCAGGGCTGCACTGTGCACAGCTGGGGTCCCCGAGGCCCCCACCCCAGCCACAGCTGAGACCCCCATGCTGCCTGCAGGCCCCAGGGCAGCATGGCTATCGGTATGCAGCCATCAGTATGCGGGTCCCGTTCTGTGCCTTTTCTTGCCTGGAGGTTCCAGAGGAAAGTGATTTCCCTCCTGTGGCCGGTTACTGCCGCTTCTGTGCCTCACGATGAGCAGGGGGTCCGAGAGGCGGGGAGGGGAGTCCTGAGGTCCCTCCAGCCCCCCTGGCTGCTCCTGTGGAGCCATGCCTCCCCCTCAGACCTCGCCCCCTCAGATTCGTGGCCGTCCTGGTGTATGTGAGGGACAAGCCCCACAGTTACAGGATGGGCTCCCTACAACCCTTCTCTCTAGTCCTCAGGATCCGCATCTACATCTCTGTTCCAGGAAAAGCCCTGGGCTCCGCCCCCTTGGGTTCCCCTCGCCCCTTGCTGTGATGGTTCTCATTCGCTAGGACTGATGGGGACCAAACTGGGTTTTAGGGGTCTTATCAAGTCCTTTGACTACAGTCACAGAGCTGGAAGCCCCCATATCTCCCCCAACTCAGAGGAAAGGCCACAGTCCCTTAGCCCCAGTGCTTGGTCCTTATCGAGTCCTCCTATCTATTCCTCCCTCCCAACAACTACTCCCTGGGGGTCCTCCTACTCACGGGGGGGGGGGGGGGGGCTCCCACCTCCCACCTCCAGACCTTTGCTTGGGCTGCGCCCCTGCCTGATGCACCCTCCCCTCCTTAGGCTTTCCTCAAACACCCCAACACAGGCCCGCCCCAACCCCCTCCCTTGCCTCCTGGATATTTTCTCTTTAGCATTTATTCACCATCCCTTAGGCATACCCCATATTTTCCTTATTTATCTTGTTTCTTGTCTGTTTCCTCCTCTAGACTGTAAGCTCCCCAAGGGTGGGGATATTTGTCTGTTTTGGTCACTGCATGTCCCCAGTGCCTAGAGCATGCCTGGTACACAGTAGGCGCTCAATAAATGATCAAATGAATGAATGTTGTATATGTATTTATGTGGAAGCTGCATGATCAGAAAAGAGTATAATATGACAATTGCATTTCCTGTGCCAATGTCAGTGCCCCCAGCAAGCATTTAGTGAAAGCCTACTGTGTGCAGTCAGTGCTGAGCCCTCCTTCGGTCTCTGGAGTCAGAGTGAGGATGGTGAGGCCTTCCCCAGTAGTCTCTAAGCCCCATTTTGGGAGAGCTTATAGGCCATGGGAAGAGGGCATGGTGTTGGGGACGGTGGTCCAGGTTGCAGGTGGCTGGCCAGCCAATGATGAACAAATAAAAAGTGAGTTGGAGGCCAGGAACCCGAGGAGCCATAAATCACCACGAGATGACGCATAGCCAGAAATTAAGTGGTCAAAGCTGGGCTGGCATGACCTATGGGGCAGAGACATTGGGGATAGAGTGGGAACCCCTTCCATGCTTAGTCTCCCCTTGAAGCTGCTGGGCTGGCTTAGTCGTTATTAGAACCATACGGGTGATGACCATTAGGGCCTGGCGTGGACCACAGGTGAGATGGGCCTGGAACACTGAACTCAGGACAGGTGGCAGGACCCATGGAAGCACAGAGACTAGACGGAAGGGCGATTCAGGTGTCTTCCGCCAGACTTTCTGGAGGCTGAGGGGGGAAGGCCTCGAAGGCCAGAGCAAAAAGGAAGCAGGCTGGAGTCTAGGAGGAGTAGACTCCAGGTAGGGGGCTGCTGAGCCTCGGGACTCAGGCTGCCCTCCCGGGGAGGCATCCAGGAGGCTACTGGACCCTTTGTGCCTCTCTGCATTGTTGAGGGACAGAGCAGAACGCCACCTGCGTTGCCTGATCCACCCTCGATGGTTGAGCAGAGATGTGAAACCTGAGAGAAGGAGAGACTCCCAGGGGGTCACCCACCCAACATCCCCTGACACCCCTGCCCCATTGATCTGGCAATGGAGGCCAAGAGGCCCAGAGAAGATTGATGGGTCCTAATAGACAATGCAGTCCATGGTGGAGGGCACCAAGCAGTGTTGGGGACCCCTCTCCTGTGCAGGTAGGAAAACTGAGGCCACACCAAGCACAGAGGTGGACCCAGTGAATCCAGGGTGAGCTCAGGCCTGGGTGGGATCAAGAGCCGGATCTGGGCAGCGCCTTGGGCAGCCCCAGGGCGATGAGATTGTGTCCCCCCAGCACCCAGCGGCCTGGGCGGAGCGGGCCACCTTTCATGCCTTCTCCTCTAGGAAACATTTGTTCAGCCCACCAGACTGTGTTGGGGACCCCGAGGCTGCCCTCGCTCTCAAGCTCTGGCTCAATTACATGAGTTTGGAGGTGTAGGAATTGCCGCGGTTCCAGTCCGGCCCCCAGGTGGGTTGTTTGGCCCCTCCTCTAGGTCTGGGGCCACAGCGTTTGACTCCCAGGCTAGAAGTACAGGAAAGTCATTCCGACAGGCTCACCCACCCAGGCCCCTCTGGAGCTCTAGCCCCCAAGACCACATTGATGGAGGTTAGAGAGGCTCCTGAGGTAGGTGGGGGGGATTATTATTGATTGTGCTTCCATGAGCCCCTCCACCTGCCAAGCCTCCCCCACCCCGAGCTTCAGTGCTTATTTTCCTGACCAATTTCTGAGACCACCGAGGAGCTGCCCCTGTTTGACGAAAGGGAAACTGAGGCAGTCATCAGGCACGTGTTCCCAGCCTAGAAGGGGGCTGTGGGAGAGGAACAGGAGGCAAGAGGCGATGGTTCTGGCCCAGGGGCACTTGCACAGGGCAGGTTGGAAAGCCAGCCACTCACCTCGCACCCTTTTGGCTGAGCTAAGTGCTTAAAAGCGTCATGCGGCCACTGGGACCCCTGGGCGGGGGGAGGGCAGCAGGCTGAGGCTGTGGTGCCTCCCTAAAGAACCTGAGATGTGCGGAGAATCCGGGAATAGCTGTGTCCCCACCTCTCCCCCTGCTCAAAGCCCTGCAGTGACTCACCTACGCCCAGGACAAGGCCCCATCCCTCCTAGAGGCCCAGTTCCTCCTGCCCCAACCTTCTCACTTGGTTCCTCCCCCAGTGGCCTCCAGGCTGGGCCTCCCCCACGGGAGTGTCTACCCTCCGCTCCTTTGCCCAGGCCAGTCGCCAAACAAGGATTCTGTTCCCTGAGCTCTTCAGGTCCCAGCTCCATGCTCGGGACCTCAGTTTCCCCTTTTACAACAGGGGCATGAGCTCTGGTCTCAGGAGGAGGGAGCAGAGGCCTGGTTCCTTGCTACCACCCTTTTTGGAGAGCTGTGGCCAAGCCTCCTTCTCCCTCAAGGACTGTTTCCCCAACTGTGCAATGTAGTGCAAGGCTTGGGTTCCATCCCCTACTCAGCTTCTTTCTCCAGTGGGATCCCCCAGGGCAGGGCAAGCAGTTTCCTTTCTGGGCCTCAGTTTACCCTTCCCCAACACAGAGGAGACCTACCTGAAACCCACTGTACAGGTGAGAAACCTGAGGCTAAAGGAGGGGTGGGCCAGCCCAAGGATCCGTAGCTGGGACCTCACTGTCGGTAGGTGCCTGAGCTGCCCCCATGGGCATGGGGTGGGTGGGGAGGAGCTGGGCATCCCACCCCAGAAGCCCAGGTAAGTGACTCAGGTGAATCCAGAATATGTATTCTCATCAAGAATGGTCCACTGTGGGCTCAGAGGAACCGGCAGGCCTAGCGAGGGTGCCTGAGGTGGTGAAAATTAGAGCCTGTTATTATCTTGCTGTGGGGGGCACCCCTGAAAGGGCCCTCCATGAACCTGCTCAGCAATGTCAAGCTAAGCCCTGGAAAGGGACAGTTTATGGCCCCCTCTGCACCTTTGCCTTGCCCTCCCAACTAGGCGCACCAGAGTTATGGTTTGCAGTATCACAGCCGAGTGTTAATGACGGCAGCTCCACTGAGTTGGCACAGCCGGGGCCATTATTAGCAGTATTAATCATGCACGGAGCCCCGGGCTGCAGTTCTAGACTCCCTGTGGCCACACTGGGAAACTGAGGCATAGAGAGGATTTTCTCGCCCATGACTGAGGGCACAACTGCAGGCACCAGACCCAGTGTCTGGCACAAGGTCTCCAGCCCTCAGTGAATGCTTGTTGAATGACTGAATAAGTGTGTTTTGTGCTTGGACTCCAAATCAAGTGTTCTTTCTCACCAGCTGGGAGAGGCTGGGGGACTGGTCTCATTCTACAGCCTTCCCTCCTCCGGCAAGGCAAGGCTATTGGGGTGGGTGGTGGGGGCTCTGCAGGAGTCAGCCGTGCCGGCTGGCAGACCTCTAAATTAAAATACATATATACACCAGATAAATAAACGTGGCCCACATCCTGGTGACAGGCGGAATTAAGTTGCCCTGTTGGGGACCGGGCAGCAACGGGTGAGGGGTGGGACATTCACTGACTTTCAGCCCCCTACCATCCATCCTCCATTCTATCCCTGAACATTCTGCACCCCTGCAGCTTGGTGGGGATATGGGAAGGCATGTAGGGGGCCAGGGAGTGAGATCTGGGGTCCAAGGTCTGAATTATGAGCCCCAGGGTCCCACAGGCCTGGGTTCAAGTGAGGCCAACTCCTTAACGGGGTGCCCTGGGTGAGTCATGCGCCCCCACCTGAACCTGGGAGACCGAGCCCCTCCAAGGGCTGTGGTAGCACTGGGTGTTGGGCGAGACCCACATCAGGTTGGAGCCCTGGCCCAGCCCAGCCCCTCACTGGCTGGCGTTGGCAATGGATCTTTCTTGTGAGGACCTGGCAGCTCCCGTCCTATTGGATGCAGGGGAGACACCATTCAATCACACGTGAAGGCCTCCGTGGGGCCCACGCAGCTGCAGGGTCCTCCCTGGTCCCTTTCCTCCACTGGAGTCCCGGTGGAGAGGGGCGGAGGGGCCCGGAAGGGAGTTTTCAATTAAGGAGCAGCTAATCGCCTGGCTAGGGCCGGTCTGGGGCCCAGGACATCTATTATGAAAAGCCTCTAAATGTATGTAAAACCGGTCTCAGACAATGGGGGATCAGGCCTCGGACCAAGGCAAAGGCCGGCTGGTGGATTAGCAGGGCAAGGGGGGATGGGACCTAGGGGGGCTGGAGGGTTTTGGGGAGCAGGCCCCAGGAGTGGGGCAAAGAGGAAGAGGTCTTCCTCTGTAGAGCCCAACACCCATTTTCTAGCTGGGGAAGCTGAGACCCAGATAGGCCCAAACCCAGTACAAAGGGGCCCCTTGGCAGATCCCCGTCCAGAGTGGGCACAGGTGCTGTCCATTGCTGTTCCTCCCCTCACTGCAAGCCAATGTGGATTTTCCCACAAGTGGCAAGGTGGTCTCAATGTGACTGAAAGATCGGGGGCCAGAGATGGGATTGTTGCCCTGACAAAGCTGCCAGTGAGACCCCAATTGCTGAGGAGGACCCCTCAGGGGAGGCCAAAGTGTCCCAGCGCTATGATTTCAGGGTCCCTGGACCTGGCTGAAGTCACCGTGACCCGGTCCACACCTTTCACTTGGCAGGTACTCCAGGTAGAGGGACCTGCCTGACCAAAGGGTTGGTGGCCAGAGAGAGAAGCCCCAGGCCAGGGTGGGAGGAGAGGCTGGCAGAAGGGGATTTCCTGTTTCCTTCTGAGGGTGACAGGGAACGCTGGGTTTTTAGCCCAAGCGACCCTGGCCTCCCGCCCAGGATACACTGTGGGATTAGACCGCAAAAGCCACCTCCCTCTGGGGCTCAGCTCCCCCAGCTTGGCCCCCACGCTCCCTCATGGGTCCTGGCGTCAACTGTTCCCTCCTCCATGGGCAGAAATCCCTCTAGTCTCCCAGATGCTGCCCAGGTATGTGGGGAGGGGAGAGGAGGGAGAGACCCCCCATTCAGTGGGGCTGCCCTGCAGAGCAGCCCTGACGGGGGAGGCTGAGGCACAGAACAGACAGCAGGTGGGGCCTTTCCTGGGCCCCTGGTCTGGCTCCAGTCCAGCCACCTGTGTGTATCTGCGGCCCAGGTGCTGGGGAATGAGCAGGAGGCGAGTGATTCTCATGACTCAGCCACCCCAGTCCCCAGATTCCTTCAGGTCATAGGTGAGGTTGTGTGGCCGGCGGGGATCCAGGCCTTGGTGGGCTGCCCGGCCTCGCTTGTGAGACGCTGTGGGATGGGAGAGGATGTGGTACCTCCCTGTGACTCAGTTTCCCCATCATTGTAGTCAGGGGTGGCTTGATGCTGTTCCCAGCACAGAGGGGGGTGTTGTGGCTTCAGGAGGCCCCCCTGACTGGCCATCAGTCAGGCCAGCTGGGCCCCTTCAAGTCGTCACGGCCCAGCAGCCATCACAGGGGGATCATTCCAGCCTGTCCAGGATGGACTCAAGTGGAACCGATGCTGACGAGCGGAACGCGCCTCTGAGGGCTGTCTGCCTTTGGCCTCCGCCAGGCCCCACCCACTTGCCCCCACGGACACCACCTCCAGTGCTGTATCGCGCAGACCCCATCCTGGTCACTCAGCCGTGGCCCCTGCCTGGCCAAGGCTGGCACAAAATGCCACTGGAATCTCAGCAGAGAGGCCCCTATGTCCTGCCTCAGTTTCCCTATCTGTAGCATGGGCACACACGACGAGACTGTTCGATGTTCATTTGAGGACTGAATGGGGGCTGTGTAGTCAGGGGCAGCTGAGCTGGCAGAGGCACTTCCAGGACTTTCCCAGGGATGCTTGGCTGGCCCTCTGCCGGGTCCCTCCACTGAGTCTTTGTTCAGGAAATTCGAGGTGGCAGGGAGAACGAATCTGCTCTTGGCCTGAAAAGAGCTGAGGCAAATGCTGTTGACCCTTGGCCCTGGCCCCTAATCCCAGTGGAGGCCCTTGCTGGGAAGGGGACTTGAGAGATGGCTGAAATTTGGCCCCCAGCCCCAGGCGCTGAGGGGGGCTTCCGGGTCAGGGTTGCAGGGGCTTGGGGGAACACAGCTGCCCCCCTGGCCACGTGTCTGGTCACTACCCCGCAGAGGCCCACAGGAGAAACTGAGGGCAGGCAGAGCCTGGGAAGCCCTCAAGCCCAGGGTGGAATCGGGCCCTGCCACCTCCAGGCTGGGGGACCTGGGGCCAGCAGCCACCCTCTCTGAGCTTCAGAACAGGAAGTTCATGAGAAGTCTGGCCCAACTCGGAAGGTAGCCCAGAGCCCCACTGGATATCTGATTTCTAGCTGGTCTCCGGGGTGGGGGATGGCTGAAGGGCTACATGGCCCAGTGTCCTCTTGATGAAGTGTGGGGAAGGGCTTTCCTACCTGACTGCCCTCCCTTGCTCTAAATTCCTCCATAGCTCCCACTGTCTTTGAGACAGTTTTTCTGACCTGGACAAGGGCCACAGAAACAGTGGCAAAAGTTCTGACCACTGGGTTTCGTGGCTTGGGTTCGAATCTCAGCTCCCCCTTCTCAGTGGGAGTCCTGGGCAGGGGAGCCCTCTTTTTTCCTCTGGGCCTCCCCTAGTGGACAAAGAGGATATTATTAACACGAGGGCTGTTGTGAAGATAAAATGAGGAACCTAATTAATCAGGCTGAGCCCAGGGCCAGGCAAACAGCAGGTGCTCAATACATGTAACTCAGGATGGTGCTGGACTTCAGCCCTGGCTCTGGCCCTGACCTTGGGCCACTGTGAATGAGACCTGCTGCCACTGAAGCAGCAGGGCTGCTTGGGGAGAAGCTAAGACAATTAGCATCAGGGCTGGCACATGGTGACATCGCCAGATAAATGCTCCAGGAAGAAAGCGGTGAATGAATGAATGACTGAATAAAGGGATGGAAGTGTCCTCACTTCTGCTAGCTGTGGTGACTTAGCCCTGTTGCCTTCCAGCTCCTTGGAGGCCATTGCTAGAAGCTTCCACTGACGATTAAACAGTTCTCCCTCACTGGCTGGGATGCGTTCTCATGCTCCGGTGACTCTGCGCTCCCTGGAGGTCATGTGTCTGTTCCACCCTGCTGAGCTGTTCCCCACAATCAATTTCAATTTGGCCTGGTCTCTGCCTCTGCAGCCTGACCCTCCTTGGCGTCTGGGATTGGGGAGGGGTAGGCTATTGTGGCTTCCAAATCCTATCCCACCAGGTCTTCTGGGCCTGCAGCTGGTGACAAGAGGGCTCTGCTATTACTGCCATTTTCTGGGCCTCAGTTTCCCGAGGGATTGAATGAGGGGGGTGAGGAAAGGCAGTCTAGGGCCAGCCCTGTTTTCATCCAACCTCATGCATTTCTTGAGTGCCAGCTGGATGCCTGATCCTGTGCTAAATACTACCAGGGACACAGTGGGAACCAAAGTAGACAAACCTTAGTTGGAGTTAATCAGGGCAAGGGGGAAGTTAGGGCATTCCTGTCAGGGGGAACAGCACATGCAAAGGCCCTGAGGTAGCAGGGACCATCATATTATGGAGGAATACAAAGAGGCATGTGTAGTGGGAGCAGAAAAGGAGAGGGGAGCAGTGTGGAGGGTGGGCGAGCCTCGGTGACAATATTACTCAGTGTTAATCAACTGCCAACATTTATTAATGCCTACTATGTACCCTACATCGGCTTTACCTGCCTCATCACCTGGAACCTCACAACTACTCTATAATTACACCCATCTTACAGACATGGAAACTGAGGCCACAAGGGGACACTGCTGGACAAGGTTACTGAGTGGGCGTGTGGCAGAGCTGGGGTTTGGTCCCAGCTCAGATTGGTCCTAGAGTCCCAGCATGATGGTGGTGTGGACAGTCCCTTCTTTAGCAGCCACCACCCTCACTCTTCACCCCCACCACATACACCCCTGACATCCCCCCACGTCACTCCCTGACTCAGGCCTCTTTCCGTTTCCATGGGGAGAGGAGTAAGGGCATAAATGGGGTCCCAATCCCTGGAGTTTGGTTTGAACCAACTTGCTCTTTTCTGTGGCTTTGGGGGCAAGCCTCTCTTCTGGGCCTCAGTTTCCCATCCTGTAACAAGAGCCTGTGGGAGAACTTCTCTCTCAAACTAAGGTGAGCAAGGGGAGAGATGAGGCTCTACCTGTCATGGCTGTGAGGACCCTGTGCCCCACGCCCTCTGAACCCCATACCCTCTGTGTACCCCCTGTATACACTCTCTTGGCCCCAATCCCCACTGTACACCCCCATGCCCTCTCTGGGCCCCGAAGCCCGCTGTGTGCCCCAGTGGCCCCACACCCTCTCTGGGCCTCGTGCAGCTCTGGGCTCCGGCCACCACTAGGTGGAGCGAGGAGGCCGGTGGAGACACTGCATGGGCAGACACAGTCTCCCAATCTTCGGGGCGGGATCAAGGACCCCTCGCGGGCACGGCTGGGTGGACGCGGGCACGGCTGGATGGATGACGCGGGCCTCCTGACTATTAGACAGTGGCCTTTGGAGGGAAGCACTAATCGCGGGCCGGACAGCCTGTGAGGGGTGTGCACCAGGAGCCCAAGGGGCAGCGTCCAAAGCGGGTATGTTGTACACAACCTTGACCTTGACCCAATACCCCTGACCCTGCCACCACGCTGATATGTCCAGGCAGAACTCAGACTTGCCATCTCCTGGTGCCCTCCTACAGGTGGCAGCTGGGGAAACTGAGGCTGGATGCCTGGCCAGGGGGTGGGGACTGTGAGCACGCTTTGAGTTAGAGCACTGTGGAGGCTGGGTGGGACTTCTCAGGGTCCGAGGACACCCTCCCCACCACCAGGCAAGGACCCAATGACACAGAGAACAGGTGGGCTTCTCTGAGGAGGTGACAGTTCAGCTGAAACCTGAAGCATGAGAAATAGTGGGTGGAAATGAGGATCCTGCACAGAAGGGACCGCTTCGCTGTGGCCTCAAGGTGGGGTCCAGCATGTCTCTAGGACTGCAGACTAGGTGAGAGGTGGGGCACGGCCAGCCCCATCCCAGGCCGTTGTAGGCCATGGGGGGAACTGAGTTTTATGCAGAGGGCACTAGGGAGCCATGGTGGGTGAGAGGAAGCGAGTGATATAATCTAAATTACTTGCTTTCACAGCTCCCTGACGCTGCTTGCAGATAGGCTGTGGGCAATCGTGAAGGTGAGGGAGAGGACCAGGGAGGAGGCTGGGTGGGGATCTAAGTGGGATCCTAGACAGGGAGGGGCTGGAGACCTGGTTCAGGGAAGAGCAGGAAGGCTCAGAGATGTGGATGGCCTGAGCAGGCTCAGGTGCCAGGGAAGCCCTCAGGCTGGACCCACCAGTCTCAGGCTGTCCCCTGGCCCCCAGAGTCTCTCAGAGTACCTCTCTAGTGTCTGCCAACTTCTCACCTGCCACCTGATGTGTGACTTCTGGCTTACTCATCTTGAGAGACCCATTGTCCAGAAAAGGAAACTGAGGCACAAGGGGTTTGGTCACTCATAGCACACCTGGGTCCCTTTCTGTGTAATTGGCACATCTGGGGACCCCCTTCTGTGTCCTAGGCCACATCGCCCTGGAACCCATTCTCATTTTCATTGTGGGGAGGTGCCCCCCAAAGTCCCCAGTCCAGTTTGTCTCAGCATGCAGACCGTGCTTACACATCCACATGCCCTGACATTGCTGTGGGGATTGAATGGGCTTGGGGTTCCCGTTGGGGTTTGGATCCAATCCTGAGGGCTGGGAGGCAGGGGACAGCTTGGGGCTGGTGGGTCCAGCATCTTTGAGCCATCCCGCTCTGCCTCTGAACCATGTCCCCGGCCACTTTACCCATTTGGGCTCAAGGCACCAAGAGTCTGGAATCTGGCCCTGCCCCTCCCCACCTTGCTCCTCTGTTCTTTGAAACAAATCAATCTTGTCTCTGCCTCAGGACCTTTGCACAGGTCATTCCTTCCCCCTTGACCAGCCAGGCAAAGAGCAACGCCCCTGCCACCCCCGCCGTGGCCAGGCACACCCTCCCTACCTGCTCACACCCACTTTTATTTTCAGTTCAACAATGTTTATTACAAATGGGGTCAGTAATGGGTCAGTATTGTGCCCTATAGGTGAACAATGCATAATCCTATACTCCAGAAAAGTCACAGTTGAGCACAGGAGACAACATGTTTAAAGCGGATGGCATTTGGGAGGCTGGTTAGTTCGGTCGGTTATAGCATGGTGGTGCTTTTTTTTTTTTTTTTTAATTGGGGAACAGTGTGTTTTTCCAAGACCCATCAGCTCCAACTCAAGTAGTTGTTTCAGTCTAGTTGTGGAGGGTGCAGCTCACTGGCCCATCGAATCGAACCAGCGACCTTGGTGTTATGAGCACTGCGCTCTAACCAACTGAGCTAACCAGCCGCCCCAAAGTTAGCCCATTTAAAGTGTACAGTTCAGTGATTTTTAGTATATTCGTAGACTCATGCAACTACCACCTCTATCTAATTCCAGAACATTCCATCACCCCCAAAAGAAACCCATCCCCCTTACCAGTCACTCACCATCTTTCTCCCCCAGCCTGGCATCCACTAACCCACGTCCTGTCTGTGGACGTGCCTGTTCTGGACGTTTCTCGTAAGTGGAATCACACACTGTGTGGCCTTGTGTGTCCGGCTTCTCTCATGAGCCCCGTGTGTTCAGGGTCCATCCACGTTGTGGCGAGTGTCAGCGCCTCCCTCCTTTTCACGGCCAAGTGACACTCCATTGAGTGGATACTCCTGGACATGGATTTTCCTGTTCTTGTCTCCACCTTGGCCAACGTCAGGGTCCTCGGGAGACTTGTCTGAACATTATCCATGAGCAGCTGAGTTTGACCCTCCTCCCTCTGGGCCAGCATCCCCAGGCCAGGGTCTGACCCTCTCCAACCTCCCCACCTGTCCTCACCCTGCACAATGCACCTGGTGTCTGCCCACTGCCCTCACCCCAGCCTCTGCTCTGGGCCAGGCGTCGTTAACTGCCCCACGCTCCCTCCTTCCTAGGGCAACCAGGGGAACTTTTCAAAACCGAAAACCAGACCGGGCCCCTCCCCTGCCTAAATCCTCCTGTGGCTCCCCATGGCCCTCAGGGTTAATCCAGGGCATGGCCAGACATCTCTGTGGTCACGTGGAGAGGCTGGAGATTCTCAGGTGGGTCCCAGCTGGGATAGGAAATGAAGGTGCCTCCTTCGCTCCATGGTAGGGGCCACGAGAGCTGGGGAAATGAGCAGTGG
The DNA here is from genome assembly GCF_004115265.2 of Rhinolophus ferrumequinum. Classification (NCBI taxonomy): domain Eukaryota; kingdom Metazoa; phylum Chordata; class Mammalia; order Chiroptera; family Rhinolophidae; genus Rhinolophus; species Rhinolophus ferrumequinum. The sequence goes on from NC_046301.1 coordinate 61,751,945, forward strand.
GATTGTTCCCATTTTCCGGTAAGGTAACTTAGATTTGGGGAGTAAGGAAGGTGTGAGTCAGGCTTCTAGTGAACGCTGCTCTTAACCACATGGAGCCATGTCAGCCGGACCCTTGGTGACCAGACCCCCCTGCCTGGAAGGGAAGGACTCTTTCGGGTGGCTTGGAGGCCCCACCATTGCTTCTGGGCTGGTGGTGATTTGGGGAAGCTCATTGTCAGAAACCCTGAGACCTGCGGGAACATTACCAGCCCTAATGAGGGTCCCCAGGGTCCCCCGCCCAGCCTGGCTTGGGAATAAAGGCCACCTCTTCCATTGGGTTGTTTCCCAGCCCCCGCCCTAATAGGATTGGGACTTTTGAAGTTCATAGGGAACGAGGAGGCTCCCACATACAGAATACGCTGGGAAAAGCTTAGAGGGGCCTTTGTGTGCCCAGCCAGTAGTGATGAAAGCACCATGAAATCAATGGTGTCACCAATGCCCTATGACCATGACAGGCCCTTTTACTTGAAGAAAAGAAGGGAAAAAAAATCCCCAAACAGTTGTTATATAGGTGCATGTGAACATATATGTTTGTGTATGCAGTGCTCTGCTGAGGTAGAGGCTTCACCAGTCACCGAAACTCAGCCCCGAGGTACTATCTCAGGCAGCAGGGTCCAAGATGCCAGGATGTTTTATCAGCAAGTGTTTCTGGATTTTTGGCACTGGGCCTGAGAGGCTATTCTTCACCCAGGGCAGGGAGCCCAGCCATGGCTCACAGCTCTCTGCTTGCATGCCTCTGGAGACAGGAAGCTCACTACCTTATAAGGCTTCCAGACAAGGTTCCTTGAGTATGGCCCCAGGTGAAGATGGTATTGCTGCTTACCTGGGCATGGACCAGTCAGGGAGGAAAGGTGACATAGGCAGGAGGGAATATCATGTTTTTAAATAGTTTTATTGAGCTGTTCACATACCTTACAGTTTATTCAACATGTACAATTCATTTGTTTTAGTACATTCACAACATTACATCTCCATCAACACAATGGATTCTAAAAGATTTTCAACCCCCCCAAAAGAAGCCCCATCCCCATCAGCAGTCCTCCAGCCCCTGACCATCACTAACCCACGTCCTGCCTGTGGACGCGCCTGTTCTGGACGTTTCCCGTAAGTGGAATCCCACACTGTGTGGCCTTGTGTGTCTGGCTTCTCTCCTGAGCACCGTGTGTTCAAGGTCCATCACGTTGTGGCGAATGTCAGCGCCTCCCTCCTTTTCACCGCCGGGTGACACTCCAGTGTGTAGACGGCCATGTTGTGCGTATCCATTTCTCCATGGATAGGCAATTGAGTTGTTACCACTTTTTGGTATTTATGAAGATAATTATTCTAGAAAACCCTTTAATCGGCCCTTATCTTGGGCATTAAACACTTACACGAGGTTAAGGCCCACTAAGGCCCACTGAGGCCCAAATCAAAGGGCAGGTCCCCACCCAGCACGGGGATTCTGGCACACCAGGGAGAAATCTCGTGTGTTGGAGCCATGGACCCAGTATCTTCGTCCATGTGCCAGGCAGGCTGCTCACCTCTCTGACGCCCAGTTTCTTCACCGACCAAAGAAGGGCTTTAATGGTGCCTACTGAGGTCACCTTCACAACTGCTGGACAGCGCCTGCGTGTGTGGTGTCTGCTAGTACGCTCCTGCAGATAGGGTTCTCTTCACGGCTAGAGTTGGAAGGCAGGCCAGGCCTGTGGGAGGCTGTCCCTGTGTCCATACCCCCGGTTGTCTTCCCAAACCAGCAGGAAGGTGACTTTCCTTCTGTGGTCCCCGACATCGGTGGGGTGGTCTGAGTGCAGCAACTTCCCGCCCTGCTGCCCTGCAAGGAGCTGTGGGAAAGGACTGGGCAGAGGGCAGGGTGAGTGTGGGTCCCAGAGTCCGACCTGGGCTAGCGAAGCCCCTTTGTCCACTGGCTTGAGTAGGTAGAGAGATATATATGTCCCGGCCCCCACCCACCCCTGAAGTGGTTCCATCTCCTTTTCCTGAAGCTGGTCTCTGAGATGGAACGGAGACTGCACTGGACAGAGGCCAGAGAGGACCCGGGAAGACCAAAGGTCATGCACAGTTGGGAGACACAGAGAGACAGGTGCCATTTGAGGTGAGGCCTCAAAGAAGGAGCCATACTTTTGGTGAAGATGAGCACGTAGGCAGAAGGAATGGCAAGTGCAAAGGCGCTGGGGTGGGACGCAGCCTGGTGGGTTTGCAGGCCCTCTGGGCGGCTGGTGTGACTGGAGCAGAGGGAAGAGGGGGAAGGAGTTTGGTTACCCCCAAGGGCACTGGGAAGCCACAGCAGAGTTTAGAGCCGGGGAGGGATATGATGGAAGCCTGTGCCCATCAGCAGGGCCAGGCAGGGAGGGCTGCCTGGAGGCAGGAAAGGGGCTCAGGGCAGAAATCCTGCCAAAAGAAACTTGGAGGAAAATTTCTTCTCCTGTCCCTCTTTTTTTTGGTTTCTCTCACTGGTTGAGAAACTGGAGGGAAGGGCTTGGAGAGTGGATTCCTGTGCCTGGGTGTCCAGGGTCCTGGTGCCCACAGCCCACCTCATAGTGGGGATAAGCCCCATTGAGCCAGTGCTCTCATCCTGCCTGGAGACACCTGTCTGGCCCCAAGGGACCGCCTAGGCCCAGTGATGACCTTGGTTCTGGACAGGCATCCAGCCATGGCGGGGGCAGCTTTGGCAGGGCCCCTCGGTAGCTCCTGCCTGTCTGTGGTGGGGAGAGTGCAGTGTGGTCTCCACGGTGGGACAAGCAGGTCCCATGCCGTGGTGTGTCGGTTGCTCCTGGCTGGGGAACTGCCTGTCATGACCCCAACCTGGCTAGCCAGGACCTCCACTAGCGGGGTCCTTGCAGTGTGTCACCTTACAGATGGGGAAACTGAGGCTGGGGCGCTGATCTTGTACGATTGAGTCAGGTTCAGTGATTCCCAGGCTCTCCCGTGGACGCTGTTACCTCCTCAAGTTTAGGAGGGTTTGGGCACAGGCTTGAAGTTCTTGCGGTCCGCGCAGGCGCAGGCGGCGGAATCCATAACACACTGTTTAGACAGTTGCCTTTAAATTGCTCCACCACAGGGGAGGCCGAGGCGGGGAGGGGAGGGGGCTGCGTGGGGAAGGTCACCTTTTTTACTGCACAAAGGTCAGCTGTAGACGGTTGCCAAGGCAACGGCCGGCTTAAAGATGAAGGCTTAAGGAGAACAGAAGATTCCCCTCCCCAGATGCCCTGTGTGAGGGGCCCGGCGTGGGTGGGGGGCTGGAACAGAGCGAGGTGGCCAGTGGGGGCCCTGGGAGAACGGTGGCTCTGGGAGTAGATCTCGGCCCTTAATGTTCTTGGCTATGAAATGGCAACAGTCTCCACCCCCAGGCAGGACCCCAGTGGCATGTCTGCTGTTGGAATCACCTGCAGAGTCGGGGGTCCTGGGGTTGGGGTGGGGCCAACGGCTGCATGTCTGGGCAGTGCTCAGGAGGAATAGCTGGGCCTGGTGGAGGCTGGGGTTCCCTGCCTCCTTCCCCGAAGCCCAGGCTGGCACCCAGTGTCCCATTGGGGTCTGAACCAGACCTGAGGTTCAGGTGTGCAAACCAGGGGAAGGGGTGGGACTTAGTCCTGATGGCTACGAAGGGATGGATTGGCCACTTCCCGTTCTGCGGGACCTGAGGACCTTTACTGCCAGCTGTGGGTTGGCTGCAAGCTGGCCTCAGCTTTGGGGACCCACTGGCGGCAGCTGGCATTGCTTCTTAGCAATTACATAAAAATGGCATCATCCCCACAGACCTCACTCCCAGAGGGGACCTTGAACACCGGTGCATTCTTCATGCAGGCTACCGTCTTTTATTACCATTTTAGTTAACAGTGACCACTCCTGACTTTTGCAATACAAAGAAGGAAATTAGGAAGGTAACTTTGTCACTGAAATAAAATTTACACAGTATAAAATTAGTCATTTTAAAGTGAACAATTTAGTGGCATTTAGTACATTTGCAGTGCTGTGCAATCGTTACCTCTGTCCAATTCCGGAACATTCCATCATCCCAAAAGAAACCCATCCTCATCAGTATTCACCTCCACCCCCTCCCCAGCCCCTGACAACTGCTAACCCACTTCCTGTCTGTGGCTGTGCCTGTTCTGGACATTTCACATCAATGGAATCACACACTGTGTGGCCTTGTGTGTCCGGCTTCTCTCATGAGCCCCGTGTGTTCAAGGTCCATCCACGTTGTGGCGAGTGTCAGCGCCTCCCTCCTTTTCACGGCTGAGTGACACCCCAGTGTGTGGATGGGCCACGTTGTGTTTGTCCCTCGTCAGCTGAGGGACATTTGGGCTCTTCCCACCATTTGTCTACTGTGAATAACGCTGCTATGAACCTTGTGTGCAAATATCTCTTCATATCCCTACTTTCCATTATTTTAGGTGTCTACCCAGAAATGGGATTGCTGGATCACATGGTAATTTTGTTTAGTTTTTGAGGACCCACCCTCCTGTTTTGCACAGTGGCTGCCCCTCTCTCACTCGCATCAGCCATGCTCAAGGGGACAGCTTCTCCCCTGAGAACCCACGCAGAGCCAGCCGCACTGCCTTGCCGGGAATTCTCCTTTGTGGGGGGAGAGTGCCTCCCATGTGATGCAGCCGTCAGTGTCCCCTGGCCCTGGCCCTCTGGGTACTGTGCACCCAGATGTGTTCTGAGCAACTGGGTGTAGGCCGGTCACTCAGAACAGATCCCTGGTGACCACAAACTTGGGGACTTCAAACAACAGAAATGTGTTTCCTCTCAGTCCTGGAGGCCAAAGGCCCCAGACCAAGGTGTCACAGGGCCCTGCTGCCTCCTGCGGTTCCAGGGGAGGGTCCTCCTGCCTCTCACAGCTCCGGGTGTTTTACTGGCAATCCTTGGAGTCTCTTGGCTTGTGGCCACATCTCCCTGGTCTCTGCATCTGTTGTCCCGTGGCCTCTTCCTGTGTCTCTGTGTCTGAATTCCCCTCTTTTTATAAGGACCCCATCATATTGGATTAGGGCCAGTACAACCTCATCTTACCTTGATAACATCTACAAAGACCCTATTTCCAAATAAGGTCACATTTAGAGGTTCCTGGGGGTTGTGACGTGGACATATTTTTTGGGGGGGCACAATTGAACCCACAACACTGAGGGAGGAGAAAACCCACCTTCTAAAGAGTAGAAATGATTTGCATAAATGCCACTGGTAAAAAAGAAAAACAACACCAAGCAGACTCTCAAACGATGGAAGTTCTGGCCAGAGGATCCTGGGGAGACATGACAACTAAATGCGACGTGAAATCCTGGAAGGGATCCAGGAACAGAAAGAAGACATTAGTGGAAAACTGATGGAAGAAATCAAAGCCAGGCTGGTTTCCTTAACAGTGACACATGCATGTCACTTTCTTGGTGGGAATGGCAGATGTTAATAGTGAAGGGGGCGAGGCTGGTTGTTTGGGACCCAATGTGCCAGCTTTGCAACTTTTCTGTAAATCTCACATTACTCCAAAGTGAAAAGTTCACTTAAAAAATATGTTCTGGGGCCATTCATAGAATTACAAATTTCTTCTAGGGAAGAAATTCCAGATAGATATTTTTTTAAGTCTTGAGGTGAGGAAATCCTAAACACGCTCTCAAAGCCAGAAACTGTAAAGAAAAAACCTGCAGAGATTAAACCTCTGCAAATCTTTTTAAAAAATTACAAAGCAAAAAAATTATATTGTATAAAAGTTGGAACACACAAGTAATATCCTTACTATAAAAACATCTGTCATGAATCAATAAAGACCAACAGCAAAGTAGAAAAAAGGGCAAAGTCAGAGAAAATGCAGTTCTCAGGGGAGAAATGCAATGGACACAAAGTGACATTTTGCGACAAAAAGCAGGGAATTCACCTGAAAGGAGATACTTTGTTTTGGCTTCCATGACTAATAGAGATTTAAACTGGCTACCACACACATACACACACACACACACACACACACACACACACATATAGTCTTTATATATAGTCTTCATATATATGATACATATTGTTAAATTTTTCTTTACCAATGGCCCCTATTATTTGTTTTTAAAAGTTTAAGTGAAATAAGTCAGAGAAAGATAAATATTGTACCATCTCACTTACATGTAGACTCTAAAAAAGCATATTCGAGCTCACAGAGAACAAATATGGCGGGGGGTGCGAAATGGGTGAAAGGGGTCCTAACTTTCAGTTATAAGATTAAGTCCTGGCGATACAATGTACAGCGTGGCGACTACAATTAAGAATACTCTATTGTATATTTGAAAGTTGTTAAGATCTTAAAAGTTCCCATTACAAGAAAAAAGATTGTAACTATGTATGTATGTTATCTAGACTTATGGTGGCGATCATGTCACAACACCTGAGGTCTGACAATTAAGTTCGCAAACTTGTTGCAACGCTGTTGCTAACCTTTCTTGCTATCAGAGGGGTTATTCATTATGAATTTGTACCAACTGGACAGAGAGTTAACCAAGTTTACTACTTGGAAGTGCTGAAAAGGCTGCGTGAAAAAGTTAGATGACCTGAACTTTTCACCAATAATTCATGGCTCTTGCATCACGACAATGCACCAGCTCACACAGCACCGTCTGTGAGGGAGTTTTTAGCCAGTAAACAAATAACTGTCTTGGAACACCGTCCCTACTCACCTGATCTGCCCCCAGTGACTTCTTTCTTTATCCAAAGATAAATTTTGAAAGGAAGACATTTTGATAACATTCAGGACATCAAGGGTAATATGACGACAGCTCTGAAGGCCATTCCAGAAAAAGAGTTCCAAAATTGCTTTGAAGGGTGGACTAGGCGCTGGCGTTGGTGCATAGCTTCCCAAGGGGAGTACTTCGAAGGTGACCGTAGTGACATTCAGCAGTGAGGTGTGTAGCACTTTTTCTAGGATGAGTTCGTGGACTTAATTGTCAGACATCGTTTGTACAAATATCAAATCATTATGTTGTACACCTAAAACAAATACAACGTTGCAGGTAATTATTTCTCAATGTACAAATAATAACAATAATAATAATAGTAATAATAGTAGACAATATGGAAAAAAGGTTCCAGTGCAATGGATGGCATGTGGCCGCATATATAGCAACACGAGTGTGTGTGTGTGTTGGTGAGGGTCCTGGGGCCTAGTGATTCCACTTCTAGAAATGCGTCATCCAGAAGTCACAGCATCCAAGGACGTCCCCCTCCAGAAGCCACAACAACCTGCATACTCTTCTTCAGGGACTTTGGGGAAACACTCCCTTCAGGAGGAGCCTCAAGCAGCCTCTGTAAATGAGAATGCACATTGATGTCCATGTCCAGCAATGAGGGACACTGTCCTTCCTGCACGGAGCAGAGGAACAGCTCGCCAAGCAGCGTGTAAAACACTTAGTACATGACCCAGCAGTGGCTGACTTTATCCCTGGCACTTGTCCCAGGGAAAATTCACGTCCACCAAAAACCTGTGCATGAACGTTCACACCAGCTTTCTTTGAGAGAGTCCCAAATGGGAACCAGCCAGGACTCCCCGCGGTAGGTGACTGGCTAACCCAGTGGGACACTGTACCACGAATATTGCTAGCAAGATAGAGAAACAAACTATGGGGACAGACGACAAATTGGATGGCTCCCCAGAGTTACTGTGCTGAGTGGAGGAAGGGGACCTGCAGAGCATAGGTGGCGTCTGTAGAACATTCTTGACAGGACAGAATTATAGAGATGGAGACCAGATTTGGGTGCCCAGGGTTGAGGATGGCGGTGGGGTGTAGGGGGTCTGGAAGGGGTGGCTGGATGGACATGTTTGTGGTGATGGAAGTGCCTGTATCTAGATTGGGGTGGTGGGTACAGAAACCTACGAATGTCCGAGGGACAATGGCTCAGACTTCGACGCACCCAGTGTGTCAACACCAGACTCCTGGTTTCACTCTTGCCTTTTAATTACATGAGATGTTGGGAAGCTGGGCCTCCCTGTACTGTCTCTGCCAGTTCCTGTGAATCTGTCATCATTTCCAAATAAAAATAAATTAAAACAGTATATAAAATATGATCCCATTCGTGTAAAAACAGATGCCCTAAGGGGTGCTCGCGGGGTGCAGACACCAGTCCACTCGGGCCAGTGTCTCCTGGTATCTTTTCCTTTCTCCTTTGTCCATTTCCTGAATTAAAAAAATAAAAAAGGGTTTATGAAGATGTCTTTTTACAATACAAATAAAAGAAGTTTCTAATTTTTGGAAAATACATACCTGCATTTTGGAGGCCTGTGTGTGTTTTGTTTTCTCAGCCCCTTGAAGGAATGGTCACTGTTGTTATTTGTGGTCCCGCTCCAGAGCTAACATTCTGTGATTTTACAGTTGTCACCGTGTCCCAGAGGAGGGTCACCAAGGGCAGCGCTAACCCCTGCTCCGACAGGGAATTAGTGTCAGAGCCGGCCCCGGTCCAAGGCCGCCTCTGGACACCTGCCCCAATGCCTCCGGGAGCCGCTGCCCCCAGATCTCTGTGCCTCACCGCCTGTGACAGCTCAGTCCCCATCTTCTCGCTGGTTATGAGAACAGGACACAGCACCGTAGAAAACGTGAAAACACAGAAAAGCACTCAAACCAAACCAAACCCCACAATTCTCACCCCGAATCCACTGTGGCACCAAGCTGGCGCGTCTCCAAGTTGATGGCAGCTGTGTGTGTTTGAGCACGTGTGTGCTCATCCACTGTAGTTTTGCTTGATTTGTGAGCTGTTGTCACTTAACAGTGTATTGCTACACAGCCCTCTCTCTGTGTAGGCTGTTCCTCTGAGACAGCTTTTGATGCTTACACTGTCCTTCTAGGTGGGACCGTGGTTGGACGCTCGCTGTGATTTCTCCTGTGGGGCAGACCTCATGGGGCAGACCCTGTGGGTCAGGCTCTGGACAGATGTCGCCTGACTGTCTCTCCAGGAGGGCCACATCGACCCCCCACCCACCTGCTGGCTGTGGGAGAAGAGAAGCCTGCGCTTGGCAAGGCCAGGGCTGATTTCGTATTTCAAAGGCTCCAAAGGTAGGTCGTCACTTTAATTTGCGTTTGATTGCATCACTGATTTTTTTTTTCTTCCCCCCAGGAATTTTTAGTTGTTCGTGTTGCTTCTTCTGTTACTTGCTGCCTTGTCTCTGGTCTGGCTTATTTTTTATTTAGTGTCTTTCTCCTGGCCTGGGATGGACCCAGCCAGGCATGGCGGTTTTGCGCCTCGTGTAGTTTGGGGGTTTTGAAGGCCATGGGCTCACCTTTTACCCCCTGCAGTTTCTCTTGGGGCAGTGTCCTCTTTCACAATGGCCCTAGGGTTGCTCTGCGGGGTGGAGGTGGCCCATATTTGGATGTGAAGGGGACAAGTGGCTGGGGGTGGGAGAGATACAAGTTGGCTGTCCTCCCCTGTCCCCTGCTCAGGAAACCCCACCCAGGCCAGAGAGCCACCTTCCCACTCCTCTTTCAGGCTAGAAATATTGTCTGATTCTAAATGTTTTTTTCTCTTTGGCTCCACGCAAAATTCTTCTTCCTTTGACCTTCAGGAAAATTTCCCTGCAAACTATATTTAAGTCTCCAAAGAAGAAAAACAAAATCCCCTCCACACAGTGACCCACAGGAAGCAGGCAGAGCCTTTCCCAGCTGGTGCTGCCCAGAGAGAGGCCCTGGTAGGGTGAGATGGGCTGAGCCCGGGAGGCTGGGGCCCGATGACCTGCTGGGGGGGGACCCACCAGGGCTGGTGGTGTGACAAGGGAGTAAGGTGAGGTCCTCCACAACTGACCCCAGGGCACTCATTGTGAGGTCACTCTCTGCACCCCAACATGCCTTCCCATCTCTATGCTGTCCCAGATGTGGGGCCTTTTCCCAAAAAGCTGTGCCTATGGCCACAGGGACGCTAGGCCCAGGAGTCCTGGTGGGGGCTGGGGTGGGCCGAGGGGGGCAGGCGAGGGCACAATGGGCCGGCTGAACCCTCTCAATGGGGCCAGTTGGTTACGGCTGAAAAAGCAGAGACCTCTCCTGTGGGGAGGCATCGGGCACACAATGCCCCTGTCGTTTCATGTTTTCTGCCGTCCCTTCCTGCTATCTGTTGTCCCTAGGGCCACTGTGGAAATCAGGTGCTGAGGGGCCTTCCAGGCTGGCTGTCTTTGTCGCTATTCTGTGCATCCCTTTGTGGAGACAATAGGGGATACCTTCCTTTTGACCCTCTGGACAAGGCGGGTGACAGCTCTCAGCTGATGGTGGTCACTGTCAGACCCTTGTTCACCTGGGCACATGAGGGCTCTCTGGGGAAAAATGGGGACCGTTCCCTGTCCCTGCACTGACTCTTTGGAGACCAGCATCCTTCTGCTCAGTGGCATCCTGCACTGTGACTGATGTCTGCTTCTGTGTGGGGGAACCAGGTCCCCCTCAATGCCAGGTGACTGTGGACATGCAGGAATCAAGCAGCTAGCAAGGGGCTCAGGAGCGAGAGGTACACAGCCCCCCAGCATCTGGGTGACCATTGGAAGAGGGACTCTGGACCCATAGCTCAGCTCAAGGCCATGCCCTCAGAGCGTGTGGTGCAAAACTATGGAAGCAGCAGCGTCTGCCAAGCCGAGGGATGGAAAAGAGGGCAGACACGACTTTTGTGACTATTGCAGAGAAAGACTCGCTGACAGCCAGGGGATACAGTCTATATTTTTAATACATAAGAAGCCTGCTGTTCCCGTCAGCCAGTTCTGGAAATTCCCAGGGTTTATTTATTTTTTAAGCAGAGCCACAGTGGGTGTTAAGAGCGCGGTGGGCTCTCCCTCCTGAGACCTCTTGGGAGGCCTGGGGCGTGGTGACCATAGGTAACCAGCATCTCAGCTTTTCAGCTTCTCGTGCTAGCCTGGGCTTTGCTGCTAGAAACCTGTAATGGTCTCACCCGGAGCCCAGACCCATGAATAAAACACGAGGCCCGAGCTAGCACTTCCTCTCTCACTTCCAATGCGTCATTGGTGCCAAGTCAAGGGCTGCACCCGGCGACCCTCAGTGGTTCTCGTGCCGTCGGCTCATTGCTTCTCCAGTCGGTTTTACCTCTCATGCATCTGCCCTGATGGAGTTGACATATGCATTAGGTACCCAGGGCCCCGAGCCCCACTGAGTGCCAGGCTGGTCCTCTTCCTCAGAGCTGGTCTATACTCCATCTGACTGGGTGGAGGAGGGGGGCTGGATATGCACCACTCGCAAACAGGATCGATTTCTGTGCTGAGAGATGGCAGCAGTGCCTGGAGGGGGGCTGTGTTCACACCCGAGGAAGCACCTGTTCTCTGTGAAGCTCTGGGGGATGTCACGCTCCCTGCCCCCACCTGGACCTCGAATCGTTCTGCCTGTAGAAGGTGTCCTCCACCCATCAAAACAGGGCCTTGGCAGGGTGCCTGGCATCCAGGATCCTGTCCCATACCCCTGAAGTTTGTTTTTAATCCTGGTGAAATTCACGTAACAAATGTAACCATTTTAGAAGTGAACGATTCAGTGGCATTTAGTATATCTACAAGGCTGTGCAGCTCCTACCTCTACCTAGATTAAGAACATTCCGTCACCCCAAAAAGGAGCCTGTCCCCATTAGCGGTCACTCCCACCCCACTCCCAGTCCCCGACACCCATGAACCTACTTCCGGTCTCTGTGGCTGTGCCTGCTCTGGACACTTCACTGGATGCACCCACAGGCCATGGGGTTGTGACTAGTTGCTCAGCATAAGCAGGGCCCACATGCTTCGTGGCACGTACTTATTCTGCAAGTTGTTTGTGGTTTATCTGACATTCATGTCCCACTGGCCATCCTGGACAGGACTGGTGGCCTACACGCTCACAGGGTCAGGCCTGTGCTCACCTTGGGTCCCCTCCTGGGAGGTGTCCGTGTCTTTTTTTTTTTGCCCCCACCCTGGGTTTTTAAGCCGTTGTTTCTCAGTCTAGTTGGAGGGTGCAGCTCCCTGGCCCATGCTGGTATTATGAGCCTTGCGCTCCCCCCGGCTGAGCCACCGGGCCACGCCCGTGTCTGTGTCTTCAGTGACTCTGGAGCATGAACCTGCACCCGGGTTGTTTCGGCTGCAGGAGACTGTCCCATTAGCGGCGTGGGTCCTTCTCACTGTCCTGGGTGGTCCATGGGTGTCGTGAGCGGGACATAGCTATCAAAGGAGCAGGCTCACACACGTTTGTGTCTTTCCACAAGATCAGACTTTATCAGAATAAAGCCATGGATCCAGTCCTACTGACTCGGTTTACCACAGGCATTAACCAAGGCTCCAGCCGGAGGTAGTCTCCAATAGTCGTGGTAGAGCGGTTTCACATAAGAGGGTCATACAGGTGTGCAAGCAATAGAGTTAGGCAAGGCAAAGAGAAACAGTCTTACACAAGAAGGATGAGAGAGTCTGGTGTTCAGCGAGAGTCCCTAGGGTGCTGGAGTGCACAGCCTGGGGCTACTACCCCCACTGTCACTGCAGGGGGTATGGAGGGCAACGAGGGGCGCTTCTGGTTCTAGGAGACCAGATGCACAGCGCAGCCCTAGGCTCAGTGCCACATCCCATCAGAAAGTGACCACTCGGCCGCCCTTGGGGCAACGGGCTGGCTGCTTCACAGGCCAAGGAGAGCTGTGCTTTAAAGCATCTTCTGGATCTTTTATTATTATTACTATTATTAATAGACGTTATTTTGTAGAACAGCCTTAGAGTAACAGAAAAGTTGCAAAGAGCCCAGAGTCACCGTGTGCCCCACACCCATTTCCTGTTAACACCTCGCACAGCGAGCTACATGCGTCGATACACTGATAAACCAGTATTGATATGTATTGTTAACTAAAATCCATGCTTTATTCAGGTTTCCTCAGTTCCCCTGATGTACTGCTCTGTCCCAGGTCCCATGTGACTTTCAGGCCCATATCTCCTTAGGCTCTTGGGCTGTGATGGTTTCTTAGACTTGCCTTGTTTTTCATAATCTGGACAGTTTTGAGGAGGACAGGTCAGGAATTTTGTAGAAAGACCTCTACCAGGGTTTGTCTGGTGTTTTTCTCACAATTAGTTTGATGTGATGGGTTTGGGGATGAAGATAAACACATCAGTCCTGTCCAGAGTCCATACAGCATTTTTCATTTATTTTTAATAACTTTTTAATTTTTTCAATTACAGGTGACATACAATATTGTGTAAGTTTTGGGTGTAATATAAAGCGTTTTTTAAATTATAGAATTTTTAAGTGGTACACATTTTTGAGAGACTGAAACTCAGAAAAGAGCAGAAAATACCCACGAAACTAATGATACACATACAGACAAGTGTATACAATATATGTACATATACATTTGTATGTATTTCTAAAATAAAATATATAATTTAAAAAAATTGAGATCATATCATAGAACCATTTTTAATGGTTTTATTGAGATATAATTCATATACCACACAATTCACCTATTTGAAGTGCACAATTCAGTGGGTTTTAGAATATTACATTATTAATATTTGGAATATTACATTTTAAAAAAACTGTGGTAAAACATGACATACAATGTGCCATTTTAACCACTTTCTTTTTTTTTCTTCCCCTTTTCTTCCGCCTGCCCCCCCCACACTCTGGTTCAAGCCGTTGTTTCTCAGTCTAGTTGTGTAGGACACAGCTCCCTGGCCCCTGCTGGTGTTATGAGCCTTGCGCTCCCCCTCAGCAGAGGCAGTCAGTGTCCCGTCGTCGGTCGGCTGCTCACAGCAGCTCACGGCAGCTCTCACCGGCTACTGGTCACTCATGCAGGCTGCCGGCCACCCACAGCGGCACACAGTAGCCCGCAGTAGCTTAAGGCAGCTTAAGCCAAGCTCCGGCTGCTCATGGCGGCCCAGCTCCAGGGAGAGCTGTTGTTCACAATCTTAGCTGTAGAGGGCGCAGCTCACTGGCCCATGTGGGACTTGAACCAGCAGCCTTCAGTGTTAGGAGCTCAGAGCTCCAATCACCTGAGCCACCGAGTCGGCCCTTAACCACTTTCAAGTGTACAATTCCATGGCACTAATGATAGTGACAATGTCACACCATCACAAATCCTGTCTTATGGCCCATTTCTCACTTACACACAGCATGGGCACTTGCCAGGAAAGAATTGGCACCAACTCAGGATCAAAAAGAAAATTTTGACAATTCGGGGTTAGTCCCATTTTAAAATTGGCCACAGAGGGTAGGCATCTTTCTCCTGAGTTTGTTAGCCATTTGTGATTCTGTCCTTACCTGCCTCCTGCTAAATTCTATGACACATTCCCTTTTCCTTGGTGGTCTGATGGAGTTCTCTGGAATAGGGCTGCAAAGCTTTTCCCAGCAGAAACATGCAAATACGTGTTCCAGTCGGACAGCACAGCCAGCGCCCCTGTCACCATCCAGCAGTCTGGCTCCTAGGCCTGGGAGGTGGGTGAGGGTTTAGTTCACAGGCTACTAGTTCAAAGGACTCTGCAAGCTTCTGGGAGGATGGTCAAAAAACGACATGGAAATGGTTAAACAAACAAGCATCAGTTTCCTATCAGGTGAAAGTTTTAAGTCAGGGGTTCCAAAAGAGGCCGCCCTTCCCAGCCTCTGTGTGCTGGCCACGGGGCAGCGGGGCCGGCAGCCACGCTTCTGTTACCCACTTCACGCCCCTGTTCTTTTTCTCCTTGGATGGCTTCTTGGCACCTCTGTGCGTCTCCCCGGTTCCCCCACTCAGGCCAAACACACGAAGCCTTATGAGCAGGTTTTGGTTTTCAGTGTTTAAAACAGGCTGTCATTGAAGCATTCAGTTCTGAGGCCAAGAGCGTATATTGTGACTCTTGAGGCCACTTTTCTCTGGGCTCCTCCCTTAGGATCCCCTAATAGAGTTGCTGTGTCTCTCTCCTGCAGCTGCTGCAACAAGTCACCATAATCTTGGTGGCTTAAAACAATGCAAATGTATTTTCTGACAGTCCTAGGCTCAGGAGTCCGACATGAGCCTTTTGGGGCTAAACCCGGGTGAGGGCAGGGCTGGTCCTTCCGGAGGCCCCGGGAGAACCGTTTCCGGCCCTTTCCAGCTTCTAGAGGCACCGCGTCCCTGGCTCGTGGCCCCTCCTCCATCGCCACAGCCAGCAGTGCAGCCTCTTCCATCTCCCTGACTCTGAGCCTCCTGCCTCCCCTTGTAAGGCCCCTGTGATGACACTGCCTCCCTCGGGGAATTCAAAGTCGTCCCCATCTCAGGGACCTTGACTTAATCAAGGTCCCTCTTCCGCAAGAGGTGACATGTCCACAGATCCTGGGACTGGGATGGGGACATCTGTGGGGCTGTGTTCCAACCTATCTGCTCAGTGAAATGTGAACATCCTTTATTTGGGGCTCTCCTAGCTCCCATGTCTAGGGCCCCAAAACAAACTACATGAGCATGTTTTTATGAGCCGGGTGCCAGAAGGACCTGGGCCCAGCCAGAGCTGACACAGAGAAGCCCTCAGCCTCCCGCGACCTCCAGGGGCCAGGACAGAGTGGAGCATGCTGCCCTGTGTCAGGACCCACAGGACGGGGCTATGGTGGGACCAAATGGGGCAGCAGCACCCCTCCTAGGCCCAGGCCCACGCAGGCCACGGGCTCTAGAAACCCCGCTCATAGAAAGGTGACATCTGTGCATAAGTGGGGGGACAAGGGTGCTGCAGAGGCACTGAGTGCCATTCAAAGTGAAAGGCATGTGTGCTGGGACACAGGGTGGGTGACGGGACACCTGAGTGGGGAAAGGCGTGGATCAGTCACCCAGACCTGGGAGGCAAGAGCGGCACTGGGTGCCCATGTCCGGTCAGCAGGAAGGAGGGGGTGGGGCGCCCAGCAAGCAACTGGGGATGCCCATGTCCCGTGGGTGAGAGGTCATGTGACCACGTGGAACTGCAAGGAAGATGGGGCCCAGGAAGAAGGGAGAGAACGCTCTGGGGCACTGGCAGCCTGCTGGGTACGGATTTGCATCCTTAAGAGTTTGGATTTTGTTCTGGGTTGAATTGTGTCCCCCAAATTCACATGTGATGTCCTGAGCCCCAGACCTTAGAATGGGACATTATTTGGAAATAGGGTCATTGCAGACGATTGAGTTAAAATGAAGTCAGTTGTTAGGGTGGCTCTTATTCACTGTGATTTGTGGACATTTGGACACAGACACAAGGAAGAGGCCATGTGATGACAGGACACAGAGATCAGGTGATGCTTCTACAAGTCCAGAATGCCAACACCACCAGAAGCCAGGACAGAGTGTGGAACAGATTCTCTCCCAGAAGGAACAGCCCCACCGACACCCTGATCTCGGACTTGGGGCTCCAGAGCTGGGAGAGACTACATTCCTGTTGTTTAAGCTGCCCAGTTAGTGGAACTTTGTCACAGCCACCCTAGGAAATGAACATAGGTATTTATTTTCTTAGTGTTGTAGAAGGAAGACATGCTTATTGGGCACAAACGGACATCATATGTCATTGCAAAGGCTGCCACCCCTTGTAAGTGCGAGCGAAGAACTGTCTGAGACACCAGCCTGTCCTGGGGGTGCTCTGAGGTCAAGCCTCCTGCTGCCCTCACAGGGGTCACTGAGGGTGGCCGGACACTCAGCGCCCACACGACCCTGAGCCTTCGGGGTCATTTCCACCGAGTCTCCCCGTTGACCTCCTGTCTTCACATCTCGAAGACTGTTTTTCAAAGCCGGATGCACTTTTCTTGTTGCTTGTTAATGCGTTTTTCACTTTGGAGTGGTTTTACATTTACCGTAAAATTATGATGCTAACATAGAGCTCCCATCCACCTCACCCAGCGTCCCCAATTACTGACCTCTGGCATTAGTACATTGTCACAATTAATGAACCGATATCAATATACCATTATTAACTAATATCTGTACTTTGTTCTGATTCCTCAGTTTCCTGTGTCCTTTTCTGTCCTGAGTTCCACATGACAGTCACATCTCCTTGCTCCCCTCCAGGCTGTGACAGGCTGTTGTGCCGGGAACAGATCAGGAATTTAGTAGGTCACGTCCCTCAGTTGGGGTTCATCTGATGTGTTTCTCATGGTCGGACTGGGGCACGGGTGTGAGGAGGAGTTCCTGGTCCATGCTGTGCCCGTGGGTTCTTCTGTGAACTGGTGGAGTCACACATCCTACCCTCCAGGACTTAGGCCGCCCTGGAGGGGACTCTCAGGCCCACCAGCACCTCTTATATAGTTCCTATTGCTGATAACCAGGCTCTTCATTTTCTAAAAGTATTTACCTTTAGAGTGTTGTATGTTTTACTCATATTTTATAACCTTTAAAGATGAAAGGATACCACGTGCTCTACAATCCTACGTGAAATATCAACTTTGTCTTGCTTCTAATCTTGAAGTAAAGGGAGTCATACTCTGAAAAAAACAAATTAAAGGAAAACCTCAACTCCCAGAATCTGAAAACAAAAAGTAACATTTTTGGGTTAAAAATAAATAAATAAATATATAGATATGCAAATGTTTTGGTCATTCATATTTTAAGAAAGTATGCACTTTCTTGGATTTTGAAGGACAAGAGTCTTTCAATAACTGGTGGCTTCTTTCTAGGACCATTTTGAAATAAATTGTATGTTCTTTTTACCTGAAAGAGGCAACACATCAGCTGGAACAACTTGAATAGAGATTTACACACAGCAGGGGTCTCTACCAGGTTGATTCTGTCTCCAGGGCACACTGGGAGATTTCTGGGGACTTCTGTGGTTCCCACGACTGGGGGTGCCCTTAGCATCAAGTGGGTGGGGACCAGGGACTCTGCTCAGCACCCCACAGTGACCAGGATGGCCCCCCATGGAGAGTGCCCCTGTCTGCAGTGTCCCCAGTGTCCCCAGTGTCTGGGGCAGGGACCCTGCTCTGCACTGAGCACTTCCCTGTGTGTGTGTCTGATTTTCCTTTTTTGATAAGGACACCAACGTATTGGGTTAGGGGCCACCCTGCTCCATGTCACCTCATCTGAACGAACAACACTATTTCTAATTCAGGTCACGTTCTGAGGTCCTGGAGGCTAGGACTCCAACATGTGAATTGGGGGTCACAATTCAAGCCCTGAACCCTCCTTCTCTTTGTGCACTTGAATCCCTGCTGCCAATGCAGCATGTCATTAACTTGTCAAGGTCGTTCAGATTCTAGTCCTGTCCTCCGGTGCATCTTTGTGTCAGGACCATTTGCTCCAGGAGGTGGCACGCTGCTTAAAAGCTTCCTTTCAACTTGCCCCCTCCATCTGGGACTGGCACTATTTTAGGACCTGGGCAGGACTTTGAGTTCTGAGGCACCATCCTGCCCCCTGGGCCTAGGGAGCCACGGGTCTTTCATCTCTGTCCCCAGCATCTAGGGAGACCGCGTCACCCAATGGGACAGGCTCCTTCTGGGAGCCACTGCAGTTACCCCTGCTTTACAATCCCCAGACCCCCAAAACAAGCATGGGGGTGTGACAGCCATGGGACCAAATGGCTCCTGGGTTGCTGCGATGCCTCCCTTCAGGCTGGAATTCTGTGAGTTCCGTTGTGTCTGCATTTTCCTGATCCTTCTGGAACCTGTGGTTGCCCAGTGGAATAGTAACACTGTCCTATATTCTAACAAAGACACGGGGTGTCTGTCTCCTGCGTAGGTGACCAGTTTGCGGAAACACAGTACGCTGTGGGGTTTCTGAATACGTTGCAAGGCCTCTGACCCTGTCGAGCTGGAGACCCATTGGTGAACACACGCAAACTGTCCCCCGAGCTTGTCAGTCATGTGTCTGGGCAGAGCAGACATCCTGGGAAAGAGGGACCTGAGGGGGCAGCCAGGGCTGCTCCCCAGCCCCCAAGTCTCCTGGACAGATGAGAATTCATCCTGACTGAATGGGGTGTGTTGGGAGGGACACAAAATCTAGGAACACAGCAGCTCTCCAAGTGGGAAGGACCTGCCTGCGTCCCCACGTCCTCACCCCACTCCCCGAACCCCTAGGAGCTCAATGGTCATCCTTCTGCTCAATGCGTGGTCACATGGGTGCCAATCGCCTCTGTCCGCAGTGTAGTCCTGCTGGCTTGGGAAAACAACAGGTTTCTAGAGAACTTCCTTTTTTTTAAATGTACTTTTAAACTTTTAATTTTGAAATTAGAGTCACCGAAAGGTGCAAAAAAAACTACACAGAGTTCTGGTGCACCCTTCATCCAGCCTCCTCTAACGGTAGCATAACTAGAGTACCTGGACACGAGAATACCTAGATATGAGAATACATAGATAACAGAATACATGGATACTACAGAGCCTAGATACTAGAGGACCTGGATACTACAGGGCCTAGATAGCAGAGTATCTAGATACTAGAATAATTGAGTACTAGAGTACCTAGATTCTAAACTACCTGGATATTAGCAGGCCTTGCTATCAGAGTACCTAGAGTGCCTAGACACCAGAGTCCTTGTAGAGTGCCTGTATACCGAATGCTTAGCTATCAGAGTATCTGTTAGGTTGATGCAAAAGTAATTGTGGTTTAAAAGGTTAAAAATAATTGCAAAAACTGCAATTACTTTTGCACCAACCTAATAGATTCCAGAGTACCTAGATACTAGAGGGCCTAGATATCAGATTACCTAGATACTAGAGTACCTAGATACCAGAGTACAAGGATGCTAGAGTGTCTAATACCAGAGTACTTGGATACTAGAGTGCCTGGATACTGAGTACCTAGATATCAGAGTATATATTAATAGATATCAGAGTACCTAAATTCCAGAGTATCTGGATACTAGAGGGCCTAGACATTAGAGTACCTGGATACTAGAGTACTCTGACACCAGAGTGCCTAATACTAGAGTGCCTGGATACCAGAGCGCCTAGATACTGGAGTATCAAGGCCAGGATACTGACATGGTACAATTCACAGAAGCTATTCAGATCTCGCCAGTTTTACATGCACGCATTTGTTTGGGTTTCTGTGCAATTTGATGTCACAACTTGAGTCACTACTCCTGAGGTCTAGTTACAGAAGGACGCCCTCCACCACCAGGAAACCCACCCTCAGCCAGCCCTCCCTTCCTCCTGAGAGACTCAAGAGCCATCTCTGCCATGAGTGCTCCTGGGACAACACAAATTACTGAGCTAGTGAACAGTGTGGGCACATCTGAGATTTGGGAATATAGAAAGTATATGTTGTGTCCAAAAAATGTTTATTTTTATTATTTTTCCTTCCATTTCCCTGGTTCCCTTCTATTCTGATGTATGGCACTATTGAAAGCAGGTGTCAGAATCTAGGATTCACATGCAAGTGAGAAATAAAGGGAGTGTTTACAGATATGTTTACAGCCATATTATACTCAAAAAAGGATGTGCGCAGATAAGTTGTGACATGCTGGTGGCTCCCGCTGCCAGACAGAGCGCAGCGACATTTGATGTGCTAGACTCTGTAACAAGAACGGGGGCCCTAATGATGGATGGGATGTCCCAGCGACAGCCCACGCACGTAGGGGGCTCAGACACCGGGAAACGACGCTTCTCTTCCTGCCGTAATCATCGTCTTGGAAACTTGCCTGTGTCTCCAGCTTGGATCACACTGGCATGGACTTGCGGGTTTTAGACATTTTTTTATCCATCAGTTTCACATTTGGAAAATGAAATCCTGGATGGTAGGGACACTGACACTTCCTGATGTCGTGTTCCACTTCGTTTTCATGAGATTATAAAGTGCATCCACCCAGTCCTCATGAAAAGAATCAGAAAGCATGAGACACTGTGGTACATCTCATGAGCTAAGCCAGCAACCGCAGAGAATATAAAATACGAGTCAACTAAAATAAACACCTGCAGTTTTAATTTCTTAACCAGCTCTGTGATGGGACTGTTCTGTCCAGATGACAGACGTAGAAGAACATGGAGAATATAACCCAGTTTTCAAAAGTGCCTGTGTCTGGGGGAGAGGAGGGAAGGAGAGGAGTGTTTAATGGGGACAGAGGGAAGATGAGCAAGTCCCAGGGATGGTGGGGATGGTCACACAACAGTGTGAATGTGCTCAACGCCACCAAGCTGTGCACTTAAAAATGGTTAAGATGGTCAATTTCACAATATGCATATTTTACCACAAATTTTAAAAACCACACCTCTGTGAGAACGAGACGTAGAAACAAACAAGGGTCCTTGGAATCCATTTCAAATCCAAACTGCTGAAGTGAGGCACACCTGCCCGGTGGGATGAAGGCGACAGTCAGTATGATTCAGGTCCCAGTGGTTTGAGTCCTAGCCAAGATCCAGCCTGCAGGGGAAAGCCAGATGGCCTGCATAAACCCTCAGTGATGGCGTGGGTGCCCAGGTTCTCGGGGATCACAAAGGTACACAGTGTGTCTTGGGTGGAACTGAAACAGGATTGGGATGACAGGTGGGCTGCTGGCTTGGACGCTGGGGGGACTGGAAGGGGTGTCAGCTGTGTCCATGTGTAAGATTTTCAGACAAAGAGGAAAGCTCCCCCTGGGAACAATGTGAGACGGTATGATAGAGGACCTTGAGGAAAACAAGTAAGAGATGGTTTGTTGTAGATTACCCATGTCTAGGAGAAGAACACAAAACAGAAAAGAGCAAGAGAACAAATCCTCCTGCGGGGCTTTTCTGAAATGCAGATGGCACCGTGCAGCCTGCCCTGAAATGTCTCCTAGTTAAAATGAAAGGCCTTTTTTAAAAAAATCAAAGGCAAACAGGATGGAAACTCAATGGGGCCTAATCCTTGACTCTTTGTTGAAGAGACGCTGCAGTGCCTGCCCTTTCCTGGTCTGGAGGTCATGGAGATAGAACAACTGTGTGTGGGGGGGTGGGGGGGTGGAGGGGGGGACACGTTCCTGGCAGGGTGTCTGACACCCTCTGCTCCCAACAGTGAACACATCAGGAGACATTCTTCCTATACGGTGTAAGAAATGCTTGCTTGTAGGAATGTTTTTTTTTTTTTTAATATGGTAAAATATGCATAACATAAAATTTACCAGTTTAACAATTTTCAAGTGCACTGTTTACTGGCTTGAAGTACATTCATTCTCATGCAGCTGTCCCCACCGTCCCTCTCCAGGACTCGCTCATCTTCACAAACTGACACCCTGTCCCCGTTAAACACTCACTCCCCTGCCCTCCCCCAGCCCCTGGCCCCACCGTGTACTCTCTGTCTCTATGAACCTGACTCCTCTGGGGACCTCCTGTGAGTGCAGTCACACAGTATTAGTCCTTCTGTGTCTGGCTGATGTCACTGAGCATCATGTCCTCAGGGTCCATCCAAGTTGTAGCGGGTGTCAGAGTGTCCTTTATTTCCAAGGCCGAGTAATATTCCAGTGTGTGGATAGCCCACCCTTGTTGATCATGCATCTGCCCCTGTCCGCCTTTGGCCGCTGTGAGTCGTGCTGCTGTGGACACAGCTATGCAGGTATCTGTTCGAGTCCCCACTTTCCATTCTCTCGGGTAAATACCCAGCAGTAGGACTGCTGGGTCATATGGTGACTCTGTTTAACAATTTGAGGAAACTCCAGACTGTTTCCCACAGCGGCCACCCCATTTTAAGTCTGCATGTGTAGCTCAGCCCCCAGCTGGGTCTAGCAGACTGGGGCTGCAGAATGGGCATGTGTGCCTGGCATCCCCCAGAGCCCAGGGGCATGTTCTCTGGAGACCTAACTGGGAACAAGGCTTCTGGGCACAGAGTGACCTGGTGGTGGCAGGGGCAAAAGAAACCCCCAAAATCTGATGTTACCTACCTAAGGCTGCTGTGTTAGTCTGCTCAGGCTGCCATAACGAAACACCACACACTGGGCAGCTTAAACAACAAACATGTACGGTCTTCCGGTGCTGGAGGCTGGAGTCCGAGGTCAAGGTGTCGGCAGGGCTGGTTCCCTCTGAGGTCTCTCTCCTTGGCGTGTGGACGCCGTCTTCTCCCTGTATTCTCACAGGGTTGTCCCTCTTTGCACGTCTGTGTCCCAATCTCCTCTTTTTATAAGGACACCATTCATGTTGGATTAGGGCCCACCCTAGTGACTTCATTTTACCTTAAACACTCCTTTAAAGACACTGTGTCCAAGTACGGTCACATTCTGAGGTCTTGGTGGTTAAGACTCCAACATATCAGTCTTTGAGGGGACATAAGTCACCCTGTAGCAGATGCTGAAACAAATTCCTACAAACTGGGTGGTTAAAACAACATAAACTTATTATCTCCTGGTTTGGGAGACCAGACGTCCAACATGAAGGTGTCTCAGGACCCCACCCCCTCCACAGGCTCCAGGGGGGGGTCCTTCCTGCCTCTCCTGGCTTCCGGGGGCTCCAGTGTCCCTGGGCTTGGGGCCGTCTCATCCCAGTGTCTGCCTCCACCTTCACGTGGCTTCTCTTCTGTGTGTATCAAATCTCTCCTCTTTCCTCTTAGAAGGACACTTGTGATGGCATTTAGGGCCTATCCAGATAATCCAGGATTATCTTCCATCTCAAGATCCTTAACTTAGTCACACCTGCACACTCCTTTTTTCCAAATAAGAGAACACTCACATCCAGGCATTGGGACGTAGACATACCTTGGGGCCATTATTTATCCCACCATACCACACACTGGGGTGTCACTCGGCCGTGAAAAGGAGGGAGGCGCTGACACTCGCCACAACGTGGATGGACCTTGAACACACGGTGCTCCTGAGAGAAGCCGGACACACAAGGCCACACAGTGAAATCAACGTTATGCTCCCAAATTCCACTTGTACCTCCCCACACAAGTCTTTTTGTAGAAAATGTTCTGTACATCCAATTAATAAACAGGTTGTCGGTTTCATGACATAACAAATATTTTTTTATGATACAATAGTTGAGATGCACTTACACTAAATTATTAATTGTGTCTCTAATGTATCTAAATTGCGTATAACCGTATCTAATAATTTATAGCAGATTTATGTTCATTATGTATCTAATATGTATCTAATAATTTGTATATAATTGTATCTAATAATTTAGTCTTACATTTTATCCAGGGAAACCTTAATCTATGAGGCTGCTGCTGATGACATTGGACTAGGGGTTCGTGATAAGGAGCTCAGTAACTCACTGTGACATTGTTATGGGTTGAATGTGTTTCCCAAAATGTTATGCTGAAGTCCTAGCCCGAAAACCGTGAATGTCACGGCATTTGGATGTAAGGTCTTTGTTGATGTAATTAGTTAACATGAGATTACATCCTGGATTAGGGTGGCCCTAATGCAATGACTCATGTCCTTATAGAAGATGGAAATTTGGACACAGACACACAGAGAGAAGACAGCCATGTGAAGACAAAAATCAGAGACTAGAGTGAAGTGGCCACAAGCCAAGGGACGCTGGAGCCACCAGATGTGGGAAGGGGCAAGAAGGACCTTCCTCTGGAGCCTCTGGAGGGAGCACAGCCCTGTGACACCTTGAGTTTGGGCATCTGGCCCCAGAATTGGGAGAGGATAGATTTGTTTGTGGTACTTTGTTTGGCAGCCCCGGGACAATAATGGAGGTGGTCTGTTCCGTGTGGAAACTTGGGCCAGGCACCCCAAACTGTTTCCCCATTGGCATCTCTGAGATGTGCTTGTCCCCTGCCAGGACAGCCCCTGTGGACAGCACCTCATTGTGAGCCCCAGAGGAATGACTTGAGACGTGCCTAATACAAAAGGCTGGTCACACAGTTGTGTGGCTTGTTTTCAGGAAGGAATGTTTTGAGTGAAAAGTTAAATCAAGCCTGTTTGCCAAAATCAAATTCGGAATGCCAGGATTTGGTGGAGGGAGAAAGACAGTGGGGCTGACAGCGGGAACAGGAAAAGGAGGTCCCTGAGGGCCACCCAGCCCCTGGGCTGTCCCGTCCTCCTGCTGAGGCCAGCCCTGAAGGGAAATCCTGACGAATAGGTGGAGGTTCTAGAGCAGGGGTGTCCAAACTTTTTTCAATGGTTTTCACCAAGGGCCATATTCGGTAAAATACACAAACAGCCGGGCCACTCACTCGAGGTGAAGTACGTATTGCCTCGCCTGGTTTATTTAAGTAAACTAAATATATTTTGGGAATTTGTTGCGGGCCAATTAACAATGTATCACAGGCCGCAGTTGGCCCGCGGGCCGCAGTTTAGACACCCCTGTTCTAGAGGAATCGCCTTTCATTTGTTCATACACCTGGTGAATGCAAAATCCCGAGCTCAGCCCGAGGACACCCCAGGAAGCCAGCTGACCCAGTCACACCACATCTAGGCATAATGGCTGGAATGCAATTAGTCTATAGCCATGGGCTTCACCCAGGGCAATGCTGTCTCAATGGGACACTGGACCATATCTGGGGATATCTGTGGTTTTCACACTGGGGTGCTCTTGGCATTAAGTAGGTCCACAGTGCACAGGATGGCCCCCAGAGATGACCCAGCCCCAGTGTCTCCAGTGCTGAGGGGGAGAGAGCATGCTCTGTGGCGTTAAAGCTGGTCAGTGACACAATGGGGTCAGTGCAGAGAAGGGGGTGCACGGCCCATGCACAGCCATCAGTGGGGCCGCCGAGGAGCTCTGAAGGCCGAGCTAGGAGCCGGGGCTTCCAGGACAGCTGGTGGAGGCGGTGCACAGCCATGATGTGCGGAGCAGAACAGATCGTTCCGTGACCCTAGATGACCTCTTGGGGCCGAGAGGGAGGCAGTGATAGATCAGGGAAGGGTTATGTAGATCATTTTAAATTTTTTTGCTTTTTTGGCATTCAAAAAAGAAACAAGGGCCTGCCCGGTTGGAGCGCTGTGCTCCTAACGTGGAAGGTCGCCGGTTCAATTCCCACATGGGCCCGTGAGCTGCGCCCTCTACAGCTAAGATTGTGAACAACAGCTCTCCCAGCTCTCCCTGGAGCTGGGCTGCCCTGAGCAGCAGGAGGTTGGCGTGAACTGCCCTGGGCTGCCGTGGGCTGCTGTGTGCTGCCCTGGGCTACCGTGTGCCACCAGCGTGAGTGGCCGGCAGCTGGCGAGAGCTGCCATGAGCGGCCGACTGATGAGTGGCAACCGACCGCCTCAGCAGGGGGAGGGGGAGAGCGCAGGCTCGTAATACCGGCATGGGCCAGGGAGCTGTGTCCTACACAACTAGGCTGAGAGACAATTAGACTGAGAAATAACTGCTTGAACTGGAGGTGGTGGGGAGGCGGAAGAAGGGGGTGGGGGAGAAACAATACAGAAATAATACAGGTCCAAGGTAATCAAACAAAGCTAAGGAACATGATGGAATCCCACGCGCCAACCCCAGCCCCGTATCCCCAGCCCGCCTCCAGGACATTCCCGTGCCCGCTGACCCACCAATGTCAGCACAAGGCCATGGCTGTGGTCTTGGTTCCAGGTATGCCCGGCCAGTTAGGGTTTTGTTGTTTTAATTGGTCGCTTGGTTCTCCTTGGGTTTTCTGTGAACTCCAAGTATTTTCCAAGAGTCATGCTGATTTTCATCCCTTTGACGGCACTGTCCACCCAGTGGATGTGGCCAAGTACTTGGGCTGTGCACGATTGTTCTTGGCTTTAGCTGAATGGGTCTGACTCAAGGAGGATCTGGCCAAGCCCGCCTCATGGCACAGGGGCCCCGAATGGGATGTCAGAGGTCCCTGACTTCTATGTGTTGGCCTTTGTCCCCTGGGCATCTGTCTGTCCCTTGATCTATGTGGCTTCTACCTCCCCCAGCCTCTTACCCTCTCCTCCCGCACAGCAGCTATGCTGTTACCCAGAGTTCAGCAGTCTCTTTGTAGGCCCTTTCAGCTCGTATCCTCAGAGCCTCCATACCGTCTCCTTGTACTAATTAAGGTATTTTCCTAAACAAGCCCAGTTGCATCTCTAAAAATGAGTTCTGGTGCCAGCTGGTAAAATCAATTAACGTCACACCATCTCTCATTGGCAGGAGGTCAGTGCCTTGGGGGAGACAAGTGTGTAGACAAATAATGACATTATAGTGTGAATCGGCCCGGCTTTCTAAGGCAAAGCTGCAGTGACAAACACCACGCCAGTCAGCATCACTCAACATGAAGGTTCCTGTATCTTATATACTCACTGGACTGGGTTGAACAGTGTCCCCAAAATTCATGTCCACCTGGAACCTCAAAACGGGACTTTATCTGAAAATAAGGTCCTTGCGAGGTCATTAGTTAAGACGAGGTCACACTGGAGTAGAATGGTCTTAATCCAATGACTGGTGTCCCTGCAAGAAGAGGAGGTACATAGACACAGAGGGGAAGACAGGCCATGTGCACAGAGAGGGATGTGCCTACAAGCCAAGGATTGCCAGAGCCCCAAGAAGCACCAACCCCTTCCCCCCCGTCCCATCCCGGGACACCTTGACCTTGGACTTCTCCAGAACCATGAGATCATAAGTCCCTGTTGTTTGAAGCCATTAGCTTACCCTGCTCTGTAATAGCCGCCAAAAGGAACTCACAGACCAGCATCCACCGCAGTTGGTGGGCCAGCTCTGTGGTGCCACCCTCCTCACTCTTAGACCAGCTGGTGGAGTAGCATCAGGAGCACAGCGTGTCCCTGAAGGGACAGAAAGGGAACGAGGGGAAATGCATGCTGGCCACCATCTGCCCAAGCAAGTGCTACGGCCACATCTGTGTTGAGTGGGGCCAGAAGTGAAGTCACCACGTGCCCCCCAGAGGAGAGAGTATCAGACAGGAACAGTGCCAGTAGCCACCATGATTTAGGTACAGACTGGCTGTGGGCTCGAAGGGAGGGTTTCGTGAAAGAGCTGAGACTTGAGCTGGGCCATCGGAGGGTGAGGTGGCAGGCAGAACATGGAAATCGCCGAATGCCAGAGAGGAACTTGTAATCCCATCAAGATTGAGGCAGAGACACCGAGTGCTTGTTTCCTACTGTGGGGCTGGGGCTTCTCCTAGGCTCACGGCTGGTTGGCAGAATTCCCTTCCTTGCAGCTGCATGACCTGTGGCATCCTGCTTCTCCGTGGCCCACAGGAGAGCCTCTGTTACCTCAGGGGGACCCTAGTCCCTCTTCTAAAGGGCTCCCCTGATTAGGCCAGGCCCACCCAGAGTCATTTCCCTTTTGATTGAAGGTAGGGACCTTAATTCTCAGTAGGGACCTTAATCCTATTTGGAAAATTCCTTTGCCTTTGCCATGTAATCAGGGGTGCAACACCCATCACATCACGGGTTCTACCCACACCCAAGGGGAGAGGAGTGAGCCATTGGGGAACACCTTAGGGTTCTGCCTGTCACACCCATCGAAGACACTGAGAGCAGGTGGGAGGCCGGAATGGGACTGGCCAGCAGGAGGACTGTAGGATGAGAGCGGGAGTTGTGGCTGGTGGCACCTGAGGTTTCAGCAGGAGCAATTTAGGATGTGGGGGTACCCTGCTCTTTGGTGCTCATTCTCGGCCCCCCAGAGTCACAGTGCCAGCCTTCCCTCTGTTTTACGTGCTGTGGGTAAGGGTCCCGAGGATCTGTAACTCTGCTCTGACCTACACAGGGCTTCCTGGCACGGTGCCCTGGGCAGCCCGACGGGGAGACATCTGTCCACTCAGTCATCAACACTTCAGGACCCTGCCCCGGCTCCACGCACCACTGACAGGGTAGTCTCCCCAACTTCCAGTGGGGAAACTGAGACACAGACGACGTGCCCAGGGACTAGAGCCAACCTGAATGCTCGGGTCTGCTGTCCACCCCACAGCAACTGAAGTTAGCCCCACTGTGCCCCCCAGGACCCCAGTGGTGGGGTGCCAGGCACTGTGAGAGACACTTAAAGGCATGGGCCCAGTGAATCCTCTAAGCACCCATGGGGCGAGGTGTGGACGGGTTCTGCTGTGTCAGGGTTGGCTGGCTGTCCTTCAATATCCCTTCTCTCTGAGTGGTTGAACTCTATGACTGGGCACATGGTCCAGGGGACACAGATGTCTTTCTAGTCCGCCGACAGCTAGGTACAGCTGTGTGTTTGGTCCCATGCGACGTGGGGCAGATATGGTGTGTCCAGCATCTAGACCATGCCGTCTACTCTCCCTTGGTCTCTGCAGAGGGCAGATGGGCCCCCAAGATGTCCACACCCTTATGCCTGGAAGTGCTGCATATGCCACGTGGCAAAAGGGACTTTGCAGGTAGGACTGAGGTTAGAGACCTTAAGGTAGGGAGGTCATCCAGCAGGACTGTAAGCAAGCAAGATTGGTTTTGTTTTGGCTCACTGCTTTTCGGTGATTTGTTGTGCAGTGATAATCCAAATAAAAGGTGAATCATTATGCGGCCCTTTTAGTGTTCTTGCGTTAAGAGAAGTTTATAAAGTGCTGATAGTCATGCCAGCGCTTTCTGAGAACTACTGTCTTCACCATCCTGTGCCCAGTCCCTGTCACCAAGGACTCTCTTACATATTTGTTTAAAGAATAAATAGACATCCCAAGTCATCAAGACTCACAGTGGCACGAAAGGATCTGCTCCTAAAGCAGCCACATGCCTGCCCAAGCTACCGAGGACATTCTCCAACAGGATCCAACCTTCCTGGAAGTCAGTACCAGCTTTCATTTGAAGATTTCCTGTGTGACTGGAAATACATCAGAAACATTTTGGTCTTGTTACTCAAGATGTTTGGAAAAACGTTTTCCATCCTGTTTGAGCTCTACTATTGGAGGTTCAGGTGACTCCTGATTTTTTCCACGATATAAATCATGGTGCACACACGTCTTAGGAAACATCTGACTGTATCCTATGATAAATCGCTGAAGTGGAAATTGCGGGAAATGTTTTCAAGGCATTTGACAGATAACGTCAAGTTGCGTTTCAGAAAGGTACTAGTTCACATGTCCCAGCCCCCCATGTTATGGCCCGTCTAACACCCTGTACTAGGGCCAGCTGCGATTACTTCTTTCATCTTTGTTAATTTCATGAGGGGTGAAAAATGTATTAAGTCTGTTACTGAACCATGAACCAAATCAAAGATTAAAACATACACATCCACGCACACTTAGCGAGCCAGCCTGAACCAGAACTGAATCTGCATTTTCTAAAATGATTGAACTGTAACATCAAAATAGCCTCTGAACTGAGACTCACCCAGTGTTTTAATTCATTCAAGTCCCTACTTAGGCCATAAGGGGACCACACTGGAAACCTTGACCATACCTTGACCCTCTTGGCACTGACTGGTGTGAATGCCAGCCACGGTCCTACAGCAGCTTCACAGGTGTCCACTGACAGTCCCTCTTAAACCAATCACATTTGACACAGGACATTCAGAAAACAAGAGGTGGTCCTGTGACACTCCAGGAGTCAGGCAGACAAAAGGCATTGGGGTTCAGGCCCTGGGGGACTGCTCCTTCCCACCTTTCCTGCCATGTACCCCTGTGCCACATCAGGACCTGAGAGGTCCTAAATGCTGACAAGATGTAAACTGAATCTCTACTCCTCAGTTTTCATTTCAACCTGACAGAACACTTCCACAAGGGGTCCCTTGTTTGAGTAGGATTAAAACATGTCAAGAGGCCATGGAAAATATATACATATATTGAATCGTTACATTGTACATCACACTAATATACAGTAGTCCCCCCTATCTGAGGTTTCACAGCCTGTGGTTTCAGTTATGTGCAGCCAACTGTGGTCTGAAAATATTAAAAGGAAATAATTGTTCCAGAATAAACAATTCGTAAGTTTGAAATTGCCTGCTGTTCTGAGTAGCGGGATGAAATTTCTTATTGCCTGCTCCATCCCCACCACCCCGCTCAGGTGAATCATACCTCTGTTCTGTACATGCTCCTGCCATCTTGGTTGTCAGAGCAACTCAGATCACAGTGCTGTGTTCAAGTCACCCTTATTTTATTAACAGTCCCAAAGCCTGTCAAATAACTTTTATTCCTGCACATTGTTCTTTTTCCTTTTTAAATTATTTTTTAGGCCCATGTGGGAATCGAACCAGCAACCCCGCCACTCAGAGCTTGTACTCTAACCAACTGAGCCATCCGGCCACCCCACATTGATTGTTCTTTTTTGTTATTAATTATCATTGTTAGTTTCTGACTGCTTAATTTATAATTTAAACTTCATCAAAAGTTTGTATGTTACCATTGACCCTTGATCACAAGTTTGAACTGCACAGATCCACTTATCTGTGGGTTTTTTCCAATAAATACACTTGGCCCTTCGTATGCACGGGTTTCACATCCCTGTATTCAATCAACTGTGGATCAAAAACAGTATTTCCTCCTTCTCAACTGCAGAGTTTTGATTTTCTCCTGGCTGGCTTGAAAAACTGTGGGGGCTGAAAAAAATTAATGCTTTTCCTCCCACTGTCTAAGTTCTTCTAGCTGAGCTAATAATCAAATTAACAGACACAGATTAATGGGAAAAATCAAAATTTTAATACATGCGCATGGGGAATTCACATAAGCATGAAAATTCCAAAGACAGCAAGGTGACATTGGGTATACATGACATTTTAGACAAAGGAGAAAAATGGGGTTGGGATTTATGGGCAATTTACAGATAATTTAGGAAGAGAGGAACACGCATTGCAGGTAAATATTTGCTCCCCTGGTACAACGGGTACCTAGCTAACAGATGCTCTCTCACCCATCATACTCAATGCTTAGGCTGCTAAGGAGACATCCCAAGATTTCCGATTTCCGTCCTAAACCAGGTTTTTCCATCGGAATGTCTTGAACAGGAAGGAGGGCTCAAAGGCTCTTTCTGAATGTTTTGTTTCTTAATAAGCAACTTCAGATCAATATCTCAACAAGGCAGCTTCAGGGTGGCAAAGCTTCGGTCCCCTTCAGCCCCAACCGCCCATTGACATGGCGGATCATGACGGATCTGCGGCTGGTTGAATCCACGGTGCAAAGGGCCCATGGTAGTCAAAAGTTACAAGAAGATTTTTGGTCGTGCAGGGTTGGCACCCCTCACCCCAACCTGGTTCATGGTCAACCATTTGGAAAACAAACGTCCCAAGGCGCAATACTCCCAGTGGTTTTAGGCCTCAGTGGGGGTCGTGGAACACATCCCTGCAGATAAGGACAACGGTCATGTTCCATGCCGATTTTATCTCAGTCTTAAAATTCGGCGTAATAGTGAATAACATATTAAAAAGAGAGGCAAAGCGCCCCTACGACTGAATAGCCCGAGCCCCGAGTCCACGCGGGGTTCTTGCTTCCCTTAGTAATGGACAAAGTAAGGGGGTTATTTGCAAACGCGCGATCCCCTTTTGTGGGTGAGCGCGGGAGCCCTGAACTCCAATCGCTTCAGCTGAGACGTTCAGTAACTCGAAGGTTCTAGAAGGTTCTGGCAGGCTCTCGAAGATTCACTCAGGGTCCCAGCCAAGCCCCGCGGGTCTGCCCGGAGGCAGCAGGGGAAGGCGGCGGACACTCAGGATCAGGTTTACAAGGAGCGTTGGGCCAAAGTCCCTCACAGACTCCAGCTGGGGAGCGGCCGAGAAGATGGAGGCCGCCCGCCGGTCAGCCTAGCGCTCCCTAGCGCTCGCCCCCGGCGGGTTACTCAGCCCAGTTCCCGTCAGTCAGTTTGTGCCCGCCCACTCGCGCCCGTCACTCAGCCTCGCGCGCGTCAGTGAGGTTGCGCCTGCCCACCCCGTGCCCCTCTGTCAGTCAGCCAACCTCGCCCGCAGCCAGGCGGAAGGGGCGGGGCCATGGAGCGGTTGCACGCTCCCCATTGGTCAGCGGCGGAGGCGGAGTTCGGCGGCGCCGCGAGCCTGGCCCCGCCCCCGGCCCGAGGGAAACAGCGGAGGCGGCCGAGGAGGTGAGCGTGGGCGTGGGCGGCGGCGGCTGGGCGGTGCGGGTGCCACCGCAGTTGGGTCGCGCGGCCCCTCGCCCTCCGCGCCCGGCTCGGGGACCCTGCGCTGGGGAGGCCGGGCGCCTGGTGAGCCCGGTGGGCTGCTCCTCTCGGGTCCGCGGGTCCGGGAGCTAAGGCGGCCGGGTTGGGGGGAGGGGCAAACCCCGAAAAAGGCTCCTCCGGGCGTTGACCCGTGCTGCCGCGGGAACTCTCACTCCTCCTGCGTGAGCTCCCTCCTCTGTTCACTGAGCCCCTTTGCAGCCTGACCCCCTCCCCACTCGAACCCCTCCTCTTCTTCCTGAACCCCGCCTTCTGCCCGAACTCCCTTCTACACGACCTTGTTTTCTACCCGAACACTCTCTTCTGCCCAAACCCCTCTGCTGCCTGAACACCCCCCTTCAGCTGCCCGATCCCCGCTTCTGCCCCACTCCCTCCTCCGCCCGAGCCTTTTGCTGCTGAACCCTTCTTCTGGCCAACCCCCCTTCCACCCGACTCCCTCCTCTGCCCGAATTCCCTCTTCTGCCTGAATCCCACCTTCTGCTGCCCGAACCCCTTCTGCCTGATCCCCCTCTGCTGCCTGATCCTCCTCTTTTCTGCCTGAACTCCCTCCTGCCCGAACCCCTCTGCTGCCTGACGCCTTTCTGCGTGACCCGCCTCTGTTGCTGCCTAACCCTTCTCCTCTGTCGCCTGAATCCTCTCTTTTCTGTATGAACTCCTTTACAGCCTGAACCCCCTCTTCTGATTGAATCCCTTCTTTGCTCCCTTAATCCCCCTTCTCTGTCTGAACCCCACCTCTGCTGCGTGAACCCGCCTTTGCACAAACGACTCCCCACCTTCTGTTTCGTTTGTGTCACAGCCCATCCAGCCTTCCCATTGATGTCACAGGCATTTGCAGCTGTTCTGTCCTTCAGGGACATGACGGCCAAAAGAGCAGTCCTTTCCCTCTGATTTTATTTTATTTTTTTCTCTGTGGTCAGCTGAGCTCCCCATACAGGGAGGGCTGTGAATTTTGTTTAAAATGCTTTCCAAGCTGAGGTGGGAGGCGGCCTTCAGCACAGAGATGATTTATTCAAGGAACCTTTTGAAAATAATCTAGACACAACCTTTGGGAGGGAATTCGGCTGTTTTTATTTACGAAAAATATCCAGGCGCCTCCTTGGGTTGGGCCAGTCACCTCGTTTTGGCATCTCTGTGCAGTGTTATAATTGCCCCATTACCTTCGCCCTCGAGGGTTTGTTAAAATTGCCAGCAACGATGTTAGAAACCACCGTGCAAATTTTGTTGCAGGATCCATCACGCCAGACCTTCAAGCACTTTGTGCCAAATCCTTACCACTTGCCTCATGAGTCCAAATCATGATGGACGCCAAGTATGTCCTCTGCAAATGGAGAGAGCGATTATGGCCTGCAAAGGTGACAGCATTATTGTATAATTTAGGAATTAGAAATGACTTTTGGTGACAAGATCTTTATCAGGAGAGACCTAGGAGTTGCTTCAGTGAAATAATTGAGCCTGAATAATTGGCTGCTGTATCTTTTGGCACTGAATCTCATTCCACATTTAACGGGGTACAAGGTTACATTACCAGAAGTGCCTTCCCCCCCCCCCCACACACACACAAAATTAAGAGCTCTAAAAGGCATGTAAGGGTGTAACCCAAGGAAATACCTGGCAGGGAGCCCTGTGATAGTAAATAATGGGAGAGAGTCGTGGGGAGACTTGCCAGCAAAGTGATGGGAAGAGTGCCGGACTGCAGGGCACAAACCCGACCTTGTCCTGTTTGCCACTGACCTTGTGTCTCAGTTTCCCTACCTGCAAAATAAGGATTAGACAATATCTCTGAAGTCCTGTGGTTGTATTCTTTAAGAATTAGATGTTGCCACTGCTTCTTACTCTGTGTCAACTGTTAGTTGTGTCTTAATAACAAGGATGTTTTTTTCTTTTTTAAACATAGGTTTTGGCCAGAACTGAGATGTCAACAACAACTAAGAGAAAAAAGGAATTTTTTCTGAATGTTCAAATACTCTCCGTAGACAAAAAGTTAAGTGTTGTGTTTTTTTTAATACTATTTTTTTCCCCTATGAGATTTCTGATACCACCTCCCTCCCTACTCCCACCACTCAAAAAAGGTGAAATCCATGCCTAAGGGCTTATTAACTGTTTAGTTATTGTAACTGTTAGTGCCCATAATATCCTTAAGCGGAAAACAACTGGTTTTATTTTACATCAGTTTGGAAAATGAAGATCTACTCAAGGCATTGTGTGTGATGTTCAGTACAAAATGGAATACGTGTGAATCACACACCGGGTAAACTCTCGTCGTTGGTGTTCAGAGGGTATTTCCTTCCCACGGATTTATTTGTGTGTGTTTTTTTCAGAAACGAATGACAGGCCTATCAGTTTTGAAATACCTGGTGTTTGAGCCTGTCCCTGTAATAAATTGTTATTTAGCACCCACAAGGCACACCTGTGATGGGCGGTGCACTACTGTTCTCTTGATTATCTGGGAAAGAAGGACATAAGAGCATCTAGAATGAAGGTTAAAGTGCCTAAATCGTGTATGGCTGGTTTCCGTGTGTCTGATGGAAGAATTTCCAATTCCAAATAGAGAAGTTTTCTAAAAGCCCAGTCGGTTCCTCTGTCCCCACCCCTCTCTTCACAGTTGCCTCCTAATCTTGCCTTGTCCCCAGCTCACACTTTCCCTGCTCCTGAAAGGTAATTGAATACTCGAATTTGAAAGGAAAGCACATCCTTTGGCTGGGCTATAAACAGCTTTTAGTGGCATTATCATCTACTCTGAAAATCTAACAAAGGAGTTGAAAGTAGGATTTGCCTCATAAAAGCCACAATTTGAAATCATTTTTACTCTTACATCCAGTCAACCTTTTCTGTCTTAAAAGAAAAAGAAAAACAAAACCACACTCACCAGAGGCCTTGCTGCCTCTGACCTCAGGCACATGAATTCCTAGTTGGTTGTGACTTTCGGTTTAAATGAAAGGTTGAGAAGGAAGAAAACGAATCTAATTCTTTTGTTATCTAAAGAAAAACACATTTGAGAATGTCTCTGGGCCTTGGCTCCAGCGGGCAACAGTTGTTTCTGTCCCTGCAGAGTGAGGGTGAAGAGCACGAATGCCCAGACCCTGAGGAGGTCCCACATCGAGGACATCGCTTCCTTACTGGGTAAGAGCGAATTTGGGAGGAGCCATGAGGCCCTCACAGAGAAGGCCTCCAGGTTGAAATTGACCCTGTACACCACTTACTCTCTTTACACAAGGGAATGTGAGCTCCCTGATCCCAGGGAGGGGGAGAAAACGGATGTGCTTTCTCAAACCTGTCTAGAATTTGCCTCCAGAACCCATCCTGTGCTCGACTCCCGGAATGGCCTGTGGAGAGGGTCTGCTTGGCGTCTAGGCTGTAGGAGACTCGGAAGGGGTTTGCTTCTTTGAGGAGATGGGGAAAGACTTCCTCTTTTCCTTTGTCCTATAATAAGACTGCAAAACGGTTCTGTTGCTGGTCTGGTCTCTCTGCCCAGGATTTCAGAAACAGTAGGTTGTGTATTTAAATTAGGAAGCTGAGCAGGGGGAGAAGGCAGTGTGGCCACCCATTGTCTGCAGGAAATGGCAGTGTCCCTCCCCCCACTTGCATTGCATAGGTGGGAGACTTGGCCTGAGCCCAGCGCCCCCCACCCCAACCCCCAGGAAATGGCGACAGGACCCTGGCAGTCCCGCAATCCCAAATACAAAAACATTTTCTCTCTCCTCAAAGTGGCAATGCTTATCCCTTCTGCAAGGTCACTTTCCCGTGGTGTTTGTAAAACAGAGTCTCTTCCTCTGTGTTGGGAAGAACAGCTGTTTATTGTTCAAAGCAGGACCCAGCCCTGCACACCCTCCCATGGAAACCAGCCCCTCCCGGTTGCCGCTGTGTTTGCCCTGGTCGGTGGGACCGATTGATTATTGGTGGGTGCCTTTACTATAACATGGGAAGTTCTGTGTTGGTGGAGGTGTTAGCCCACTGAGCTGCGAGATTGAGCTGCGAGATGGCTCCCAGGAACAGCGCCAGGTCTCTGTGGGGCTGAGTAAATAACCAGGCCCAACACCGGACCCAGATGCTCTTTCCTGCTGTCGGGGTGCCCTTGCAAAGAAGTGTAGACCATTGGTGGCCACAAGGAGCCCTTTCAATGGGCTCCCCTCCCCCCCAGTATATCACCCGTTCTATTTCCTCAGCCTGGGCTCTCCTTGACTGTGATTGAATTGGAAGTTGTCAGGCTGGGAGAGGATTTGCCAAACATCTGAATATGTGTTTTTGTTGGCAGGATTGCTTTGTAATCTGGAGGAATTTATCTTTGTAACCCAGTCTGGCTAGGGTCACTCAATTTGGTTTTTTAAAAAATGCAGCCCCACAGCCAGCTGTGCTTTTGTCGTCCTGTCCCCTTTTGGGAACACGGAGGGAGAGGTGTCAGTCCTCCCATCAGGCAGAAAACGGCAGAGTCAAGCACGGCGATGGCGGTGCCTGGGCATCTGGGCATCACCAGGCTTTGTCTCCCGCCCTTCAGCCTCACAGAACAAGGCTGCTGCCGAACCCATGGAGGAGCTGACCTACAGACGGTCGCTTCGAGTGGCTCTGGATGTTCTGAACGAGAGATCCTGTCTGCTGCAAGAAAGCTGCTCAAGGGAGGAAGGGACTGCTGGGTCTGCAGGAGAGAAGCACACGGGACCGGCCGCCTCGCTTTGTGACCCCAGCTCTTCATCTTCTGTCCATGAAGTTGTGTTGGGCAGTTCCGGACTGGAGAGGAGGGAACGCATACATCTGAGGCTGGCAGGCTCTCCAACTTGTGAGAAAGACCCCAAGTGCCAAGTGGACCACAAGAAGGGGCTCGGGGAAAGCGAAAGCCCACTTGCCCTGGTGGTCTCAGCTGGAGGTGGTTCTCGGGACAGGAGTGGATCAAGCCTACACCTTGAAAATCGGACGATCCCAAATAAAAGGGGAAGAAGCTCGGCACAGGAGCCCGGCAGGTGTCAGAATGGCCCTTCAGTTTCAGAGGGACATCAGGAAAGAGAGAACGAGGAAGAGGCGGGCGGCCGGGCAGCCCTGAGCTCACCTGCCCGAGTTAGGGAGCATGGTCTGTGGGCCAAGGGGCGCTTCCCGGCTTTGCCATGCCCCACTCTGCGCCCAGTTTGCCCGGATGCGCGAGGCTCGCCTGCCAAGCAGCTGTGCCGGGATGGTGACCAGAGGTCAGGGCCCCAGGACTGCATGACTCTGCGCAGCGCCACCAGGCGCGGCCCGCCTGCCCCCCGCACACCTGCAGACAACACAAGGCTTCAGGCCCTGGAAGGAGGTAAGGCCTGCCTGGCGCTGGGCCAGGGGGGTGCTCTGGTCCTCCCGCCAGGCAGCATGTATTCATTCATACCCGGATCTTAGCGAGATGGGTACCAGGAGGGGCCCAGAGCAACATCCCCAGCTCCTTTTTGTCCGTGTCTTCCTCTGGGCTGCAGCACCTCCCGCTGCTCCACGTGTGCAGGGGAGGGAGGGCATCGAGCCCTGTGGGGACACACACTTCTGCCTGAGGATTAACTCCTAGCCTGCGTGCTACGGAGCAAGAAGGCAGACGCTCAGTGAGGAACTCACTGCGAGGCATCTCAGAGGAATTCCTGTGTACATAACGTTTCTGCGCCTGTGGCCATGCACTGAGATTTCGTTCTGTTTTCACTTCATAGCATCCCACTGACTTTTAAGCCACTAACTGGGAAACCCTGATTTCTGCACAGCGGGGTGTCGAGGTCTATTCACCACCTGCCTGCTGCCAAGGGTTCTGTCTCCCTTGATTCTTACACTTCCTGCATGGGTGTGCACTTCCTGCTCGCCGGCTGGCACCTTCGCAGGCGGCACCCCTGTGTACTGAAGGGAGTGGCCACACGCCTGCCTTGTCCCGTTATGCCCCTGTCCCTGCACATCCACTGTGCGCTTCACACCAGGAAGGATTGAGCCCCACAACAGGGATCCCCCCCCCCCCCCAGAACCCCGTTCACTTCTCATGATTTCAGTCACTTTCTCTGCCTGCCTGCCAGCTACGGCCTGGAGGGCGTCCCCCTGGCTCTGTCTTGTTTAATTGTCCTGTAAATGTTGTCTAACGGGAGAGCACCTCGCTTGAATCGGGCAGTGTGCAAGTCTGTGTGACACGGGTCTGCTGTCTTCTGCTTGATGGTCACGTATCACGAAATGTTCTCCTTGGCGTGAGTCGCCAGGCCGATGACCATGCAAGTTAACCTGACATTGTTGACAGACCGTCCATCTTACGAAGAGTCAGTGGAGCTTGACCCGGTTAATTCCATTCTGGAGGAGGAGGAGGAGGAGGAGCCCCCGAGAATCCTTTTATTTCGCGGTAAGACCCAGGAACGACCGGGATGCTCTCGGTCCACTGGGCGCAGCCCTCATACTTTTGTCCGAGCTCTCTTTTCCTTTCTTCTACTGACCTGAGTGAGACCTTGGAAAGTGCTGAGGTTTCCGTCCCCTGCCTTAAACATCGCCACACAGAGGGAGGAGGGACTCCCTGTCTGCATGCAGCTTCCTTCCCTTGTCCTTTGTCCCCTCCTAGGAACGAAGGGGGGACAGCCACATACACAGGTGGGCTCCGCCACCACCTTTGGCATGTGGCCTGGCACCCCTCACAGGCCTCTGGGGAGGCTGGCTCGTGTCTCAGGAGCCTGTGCCCTCCCCCATGTCTACCTGCAGCAGGCAGACTGCCGTGGACGCGTCAGCAGCCAAGAACCCCGATTCACAAGCCCTAGGTCTGCTGGCTTCAGCAACGGAGTGACCAGGAACAGTCGCCTCCTTAGACTTGCTACTTAACTCCACAGAATCGAATCCATTGTTTTAAAGCTTTTGCTTTGGAAAGAATTATGGATTAACAGGATGTTGCAGAAAAAGCACAGGGAGGGGTAGGCACCTGCCCCGCAGCATCCCGATGGCAACATCCTGCCAGACCAGGAAGCTGATGTGGGTGCAGCCACGGGGCTCCCCCGTGTCTTACCACCTGCACACCCTGGGCGCATGGTTTTTTTTCCCCAAAACACTGCTGGCTGCTTTTTGTTCACTGTGTTGCTGACTTAAGTTTGCATTGTCCTGTTTTTTTTTTTCCTGTTTGGGTTTTTTTCCCCCCCCTTTTTTTTTTTGACAATAGCTAGCAGTCTTTTTTTTTCTTTTTTTTTTTAAAGGAGGGTGCAGCTCACAGTTCCCCATGTGGGGATCGAACTGGCAACCTTGATGGCTATTAGCACCACACTCTAACCAACTGAGCTAACCGGTTACCCTTGCATCCTCTTATTTTTAACGTAACAATAAGTCAGACATTTTTCACGTTTTCACTTTTCTCAGTGGCGACTGGATAGCATGTACTAGGTGTGGCAGGGATCCCTTACTAAGCCTCCTCACCGTCGGGGTCTAGACCATCCCTTGGCTGTGGGGCCGCAGTGCACACAGCATGTGCTTTTGGGAAATAACCCTGTAGCATCAGCCCCCGGAACAGGGCTTCCTGGGCCACAGAGAAGGGATACTGTGCCTTTTTCCAAAGGAGCATTTCGGTCCCCACTGCCACCAGCTAGGGGTCAGGTCTGTCAGTCCCCAAAACCTGGATGTTTGCTTTTTCTCTTGCTTTGTGCTTCCATTTGGTTTGTTTTGGTTTCCCCATCAGCACCATCTGTCTGGGTATTTACCCGCTGGCCCTGAGTTGGCTTTCTGCACCCGGGACCCGTTGTCCTCTGAGAAAGGAGGCTTCTCACGGGGCAGCCGCCCTTCACGGGTCTGCAGGAGGCCTTTGTTTGCCTCCTCCCTGCCTCGCCCATAGACATTTCTTTGTTGGGTCGCGGGCCAGCCGGCTTCCCTTGTCCCACAGTAGTGGAAGGCTCTGCGCCAAACACTAGCCTCTCCTCACTGATATTTTGTTACCTGATGTTTTTAGCATTTAAATTATTTCCTCATTCTGGAGTTTTTTTGGTGGGAAATAGTTCATTTTGTTCAGAGATAATTTTGTAGCTCTCTTATGATTATTTAAGTAATTCTGTCTCTCTCTGTAAAAGCCCCCAGTTCCTCAGTCAGACCATCGTCTCAGGAACTGAGTGCCCACGCGGGTCTTCATTGTGTAACACTAGCTCCTTTCTTATTTTGTTCCACGCTCTTTATGGAAGATGTTTTTTTTTGGAGTAATTTGGGATTTGCAGAAAAGTTGCAAAGGTGGTACAGCGTACCCTCTGTCAGCTTCCCCTCGTGTCACTGACTGCATGACCACAGCACATGGTCATTCTAGGAAAGCAGCAGCGTACCGTGTTCTTAACCGCTGAGCATGGTCATAGTCTTTAGACTCCGGCGACGGGAGTTTGGGACCTGCCTTAACAGTCCTACTGACCTTTCCAGTGGGTCGTGTTAGTGTGGGGTTTAAATGTTATTGCAGTAACTGTGTTTTCTCATGCCATTGCATTTGCTGCTTGACATGGATCTGATGTGTCTGTTCTTTTTGTTTTTTCTTTTTAATTCTAGAACCACGTTCGTTTGAAGTAGGAATGCTAGTCTGGCTTAAATACCAAAAATACCCCTTCTGGCCAGCAGTGGTAAGAACAGCACTCCGTCTCACTCCACTTGTCCTCTGTTCTCCACAGTGGGACCTGGGCAAACGTGTTCACCATTTCACTCTTACTGAGGAAAATGATGGGCCTATAAATAGGGTTTCTGGAGACACAACCTAAATAACGGGGGTTTAGTCATGTGGCACCAGTGAGGGTAAGGTTCACAGGTCACATTTTTATCAAGCAGGCTCAGAAAAACTGGCCTGAAAAAAAGTCCACAGTTTGCTCATTTTAAATAGTGTGCGTTTCAGACTTTCTGGGAGCTTTTTAACGTTTTAGATTTGAGGTATGGAGCCGTTGTCCGTATAAATGCAGGCATTTGCCCAGCGCCCCAGTGTGGTGGATGAGCTCAAATGTAGCCAAGTTGCTGGCTTTGCTTTCTCTCTACACCCGGACGCTGCAAACAGTCAAGTTTATTTTTTAGGCCAAAGCACTGTCCCAGCTCCTCTCTCCCCTTACATTCCCCCTTCATCCTCTTCTGGCAGAGACAGAATTCCATGATTCCAGCTATAGTTCTTTTAGTAGGAGATACCGGCGTTTAACTTGGAAGGGTCTTGGCAGTAGTCAAGGGCAGCTCGTCATCTCACTGAGTCTGGCTGCCGTTAGCAGGGCCTTTCTGCACAGACAGCAGGGCTGTGGGAGGGCAGATCCAGAACCCACATTCTTCCTTGTGGGTAGAATGCGTATCTTAAACACATGTCTGGTGAGCAGGCATCTCAGTACAGCCCCTGGCACGGTCGTGGGGGCCCTCTTCTCCCTCTAGCACCCCCTCCCAGCAGGTGCCGTGTCCCGCCTGTGTGGGCACCCTTTTCCCAGCCCTTACAGCCCTTCCCTGTTTCTATCAGTTCCCTCGGGGGTCCTGCTTGTTAACGGGTCACCAGTGTGACTGATGCCGGGGCGTGAGCATCTGTAGCCCCCTTGCTAGTGACCCCTCGATGTGCGGCCTGGGAGGTGCTGTGCAAAGGCTCCTTGGCCGCCTTCATAGGCCATGGCCAAGGGCTGGAGCCGGGCCTGCCTCCTGCCTCTGTGCCCTCGGCTGGTCCAGAACCTGCCCTGTTTGGCCATGGGACAGTCAGTCACAACGATTGCATACAGGTGGCTGGCAGGTGGCAGTAAGTGTGGTTCCTTTCATTTTAAAATGTAAGACAACCCTGCCTGGTCCTGCTCAGTTATGAAACTACTCAGAGCCATGTATGCAGCAAAACTTGGGCAGTGCCTGAGCGTGTTACTGTGTGGGCTGTGCCCCGGCCCCACAGCTGTCACATGTGTCAGTCGCTCATCGTCTCACCCAACAAGATTGTGTCAGGAAAGTATTTAAAACTCACCGCCGCCCCTGGATTCTTGACACTTTGTTTTCTTGGCTTTGCCCACAGGTCAAGAGTATCAGGCGGAGAGACAAGAAAGCCAGCGTGCTTTTCATCGAAGGACACATGAACCCCAAAGGGAGAGGGTGAGCCATCGTCCTCGGCTCTTTTCAGACGGTCTGGGGTGTGAGCAGGGAGCAGCGTCCAGGGCCCGCTAGGTGATCCAGCCCCGGAAGGCAGCCACGCAGAGACTGTGTTGAGAGCAGCTGGTCATACAGCCCAGTTTTCCAGCCCAGCCCGATGCTCCTTGGATCCCTATTCCCACAAACTAGCAAAGCTGGCTCCCTTCCTGCAGGTCCGTTAGCATGCCCTGCGCCAGTCTGAGGTTTGCTCTGTGCGTAGGTGCCCATCCTTCCGCACTTGCGCTCCGTCGCGGCGTAAGAATGTGCACAATGCGTTCCCCACTCCCCACGCGCTTTGCAGACAGTGTGTCAATTCGTTGCCAAGGTGACCGTGTGGAACTGGTCTTCTCTGGCCCTTGGTGGCCAGCGGTGTGGAGACCGGGCCCCAGGACCTGCCTGACCTGCACTAGCTTTGTCAGAGGAAAGGATGTCTTTCAGGTCAGGCGGTGACGTGTGTCCGTGCTAACCTGTGCCTCCACCTCCTGTAGCATCACGGTGCCTCTTAGAAGACTGAAGCACTTTGACTGCAAAGACAAGCAGGTGCTTCTGGTAGGTGGCTTCTTACCTGCTTCTCTGAGTGGCTCACTTGGTGACTGGTCATGGTGTCGTCTGCATAGCCCTCGAAAGCACGGCTTATGTGACGATCGTGGGGACCAGCATCTGCTGGCCGGCTCTGGCTGCTGCTCTCGGGGTTCCCTTCATGGGAGTCTTACCACCCATCTTCCCCGTTGTCCAGGGGAGGAATTTGAGGCTGTTGTGGCACGGGCTGGGGGGTGAGGTGGTGGAGAGGTCGGGCAGGAGGCCCGCTCCTTCTGGCTCCTTCCCAAGGCCGCCCTGAGGGACGGGGCGTCGGGGCCCCGTGGAGTGGGGACCCCGTCGCCCCAGAGCCTGAGCACAGTAGGCCTCAGGTGTGTGCATTGTCCCTGAGTGCTGGCATGAGTCAGGGCGAGGGCGCTCCCCAGAGGACTTGCTGTGATTCTAGTGGCCATGTCCCCATGGTTCTAGGATCAGTGCTGTGTCACATGTGAGTCTGTAAGCCACGATGC
The DNA here is from genome assembly GCF_004115265.2 of Rhinolophus ferrumequinum. NCBI lineage: Eukaryota > Metazoa > Chordata > Mammalia > Chiroptera > Rhinolophidae > Rhinolophus > Rhinolophus ferrumequinum. Next base: position 61,795,805 of record NC_046301.1, read on the forward strand.
GCAGGCCCATTCAAAGTGCTATCTGCTCAGCCTGAAACCCTGCTTCTGTTGTCCCAGCTTTCAGAAAAACAAACCAAACTGGGCTTGGCCGGGAGTGCCTGCCCTCCCTGCCCCCTGCAGGTCACGAGGTCCCAGGTCCCAGGTGGGGAGCAGTCTGTGTCTGAGCCGTGTCCTCCGGGGTGCTGGGATCCAAGGAGTTTGCTTCCCATCTGTGCTGTTCCCTGAGGATGGCTGGCCTCGGGCTCTAGTGCGCTGCGCGTTTGGAAGGTTGGCGCCCACAGAGCCCCCAGCCCGTCCTTGTGTGTCACCACGAGAGCCTCGCTTCTGTCTTGTTTGTTCAAGTCGGTTCATCGTGACGTCTAACCCGCAGCCAGTGCAGGGCGTTTGTCCCGTCACAGTGCTCCGCAGTGTGGCCCGGTTCCCGTCCCACAAGCTTCCACACTCCCTGAACGCGGGTCCCCGGGCACCTTCCCGCTGGGAGCCTCTGACCCCTCTCTGTGCTGTGTGCTCTCAGGCCTTGGCAGCTTTCCCACTGGCTACCCAGAGGACCCTTGCGATCCATGTGCCCTAAACTCTCCAAAGCGGGTTTTATCACAGAAGCCTGGAGGATGTCCGTGGCCGTCCTCCTGTCACCAGTCTACCTGTGATGTGGGTGTGCAGGGGAGGCAAGGGGCAGTGAGCTGCACCTCCGCCGGGCGACCATGTTGCTTGTTCTGCGCTGGCGATGGATCAGCTCTCACATCCTCCACTGGCCTTTGTGTGACGGTCACGGCTCTGTGGCATCTGTAGGGCCCTGAGTGTCTCCTTCCTTGCAGAGCAGAATGGCCTGCCATCCCAGGTGTCAGCGAGGCCTAACCCCCCCCAGTCCACCCCCCAGCTGCCTTCTCGATTCGCATCCCCCACCTATCACAAGCGGCAACCGCGGGGTCGGCCAGCTCAGGTGGCAGTAATATGGGATGTGTCGTGCCTGTGGGCGTTTCCCAGGAGCTCTCAGGGAAACTGTCCTCGGTTTGTTGGTGTCTGGTGTCTTTCCTTCCAGGCTGACGCTGTTCTTCTAAGCGCTAGACACGGAGATAGCTTTTGGAAGGGTTTATTTTGCATGACTTTAAAGTTTCCCTCCACCCCCACGGTCATGGAGTCTGTACCTCCCCTCCCCTTTGAGTCCACAGGTTCTGAGCAGCCTGGCCCCTGACCAGGGCCTCCATGGGCGTCTGCCAGGGCCCCTGCTGGATGAGGACAGGGAGGGGCCCCTGCGGCCTCCTGCTGACGCTCCCCCGTCTATCTCATTGCAGAATGAGGCCAAGGCGGACTTCAGCCAGGCCATCGGCTGGTGCGTGTCCCTCATCACCGACTATCGGGTCCGGCTTGGTACGTGGGGCCTTCACAGCCTGGGACAAAGGGAGTGGGGGACAACAGCAGCACAGCGCCTCCTCTGTATGGCAAGGGCCAAGCTTGGGCTGTCCCCCTGGCCTTCGAGTCCCCAGTACAGGCTGGTGGTGGCGGGATGCTGGGTGTGGACAGAGGACGGGGTCCCTTGACTCAGAGCCAGTCCCTGTGCGCCCCCCCGTCGGGCTGTGGGGACCCCGTGCTGCGCCAGCCTACCCGCTGGATGGGGTGGGCTCAGGACGTGTCCCTCGCCTCACGTGCCCGTGTCGTCTGCAGGCTGCGGTTCCTTCTCCGGCTCCTTTCTGGAATACTATGCCGCTGATATAAGTGAGTCCACGGCATTTTCGTCCTTTCACATCAGCAGCTGTCGCTGCCCAAGGCCCCGGGGATGTCGGGGCTGTCGCCCTCGCCCTGCTGTGGGGTCTGGACAGCAGGTCCACAGCCACCACCACTATATTGGTGCCAGTGCGATGACGCCCGAATGTTAACATACAAACAGCACTTCCCTCTGCTCTCCTGTCTCAGTGTTTCAGGCAGTAATCGCTACACGTTGTCCCATTCCTCCCATCCTCAGAGGGAAGGTGAATGAGCTAGTGCTGCTCCTGGGCGTGGGGGCTCTGTTCGTTCAGGTTAAACTTGGCTGCAGGGCAAAGCTGGGCCAGATGAGGGGTCCTGCCCACCACAGCCCAGGACGTAGTGAAGGGACCCCACCTGGCTGGCTGGCAGTCCCACAGCATGTGCCTCCTTTGCAGGTTACCCCGTCCGCAAGTCCATCCAGCAGGATGTCTTGGGGACCCAGTTCCCTCAGCTCTGCCAGGAGGACCCCGAGGAGCCTGCGGCCAGGAGCCCTTGGGGCAGGAGGCAGTCCTGCAGGAAAGTCCTGCCTGACCGGTCACGGGCTGCCCGGGACCGGGCAAATCAGAAGCTGGTAGAGTACATCGTGAACGCAAGGGGCGCCGAGAGCCACCTGCGGGCCATCTTAAAGAACAAGAAGCCGTCCCGGTGGCTGAAGACATTTCTGAACTCTGGCCAGTACGTGACGTGTGTAGAGACGTACCTGGAGGATGAGGAGCAGCTGGACCTGGTGGTGAAGTACCTGCAGCGTGTCTACCAAGAGACAGGCAGCCGGGCACTGACGCGGGCCAATGGTGACAGGGTCCGCTTCATCCTGGACGTGCTCCTGCCTGAAGTGAGTGGCCGGCAGGGCATCCTGCGCATGAGGGGGTGGGGGTCTGGGCATGGGGCCAGGGGCGGTTTGGTGCTGGGATGTCACCCTCCTGAAATCTGCCGGGAGGCCCTGGCAGCATGGAGCCCAGTGCCGCCCAACCACCCTGTGGGCAGTGGTACAGGGCAGGCTGTCCCAGCGTTGTCGCCGGCACTGAAGGAATGAGCTGCATGCTTCCTGCATGTGTGCAGGTAGTGACTGCTCAGGAAAAGGGAGTTCTGTCTTTCCTTTGTGCATGCTCGCTGGGCTTGGGCTGGGCTGGGCGCAGCAGATGTGGCTGCTGGGTTATGGTCAAGTTCAGAGGGCCCTGTGGGGCGCAGATGAGACAGCATATATGTACAAAAGTAAAATTGTGTCCTGAGGCCTTACTGCTCGTGAGCAGTGGAATAGTTACCTCCCTCCATGTGCACCTGCAGTCCTCCCCTCCGCCCGACTAGTGTTTTGGAGGGAAAAAAACATTTTTTATTTATAAGTCCTTCCTTGTGTATCTCTAAAACGGCAATTCTTGGGGGGCAGTCAGTTAGCTCAGTTGGTTAGAGTGCAGTGCCCTTAACTACAAGGTTGCCGGTTCGATCCCCACACAGGTCCCTGTGAGCTGCGCCCTCCACTAGATTGAGACAACTATGTAACTTGGAGCTGATGGGTCCTGGAAGGACACACTTAAATAAATAAAAGTTATAAATAAATAAATAAAACGGCGATTCTGTCTCTTTGGGACATCTGTGGCTGTCACGCTCACGGTGGGGGTGCTCCTGGCACCAGTATGTAGGGCCAGAGATGCTGCTCCACCCCGAGTGCCCAGGATGCCCCACAGAGAACGACCCGGCCCCAGTGTTTTTTGGTGTAAGGACAATACTATTAATTCACCTGAAAAAGTAGGCAACAATTCCTTAACATCAGACATCAATTACATATTCAAATCACCCTCGTACCATTTTTATTTATAGTAAACTTACAGTTTTTTAAAATACTTTTTTGGGGGCTGCCTTTCATTCTCTGATTTTAGTGATGGGAGCACTCATCTGTAGTCAGAAGGGATGTTCCTGATTTAACTCAGAAACCTCATTACAGCAGAGGGCTCGAGTTCGTAGGCATCTTTTGAGCTGGAAATGGGATGCGTCTGGAGGCTGGCACGCGCTTGACTGCCCGTGTGGACCACGGAGAGTTCAGCACCATGCAGCCCTGGCCCTGGCTGACCGTCCCTGTCTTACAGGCCATCATCTGTGCGATCTCGGCGGTGGACGCAGTGGATTATAAGACGGCGGAGGAGAAGTACATCAAAGGACCTTCACTCAGCTACCGGTAGGCGCTCAGAGCCCCGTTCCCAACCATTTTGAGGTGTGTTTCCCCGAAAATAAGACCTAGCAGGACCATCAGCTCTAATGCGTCTTTTGGAACAAGAATTAATATGAGACCGGGTATTATATCCGGTCTAACAGTAAAATAACACCACGTATTATACTATTGTATATTATATTATTATTATATATTATATTCCCGGTCTTATAGTAAAATAAGACGTGGTCTTATATTAATTCTTGCTCCAAAAGACGCATTAGAGCTGATGGTCCGGCGAGGTCTTGTTTTCGGGGAAATGCTATCTCTAAGACTTGTATTTCTACGCCTGCTGGGAGCTGTGACCGAGCCCCTGTTCCCGATGTGTTGGTCCAGGTGCTCGCTTGGTAAATGAGGCGCGTAAACTTGAGAATATACGTTAGCACTTGGCTGAGGAAGCCACGGTGGACGCTCCTGTTCTCTGATGAGTTTGGGCCGTGGGCCCAAGTTCCCAAGCTGGCTGGAGTGGGCAGAGCTGGTCCTGAACCCAGGCCCCAGAGTAGCCTGCACGAGTGGCCAGGCTGATGGCTAGACGCATACGCGGCCTCTGCACCTGACGTCCTGTTGTGGGGCCGGCGTGTGCCCAGGCCCTCTTGCTCCAGTGCTGTGGCTGTCGGACGAGGACAGGCTGATGAAGCCGCAGCAGTCGGCCCGGTGGGTCCTAGCTGGTCAGAAAGTGCTCTGATCAAGACATTTCTCACATCAGTGTGGTTGGCTGCCCTTGGATTTCTGGCCCCAGCGCCCCTAATCCCGCTCTGGGCATGCTGCCAGGCCTTGCTGGGAACAGGCGGGGCCGCGTGCCAGTGACAGGCTGAAGACTCAACTAGAGCACCGGCCAGGGATTCTGTCCAGGGCCGACTGGGCATTGTCACTGACACTCCATCCTTCCTGGGCAGAGCCTGGCATGTGCCTGGGTGGCAGGCGTCCTGCACAGCTGTCCACAGCAGGGTCACGTTGGTTCTGTGCAGCTGGATTGACAGGACAGGAAAGGCCTTGGGAAACAGAAAAACTTGGGTCAGGCTGGGCACGCTCAATGCGTGAATCAAGATGGGGGCAACCTCCTGCTCGTGACCGTCTCTGTCACTACACTCTTCCTTCCACTGGCTCGCCAGCACCAAGAGCAGTAAGACTTCTTTGCAGCCTCTTCCTGCCACGAGCGTGGCCAACGCCCCTGGAAGTGAGGCTCACCACCTGATGCGCGTCAATTAGGGTGAATGCGCCGCCCCGTTTTATTCCTTCGGGGTCGTGCTCAGGACTCGATGAATGAGCGGTAGCCATTTCTCTCCTTTGGCCCCAGTTAGTTTTCAGCCGTCTGGTTGGTCTATCACGTGAGCTGTCCACCCTGGTGTCCCTTTCGTCTTGTAAGTTACATCTCAGAGGCCATGTGCAGACCCGACTTCACTGAACCTCTGCCCCGCCCAGCTGCCCCCCATTTCTTGTTTGAACTGATGTGCCTGCACGCCCTCACAGAGGGCCCGCCTCTGAATCCATGTTCCTGTTTCCTTGTGTCCAGAGAGCGGTGGCCAGCTAAGTAATTGTCAGTCCGCTTTTCCTTAACAAGAACTCGCTTAACGAGGACAGTTTTGTATTTCATACTTTAAAAATTCATTTTTATTTAGTTGTGGTAAAATACACGTAACATAAACTTACCATCCTGACCATCTTAAAGCACACAGCTCAGTGGCATTAAGCACAGTCGCTGTCATGCAGGCATATCCCCACCATCTACCTCCAGAATTTTCCATCTTCCCTAACTTACACTGCCCTCATCAAACACTCCTCTGCTTCATGCTCTTTAAAACACGATTAATTATTAAAATGAAGTTGTCACCTTTTGTTTCCTGAAGGGAAAAAGCAATATTTGATAACCAGCTCCTAGAAGAAAGGAACCGGCGATGCTGACGTGGGAATGGCGGTCACATGTAGTGACACCCGCCCACAGGCCCTGTTCTGTCGCACTGAAGATAGGACTTGGGACGTGTGTGTCGGATCTGCCTGTGGCTTCTCTTTTCCTGGCTTTTTTGGGAAGGTACAGTTTCTGAAAGGTTTTTAAAAGGACAAGAGTGATTTATTGCTATCATTACCTGTGACTGTACTGAATAGTTTAATATAAGGTACACATTTGTCTTTTTATGTTAAAAAGTATTGTATCCGATATTAAACAGGAGTTTTGAAAAGGATCTGGTGGGAATATATTGCTCCAGAGGTATTGGCATATTTTTCTAGTTTTCTTTTCTCCTCTGCGTGACTTCTTCTCCCAGTGCTTCCAGAGGACACTGTCTCTCGTCGTGTGTTTCCAAGGAAAAGCAGTGTTCGTAAGACGGGACCAAAGACCACCTGCTGTCTTGTGTTCATTGTTTGCTGTGTTGCTCATGTACAACAGCAGATGGATGGAGACCTTTCTGCCCAGTCTCGTGCGGGGAGGTGAATGCCACGGCACCCTGTCCTCTGTGGATTTCCATGCGTCTGGCCCAGGGTTGAGTGTTGTGGTCTCGGTAATCGGCACGGGTAGCTGTGACGATCCATGTGGCCACCGCTCCCACACAGGACAGCTAAGGTCACTGTGTGCACAGCCTGGGCTCACTGCCCTGGCCCTTGGTCTGGAAGCCACGGAAGCGGGCTTGCATGCTTACCCGAAACATGAGACATGTCCCAGGGCCCCAAAGGCCCCTGGCTAGGGGCCCCAGCTCTGTGTAGGCCCGTGCCTGTTTTCACTGGCCTGTCCTCGAACAGGTGCCTGTCAGAGCCACACACCGAGTGATTTAATCCAAGTTGGTGCGACACTGTATGTGGCAGTAAACATTGGTGACAGTAACTTTGAGGCCCTGCCCCATCATCAGCACCCTGGCTGTACTGTCACACTTGGGCAGGGTCAGCGCCCCCTCCCCCCATAGTGACTGGATGGGGCCCTCTCCTGATGTCCCCCTCACCCGACCAGAGTCACTGCAGAGGGCAATCAGGAGGAGATTCCCATGGGATGCAGGGTGGTTGGTGCCCAAGCAGTAAGGAGCTGCAGAGAGCATCTCAGGTTGGTTAGCGAGTGGGACATGACATTGAGATGGCGCTTGACGTCGAGGCACCGGAACCCGGCCAGCGATCTTCCTCAGTGGGTTTTGCTCAACTCTAAGAGCAGGAAATCCAGGTGCAGGGCCCAGGCCCTCCCAAGTTGGCCCGAGGGGCATCCGGCTCTGAGATGGCCTGGAGGCCCAGAGCTGACATGCAGGCGGGCACCTGCCTGTGGTGGAAGGCCCTGGATGCTGCAGAGCCTGGCACTGCCCGGGTCACTCTTCCTGGACAGAGCGAGGTCCTGTCCCCACACAGGATGACCCCACCCATGCTGTCAAAATGGGCCTTGGCTCCCTTCCAGAAAAGTCAGACTGCGCCATCTGCCGACAGACGCTTCTCGAGACCAGTTGGCCTGGAACAGTCTCTGATGTGCAAATACACGGCCGCTCTTCGTGGTGACAAACGTCTGCGTGGCCTTGGTGGAAACCCCATGGCCTGCATGGGGCTATCCCATTATTGTGAAGTGTTATGGTCTCATTTCTTTGTGAACCTTCAGTGTTCCAAGGCTGTTCAGATGGGAAGTCAGTGCCTTCTGAGCCATCTTTGCTTTCCTGGGCCCTGCTCGCGGTCTCCCTCCAGTGGGCTCTGGGCCCCGTCCAGGGAGTCTTCTAAATCGGGGTCCCTGCCCCACATCCAGGTCCTGCACCCCAGCACATTCAGTGCTCACTGTGTTTTTGTGGATTCTGAAGGTGCTTGTTTTCACGCTTCGTCCTGAGGCCACGGGGGCCGTGGGTGGTGGTGTAGGTGGGGGTCTGTTCTCCCTCCAGTGGTTGGTGGCAGTAGTTAAGGAAGTCACAGCCAGCTGAACTGACTCGCTTGCCAAGTGAACGTTCTAGAAGGCCTGAGGTGGCCAGTTGCTTCTGAAGCATAGAGAAGACCAACTCCACCCAGCACAACGTGGGGGATACAGCTGGGGCACCTTACTGCACCTCCCATTCTCCTTCCCTCCAACCCCTCACTCTGGGCAGCTGAGCCTGTGTCCCTGACGGGGTTCTCTTCCTTTGTCACTGCTGGTACTGGGGCTGGTCATTCTTTGTGGGGGACTGTCCTGGGCACTGCAGAGTGTTCACCAGCCTCCCTGGCCCTAGCTACTCAATGCCAGGAGCACGCCCCATAAACCCATGGGGTCTTGCGTCCTTCGTCACTGTCACCATCTCCATCACCCTGAAGGCAGTGACTCCTGCCTGCCTGCCTGCCTGCCTCCACCCGTTCCCACTGGACTTTGTCCAGCTGGTGTCTCAAAGCCTGCACTCCACTTGTCTTCCCCCCAGGGCCTCCTGGGGCACTTGCCCCGCCCTTCCGCAGCCAGACCAGCCTATGCCTTCCTAAAGTGGGTTTACTTTCCCCCAGCTCTAGCCCTGGGAGTTAGCAGCAGCACCACTTCCTGGAGCTGGGCTTCTCATTGCTGGCACCTCTTCAAGTCTATTTATCTGGAAAGTGGATTTTCAAAAGACAGTACACGCATAGGGTAAGATCTCAGGCCACAGAGAAGTCTGTCTGCACAGTGAACATGGATCCCCTCCCACCCTGATTCACAGCCTCTACTAGTGTTCCCTGTGCCTCTGGCCCCCACTGCCTACCTTCCCCTCTGGCCTCTCCCTTCCCTCCTCTTCCTCCTCCTCCACTTCCTCCCCCTCCCTCTTCCCTTTCTCCCCCTACGACCTTCTCCCTCCCTCCTTCTCCACCTTACCCAAGAGGCCCTGGGTCCCTGAGACAGGGAAGTGGAAGTATTATCTATCACTGAGTAACAAATTACACCAGACACCCAGCAGTTGGAATCAGCGTTCTCACAGTTTCTGTGGGTCAGAAATTCAGGAGCAGTTTGGCGGGGCAGCTCTGGGGTCCCTTGAGGTCTCATCAGATGTGTCAGAAGTCACAGGACAGGGGGCTCAGCTCTTGGGGTACCTCGATCACAGGGCCAGGCCATTGGGGGAAACAGGAAACCCAGTAAAGCAGAAGGTTAGTTAACTGTCCACATTGGTTCAGGAGTTGTAACAATGTATCACACCAGTGTAACATGATAACCACAGGTGTGGGGTACACGGGAACTCTAATACCTTCATTTCTTCCTAACTTCTGTAAAGCAGAGTATGCTAAGATACAAAGTTTATTTAAATTTAAAAACCCAAATGCAGAGCATGGCCAGTTGTGGGAACTAAAGGGAAAAGGGGGTTGTGCATCCACCAGAATTTCAGAGTCCCATCAGACAGCCTGCCCTTTTCCTCTGCTCTTCCCTCCTGTGTGTTCCCCCTTTAATGGGCAAGCTTGGCCTGGTGACACATCCCATGCCCAACCCGTGCCTCTCATTCCCAAGGGAGCTTGAGCTCCCTAAGAACAGAGACCAGGCCTGGCTCAGCACCAGCACAGGGTAGGGAGTGTCCTTGCTAGGAGGCCAGCCCTGCCACTCACCCGCATTAGCCTGTTTGGGCCTTAGTTTCCCTACATGTGAAATGGGCACAACAGATACCCAGGTGGATTGTCAAAATGGAACGACATACAAGTGGAAAGTGTTTTTGCAAACTTTTTCCACTTTTGGTGTTGAGTAGTGTTTATTACAATTACCACGGGGTTCTAATGTTACCACTTAAAAAATAATGGGAAATTGGGATGGAGAGAAGGACGTTTGGGCCGGAATCATAGTCTTGGTGGTAGGGACAGGAGTTTTGAGTACCTTGCTCTGGCCGTCCCACGTTGGCATGAGGTAGCAGCAGCCCTGCCTTTCATCTGCAGTTCAGTTTCCGCGCACCAGCCGAATGGGGTAATATTCTGGGTAAAATATGTCAAACACGACACGTTTCTGGGGACGGGAGAAGCTGGACCAGCCCGGATGCTCGCTTAAGGAGCTAAAATGGGTTGCCGAAACCCGGGATCGAACCAGGGACCTTTAGATCTTCAGTCTAACGCTCTCCCAACTGAGCTATTTCGGCTGGGCAGGAAACGTTGCTCTTTCCCCTACTTCCTGCTGTGCAGCCTCACCCGCCTTCAAATGCCGTTCGTCCTACAGTCAACGATGGTGTATGCTTCATAAGGCCGCGTCTGGCAGCGGACCTCAGTGCCGTCTCTGTGGCGCAATCGGTTAGCGCGTTCGGCTGTTAACCGAAAGGTTGGTGGTTCGAGCCCACCCAGGGACGGATGTGGAAGTTTTTGCTTCCCCGGATAAGAAGAAGGTGGGCAACGCACCTGCTTTTTCTGGGGCGCTCCGCACGGAACCGCTGTTCTACCCTCGTGGGGCGGGCGGCTGGGGATGTCCGTGGTGGCGGAACTTTCCGGGCCTGAGTTCAGTTTCCGCGCACCAGCCGAATCGGTTTGGGCGACGGCCCCTAGTACCCGGAGGGCTAAAGCGGACGGACCTCAGAGGTTGTCTGAAGGCCGAGACCGAGATGGCAGCGCTGGCGGGTGAGTGGGTCTGGGCGCCAGGGTCAGGGGCCGCTCGGGAAACTGAGGCCGGGGGAGGGCTCCGGGGCGGGAGCTCAGAGGGGCCAAGGCTCGGCACGGGGTACTGCCTTGGAAGTTCCCGGGAGAGAGGCGGCGCGGGGATTGCAGCCCTGACGGGAGGGAGACTGAGGCCCAGAGCGGGGCCGGGACTCTCCGGGAAGATTACGTCATTCACAGTGCCGGCGTCCCACCCTGCCCTGCTCCCGGGACCTTTCCCCTCAGATTAGTGATTAAACGCATAGCATGAAATCCACAGTGTTGCGAAGGAAAGCAGTACCCCGAGACAGGTGTCAGGATTTTGTCTTGAAACCGGGTTGGTGAGTTCCCCATCCAGGCACTTCGTTAGTAACGCCTGGAGTGGCGAGGTCCAGGGGCAGGTCCAATTGCTATGGTTTTGAAGGCGGGGTGGACACGTTACTTTAAGGAGATGTGTGCAGCCCCTGTGACGCCGTTAGGAAACGTCTGTGATTTCTGTTGGTGAAAACCAAGGGTTCTGCTGATATGGGTCCTGTGGTTTGTTGGTGACTCTCAGAATTGAAGAAAGGTCAATTTTCAGTGAGCCGTTGGTGACAACATACAGGTTATTTTTCTTTCCCGTGCAAATTCCCCGGTCTACTGACTCATGAAGGGCGTTTACTGGGCTGTGAGCTTATGCAAAACCCTAAGTGTTCAGGCGGGGCAACTGAGGTTCAAAGAAGGGGAACCCCAACAGGGGCTGGGCAATTAGGCTCTCTCCCGTGCTGGTATCTGGGTTCATTTATTCGACATACATCAGGCACAGCTAAGGCTGGGGGACACTGGGGAGCCCCAGGAGGAAGCACCACACAAGTATGCATAGGCAACAACAGAACAGGGTGACAGGATTGAAAGGGCCCTGGGGGGGGGGGGCTGGTGGAGACCCAGGTTTTTGAGTTGAAACCTGCCCATGAGAAGGGCTGGCCACGTGCGCATGTGGGGCAGGGTTCTCCCCGGAGATGGAACAGCACGTGTGAAGATGCTGAGGCAGGAGCAACACTGACACATGTGAGGAAGGAAAGGTGGCCCAGGTGTGGAGCCTGGATCTTCTCCCAGGAGCCGTGGGGTTTTAAGCAGGGGAGTGGCACTGTCTGGTTCATATTCTGAAAGATCCCTCTTGACCAAACGTTTAAGTGGAATTGAGAGACACTGGGGGTAAGAGAGAGGGTGGGCCAGGCGGGGTCCTGATGGGGTGTCTGGCTGATCCAGGAGCCTGAATTTGTGGCCTCTGGTGCTGTCCGTAACTCACTGCCCCCACCCTGTGGCTCTCTCTGCAGCTCCCAGCCTGCTCCGCTCGATCCTTGCTCTGCGGTGAGTGCCTGTGTCTCTGACTCTGATCGCCCATCATGAGAGCCTGGCAGGGAGGGTTGAGACTGGGAGGGGAGTGGGCGCAGAGTGCGTCAGAGCAGCAACAGATGGGCCCGCCGCAGAAGATCACGCAGCAAATGGGGCAGCACTGGGGCCGGCAGTCTACTCTCCAGCAGGTGACATGTGGACTCCTCAGTGGCAACAGTATACATAGTGACAGAGCCTGGGTTCAGACCCTCGTGCTCTAGTGCCCTCAGGACTCATTACCTGTCACAGGAAGGCAGTCGGTGGATTTGCTAAGATGGCATCCCCATGCAGGCCTTCTCAGGATAGGAAGGCAGGTGGCCGCCAGGCCCTCTGTGAGGATACAGCCTGGAAATTGAACCCCCAGCACCATGGACCAGAGACAAGGCAGATCTAAGGAGAGGGCTCCCCTAATGGAGGGGAGTCAGGGGCTTTGAGGAGAACATGGATTAGGGCTGACTGTGCTTTGTTTTGATGAGGCCTTTTTCCTAGGAATAAAATACATATTCACTGTAAGACAGAAAATGGAAAAAATGAGAGCAGTGTTAATTGAAAACCAGGCACCAGCAGACTTTTTCTTCTTTGAAGGGCCAGGTGGTAAATGTTTTTGGCTGTGCAGGCCAGATGGTCTGTCAAGACTACTCAGCGCTGCCTTTGTAAAAAGAGCTGCCGACAGCATGGAAATAGATGGGCGTCAATAAAACTTTATTTACAAAAACAGTCAGAGGGCCAGATATGGCCCCTGGCTGCAGTTTCCCCATCCCTGCTCCAGGATAGTCCATCACTTCCCTGGCTCCTCCTCATGTACAGTCTGTCTCCTTACAGCTCCGGTGTGGGTGCCGCTGTGGGGGTGCGCTGTGTCCATGCCAGTTCGGCTGCTGATGGTCCGAGCAGGTGAGGCCTTCCCGGAGTCCACACACCCTGAAGCCCCCTCGCTTGGCACAGCAGCGCCTGTGATGATTCGAATGTCTTCCGACCACCTGACAGGGCAATGTGGCGGGGTCCCTACCCTCAGAGCCCTGCCCAGCCCCATCCTGCAGGTCCAGGCCAGTGGCTGCTCATCCCCAAATAAGAAAGTCCTTTGCTAAAGGGTGCGTCCGCTGAGCTCGTTTTCCAGATGGGGAAACCGAGTCCCCAAAAGCATAGGGGCCTCGGGGTGAGCCGAGGCGTGTCCATTGCCATCTTTCATTTCTGTGTTGAGCAGGCATGTCCTGACCCAGGCCTGGCCCCACAGCTCCTGCAAGCATTGACCCCGGGATGAGCTGTGACCATGGCTTTGCTCCGGGCTGGGTCCCAGCGTAGGGGCTGTGGGGGTGGCTAGTGCCCATCCCCCGGGGTCCTGCCTGGCTGACACCTCCCCATGCCTTGTCCCATGGCCAGCATCCAGTCCGCTGTATCCAAGCCTGGAGCCGTGGTCCCCAAACCCAGCGCCCTTCCCAGCAGCCGGGGCGAGTATGTGGTGGCCAAGCTGGACGATCTCATCAACTGGGCCCGCCGGGTGAGCCCCAGCCCTGCTCCTGTTACGTGCTCACACATGTGCCCGTCTGTGACCTAGTAGCTGGCAGGCTCTCCCAGAGGCTTGTGATTCTGTCAGGACTCCCCACCCCCAGCCCCGCCAGCTCCTTGCCCTCAGTGTGCCTACCCCACCCTCTCCTCCATGCCTCAGCCCCAGTGAAGATGGCCCACCTCCCTTCTGTAGTTCTGTCTTCTGTTCATCCCTCTTCTCTTTTAATGTAAAAGTAATTTTTTAAACTGGAAATGTAATGCATGTTGAAAACAGTAGCTCCTTCCCAGAAAAAACCCTAAAAGCTGGCCCTGCCCCCAGCATCAGCCACGGAACAGTTTTTGTCATGTGACCCCTCCCTTAAGTTGTGTGTTCAGCCTGTCTTCCACTGGACACATGTCCTGTCTCCCAGGACACAGGCTCCTTTCATTGCCTGAGGGGTGCTGGGCCCGGACAGGCTGCCGTAACAATCCCCCATTGACGGCCGTGTGCTGTCTCTGTCACACACGTCACCTCAGCGAACACCCTCCCAGGGCCTCCAGCTCCAGGACAGAGCTGTCCACTGTGGTCTGGTTTGTGACCGTGACTACCCAGCGATGAGGTCAGGGTCGGCCGCTCAAGTGCCCATCAGGCAGCCCCGCCATGTTGGGCAGCCCTTGCCTTGTCACCTGCTTTAGCACATCCATGAGGCCACTTCCAGGTCCCAGGTTAAACACAGCAGCAGAGAAAAGTCTGGCAGAGGAGCCCAGACATGGGGAAATCAGGTACCAAACAGATGGACGAAAGAGTTGGAGGGTGGCTGAGGGCTTCCTGGAGGAGTCACTGGACACCAGGAGGTGTTGGGGACAAGACCCTGAGGGTCGGCCTCTGCCACGTGTGGTGCCGGCAGTCAGAGCAGTTGGAAGGATGGGGTTTAGGGGGTACTGTGTTACGGGAATCCTGTTACTAAGTCAATTTCACCTGGGGTTTTATCCTTCAACTTTTTTTTTCCTTTTTGGGTAACGTGGCTACTGGGAAGTGTTGACCCACGGACCTCGTTCACTTTACCTTCCTGTCACAGCCCTGGGCCAGGGTAGCAAGCTCAGGCTGGTGACAGGTGTCCAAGGAGCCTGGAGGTCATGTGGTTGCTATGCAGGGGCATGGCTCATGTGTCATTCTTCAGGAAAGGCTGGAATGGTAGTGTTTCCCACGTGTAATCACCCACTTTTGTGAAACATGGTGTGCGACCGTGTCCTCACGGCTGACTCCCCGGCCCCCAGAGCTCGCTGTGGCCCATGACCTTCGGCCTGGCCTGCTGTGCCGTGGAGATGATGCACATGGCCGCGCCCCGCTATGACATGGACCGCTTCGGCGTGGTCTTTCGAGCTAGCCCTCGCCAGTCCGACGTCATGATCGTGGCCGGGACCCTCACCAACAAGATGGCCCCCGCACTCCGCAAGGTAGGCCTGGCCCACTGCCCGCCACCGCCCAGGCCCGAACCGTTCACAGACCCTGCTGTCTCTTCCAGGTCTATGACCAGATGCCTGAGCCACGCTACGTCGTGTCCATGGGAAGGTGAGTGCCAGGCGGGGCCGGGGCGTGCCCGGCACACGGGCGTGTATCCTCCCACTCTCATATCTGCTTCTGTCCGATCAAGGTAAACTCCCACAGCTCCAGGGAGCAGGACAGAGACTGAGGCTTCTGCGTACCCCGCCCCCTCCCCAGGACGTCCCCTCACTTAACGTCGCTCCGCCCCCAACAGCCCATCTGAATTCCCTCTGTTTCTTTGCTTCGTGAACATAAATGACGTCCTCCTCCATAGACAGCTAGCGTTGTCCTCACCGTTTTCGCTGTAGTCATTTCCCTACATCGTTAAAACCTGTTTAGTCACTTAAGTTGTTTGTTGAGATAGAACATTCCATCACCCCAACAAGAAGCCCCGTCCCCATCAGCAGTCACCCCCACCCCTCCCCAGCCCCCGACAACCACGAACCCACGTCCTGTGTGTGGACGCGCCTGTGCTGGACGTTTCCCATGAGTGGAATCCCACACCGTGTGCCCTTCTGTGTCTGGCTCCTCATGAGCCCCGTGTGTTCAGGTCCGTCCATTAGCTTCTACTCTTCCTGGTCCTACAAAATGTCTCAGGTGGCTGTTGTCATTCCTGTGACTTCATGTTCTGTCTTGCCCTTTCTGACGGCCCAGGCACCTGCTTGCAGTCGAAGGCGGGTGGATTGGGGGCAGGGTCCCAAAGAGGGGTGAGGCCAGGGGTGGCCCTCACAGCCCTCCTTCTCCTCCAGCTGCGCCAACGGAGGGGGTTACTACCACTACTCCTACTCCGTCGTGAGGGGCTGTGACCGCATCGTGCCCGTGGACATCTATGTCCCAGGTAAGCCCACCACCCACGTCTCTGGGCAGCCGGGCCTTCAGGCCCCCATGAAGGAGCCTATCAAGCCTGTGACCCTGTCACGGGGTCCCCACGTCTCCACAGACACAGTAGGCTCCCCTTGTTTTAAAGATGAGCAGACTCAGGTCTAAGAAGAGTGATACCCAGCCTTTCCCTCCGTCATCCCTTTAGGGGCTCCTCAATTTTATCCAGACATTGGACCAGGCCTGTGATGAAGTGGTTAGGTTGAGCTGTATGGAATTGCTGATATTCAGCCATTTTTTAGCTATGGTTTTATATGATTCCACCTAATAGAAACAAAACCAAAGAAATCCAATTAAAAACCAGGAAAAGGTTCCTGAAGGCCAGGAACGGTGTCCAAGAGTTCTCGTCCTCAGGACAGACGGGTGAGACTCCCTCCGACCCGGGATTGCCAGGGCAGCCAGATTCAGCAAATAAAAATTCAGGGCACCCATTTAAATTTGAATGTCAGAAAAATAATGCATAATATCTTTTATATGTAATTATAACCCATATGATATTTGGGATATAGTTATACTAAAAAAGGTATCGGTGGTTTGTCTGGTTTGCAGTAAGTAGGCGTTCTTATTGTACCCCGTTGCCCTGTGGGACTCCCACACCTCCTCACAGGGCCCATTTGCAGGGTGGGGGGTGGCCTCCTGGGCATGTGCTGACACTTCCCAAAGGCAGAGAAACTGGTTTTGACATCGGATGACAGCTAATTAGGAAATGGAGTTCATTTGTTTAACATTCTGCAGATTATATATTGACTGCTTTTCTAGGCCTGGACCTATCTTGGGCAGCACTAGGCCAGGCCCTAGGGAGTCCCCAAGTTGGTGGGAAGGAGCCTGACACAGATGTGCCCAACTCCACCTGTCAGGCAGCCGAGAGTACAGTGGGTGGGGCTTCGAGGGAGGTATGAGCCTACCCTGTGGGCTTGTTAACCTTGACCTGGAGCCAGACCCTTGGTCAGTTACTGCTTGTCTGACGCATAACCTCAGGCAAATCTCTCCAAGCCTCAGTTTCCCCATCCATCAAATGGACTGTTGTAATTATACTGTCAGTCACTGTGCACTGCAGGGTCAGCTGGGAGTAAATGACTGAGTTGTTTATCCAGCCACCTGTGGTTGTAGTTGCCCTTCCAGGCCTGTCGGGGACAGGGACTATGGGAACGGTTTCTCGGGGGCAGGTTCCCTTGTGTGGGCTGCCCTGCCCACTGTGCTGGCCCATTCCCAGTGGTGGGCCAGATCCTCAGCCTTTGCAGTGCAGACTCATGTCATGCTGGGGTGAGGGACCATCTCAGCCCTTCCCACCCTGTTAAGTGGCCTGCCCAGTCCTCAGCCCACCCACGGTCCCCTGGTCCCTCTCCCAAGGCTCTGAGCCGCCAGTCCTTTCCTGCCCCTCGTGGCCTCTGCTTACTGCTCCCAGCGGGCCCTTGACCTTTGTTCTGGTTCAGGTGCCCATGGCCGGCAGCCAGGGGAGGGACAGTGGCCCCAGCAGGGCCCAGAACCCAGTCACTGGTCACAAGGTCCTGGCTCCCCAGGGCAGGGACACTGAGGCCAGTCCTGCCCCCAGGCTGCCCACCCACGGCCGAGGCCCTGCTCTATGGCATCCTGCAGCTACAGAAGAAGATCAAGCGGGAGAAGAGGCTCAGGATCTGGTACCGCAGGTAGTGCCACCCACCGCTGTCATCGTCATCGTCCTGAGATGGTCAATAAACCCGAGAAATCCACCTAGACTGCACTGCCTGCGTGGTGTTTGGGCCAGGGGAAGGGGTGGGAGATAGAGAGGTGCCCACCAAGCAGAGAGCCTGCTCAGGGTTGGGCATGGGCAGGGTCAATCCCCAAAGATACTGAGGCCCTGGAGGCAGATGGCTGGGCCCACACTAGCCCCTCCTGGGGGTCCTGCACTGCCCCACCTTGAAAGAGGGGAGCTGGGTGGGAGCTGGGTTGCCCCTGCTCTGGGGCTGGAGAGGAGGGCACGAAGTCAAAGGAAACGACACTGCGCAGTGGGCAAGTTGCAGACCTCAGCAAGTGACACTGCACTTCTCGTGGGCCAAGGGTCCTGTGAGAGGCCATATATAAAGATTTTGCTTTGAGGCTCAGCCTGATTTGGTGGGACCAGAGACCCTCCTCAGTGGCCTAAGGACCTGGGCCTGGGGGCTGCCACCCTCCGTGTGGTCCTGACATAGTTCTGCCTGACCCCCCTCTGGACCCCAGCTGCCAACCACAGGGAAGGAGGGGCGGCTGGCCCTGGCAGCCTGGGGGAAAGGGCCATTGGTGATTGATTGGCGATGTCTGCCATGGGCAGGAGAGGGCTCTTGGGCTGGCACACAATGGAGAGCAGTAGCCCATCCACTGACTCCCTGACTATCCATTTCACAGACTTATTTCCCCTTTTTTGGAGGGACAGGAGGAAGAGTGAGCATAGTTTTGCGTCGTGCTAATTGGCCAGTCCAATGTTTATTTCATCCCCATGACCCAGGAGGGAAGCTGTGCTGGTTCCCTTGCAGAGGTTAGGGAAGGTGGCTGGGGGTCACACAGCTGGTGTGGCCTCAACTCCTGGGGGCTGAGGCCAGAGCCTGTGCTCCCGGCCACAAGGGCACTGAGTAGGAATGTGGGGGCAGCGGGCTCAGTGCTTGGTGACCAGGGGCGTGATCATCCGCGGGAAAGCGTAGTAGCGGCAGTCAGCTGGTGGGACTAGCTCCATCACCTCCACGTGGATGTTGTCCCGCTGGAAGCCGGCCTCCAGCAGTGCCGGCACCTGTGTCTCCTACAAGACAAAGGTGCCAGGTCACCTCCAGGCTCTGGAGCCCCGTGACAAACACACACCGGCGCTCACCCTTGCTTGCACAGCCTTTGCTAGTGCCAAGGCCCAGAGGCTGTAGCAGTCCCCACCGCACACCCAACTGCTGAGACGAGGCAGAAGCCCAGGCCTGGGTGGCAGTATCCAGGTGTCTAAACTCGGGCAGCAGCTTCCTGGCTGTCACAGTGTCACCAGTCTGCGCACCTGCTCATCCTCACAAGCAGGGGGAACAGTGTGACTGAATCAGTAGACACACCAGGGTGGAGGAGGGCACAGCTTGTCAGCCAGGTGGGGACCTTGCCTGATTTTCACACACAGTTCAGAATCCACCCAAGAGAGCAGCCCAGAGGCAGGGGCAGGCAAGGGACCCTCCCAGGTCACAGGTGACCGCAGCTGCCCTGAGTCGCTGGCTGAGGGTGGGGAGGGGTGGGCCCAGGGAGCACTAACTGCCCCACCTCAAACATGGCGTTGATGTCGTTGTACTTGGATTTCATCAGCTCCCCCCAGGAGGTGAGGTTGCAGTAGGTGAGGATGCCCCCTGGCTTCAGCAGGCGAAAAGCCTGGCCCTGGGAGGGGGACAGCAGTATGGAGGGTGGTCAGAAACGAGTGGAGAGGGTGCCCTGTGTATGGACAATGGCAGACGCCCTCACCCAGCCAGATCCCATGCTGGGGGCAGTCTCGGACCCCTTCCCACCCTGATGAAGTTGATGCAGTATGAGCACCCCCGCTGCAGTCCTACCCTGATGAAGTTGAACTGATGTGTGTGCCAAGTCTCCTCAGACAGCGGGTATGTGTCATACAGGATCCCTGCACAGGAGGGCAGAGCCATATGGTCAGGGCCAGCGGCAGCGTCATCAAGATGACGGCTGCACACGAGGTGGGACTCGAATGCAGCCTGGGAACCCCAGCAGCTGTGCCCCAAGTTCACTGTGCCTCCTCTAGGAATTGCATCCGATTCAGATGTCACCACTCTGTTACTGAGTGCCAGGCCTGGTGTGTATCCCCTGCCCAGGCTCCGTCGCCCCAGTGACACATCAGCAAGTGAAGAGGGGGCTAATGGTGGGAGTTCAGGCAGAGGATCCCCTCTCTCAGCCCCCAGACACCTCTCACCATCGAAATGACCGTCTGGCAGGGTGGGTGCCACCTCCTCCCACAGGCCTTTCAAGGGAACCACCTTGAGGCAGGGTAGAAAAAAAGAGAAGGCTGAGGGTCAGAGAGGTCCCCAGGACTTCACTGCGGGGGGTGGGGGCAGGGGTGGGGGTGGGGCAAACAATTCCCAAGGGAGGAGACCACCTGCCCTTTCCGCACCCCTCCCCCAGGAGTCAGGCAGCGGCCTGCAGGCCGACCTTGTGTGGCTGCCGCGGGGCCCACTCCCGGAGCCGCTGGAAGACGCCCTCATTGCACTCGATGATCCAGTGCTCGTCGATGGCAGCCTCCTGCACCTTGGTGGCCGCAATGGCCATGCCAAAGCCCACTTCCAGGACTCGGCCCCCTGGACACACAAAGAAGGGGGCATAGAGAAGCTTTTGAGCCAAGGATGGGAGGGAACAGCGTGGGCCCTGGCCAGCAGCCAGAGGGAGGGGCAGCTAGGGACGCAGCAGAGTGGCTTTTGGGACAGACGGGGGGGGGGAGGGGGAGAGGGAGGTGGAATCAGACCATGGACTTTGAGCCCGGCTCCCGTTATGTGCACCGGTGGCGCTTATCTCTTGACTTGGTTACTTTTCGCTCCTCCTCCTACCCACCCCCACGATGAAGTTCGAAAGAGAAGGGCTAGAGAGGACCAGGATTGCAGGCCAGGGCCTGGAACAATCTGGGGGGGAGCGGGAGAGGTGGTCCCCATTGGACTACGGACCGCGGCCCAAAGACCGCTCACCCAGCCCCTGGGGGACGTGGGCACTCCTCGGGCTCTGACACGGGCGCGCAGGGTCACCCCGCGACACCTGTCTCCCAGCCTCAGGTTTCCCAGAGCTATTCTCAGCCGGAGTGGGCGGGGTCTCCCGATTCCGCTCAGGAACGTTCCCCACGTGCGCCAGGGCAGCGTCCTGTGCTCGCCGCCACTCTGTCCCCGACTTCAGGCGGGGGGCCGGCGGCTGAGTTCCACCTGAGGTCCCACGGCTGAGGACCCATCCCAGGGTCGGGACCTCATTTCCCCTGGAGAGGAAGTTCCCGGTACTTATGGGCGCCTACTATGCTGCGTGCCCGCAGCA
The DNA here is from genome assembly GCF_004115265.2 of Rhinolophus ferrumequinum. Taxonomy (NCBI): domain Eukaryota; kingdom Metazoa; phylum Chordata; class Mammalia; order Chiroptera; family Rhinolophidae; genus Rhinolophus; species Rhinolophus ferrumequinum. The sequence continues at coordinate 61,816,498 of NC_046301.1, forward strand.
CCTGCTTTTATTTCCCCGGCGCCCCCCGCTAGCAGCCCCATTTTCCACGCGAGGAAAGAGACACGGCGAGGTTCCAATGCGCATCAGCCGGAGAGCAGGCTGGCCCCGGGTCTGGGCGCCCCCGGCCTCGGTTGCCACCGCGCGCCCGGGCGCTCGGCCGGGCGGGGGGCTACCTTTGGAGGCGGCGGCGGCCGCCAGCGCGTGCATGTAGGGGGTCTCCCAGCGTTCCATCACTGGCTTGCCCAGGATCTGCAGGTGTGTGTCCGATGCATCGTAGGCCGCAGGCGCCGCCCGCCACGCGGGGCTGCAGTTCTCGCCCGGCGCGAAGATGGGGGTCGCAGCGGGGGCGTTCATACTGCCGGCTGGACTGCGCGCGGGGGAATCGGCTCGCGACACACCAGGCTGGTCCCTGCAGGGCCTTCTGGGCCGGGGGCGTGGCCAGGGGCTGGCGGGGGCGAGGGGGCGTGATCAGGGGTTGGGCCCTGGACAGGGCGGGACCGAGGCGGGGCGGGGGTAGGAGGGAACCCGTGAGCGGACTAAGCGATGGTTAGAGCGGCCTCTAGTGGCCACTGAGCAGAAGGCGGCACCACGTGGGTCTGGAATCCCAGCTGAGGACCCGTCCTTGAGCCTCCACCGCCTAGTCTGCGAAACGGGCACAGCCGCAGCAAGCCCTCAGAGTCCGGGGCCTCGCCTTGTCAATCTCCTGCCTCAGTTTCCTCATCTGTCACTGCCACAGAAAGCTCCCTTCCTTGCTTAGACTGGAGGGATTGGGCAATTTTACAGACCCTGTTAGAAGTACCTTAGGTTTTTAAAAATCATTTTATCTTCAGAGATGCTGCAGTAGGTTCTTTACTCATTTCACAGATGGGGAAACAGGCCCCAAGAGGCATAGCCGTCAGTCTCATGGCCACGGGGGTGAGGTGTGGGGACCCAGGATTAGAACCCTGACAGCCCCACAGTGACCACATGCTGAGCTGCCTGTCCTCTTTCAGGAGCTCATTTCACTTCCCCATAAACTTGGAGTCAGCTGAGGCCCCAGGAGCCTGATGGGGGGACTCACGGTGCAGAGGCCTCCAGTTCTGGGGCCGGACATATGATCCCAGCACTCTACTGTCCCTCATGCACAGGAAGTCAGGCAGGGCAGCCCCCACAGAGACTCTGGACTCATCCCTGCTGCCTCTTCCCAGCTCAGGGCAGCACGAGCTCCGCCCCGTCCTCTGCCTTCCTCCCTGGGACCTACCCGCAGGCTGAGCTGCGTTGGTCTCCTGGCTCTGTAGTGTGACTTCCCTTTTCGATCTCATTGCACATCAGGCCATCATTCATGAACCCTGAACACTCCATTCCTGCCACCCCGTTGAACACGTGTGGAAACTGAGGCCCAGAGATGCTGAGGTCAGGATTTGAACCCAGGCAGCCTCCTAAACAGCTCTCGAGTTCGGTGCCACTGTGTCCATCTCTCTGACAACAGGGCTCCAGACTCCCCACACCCGCCACACACACCCCTACCCCAGCCCTGCCCACTGCCTGTAGTGCTCCTGTGTCCCTCTTGCTTCAAGGTCTCAACACATGCTCTTCTCTCTACTTGTGCAGCTTCTCCTCTCTCCTGGCCTGGATGCCTTCTCTCTCTGCTTCATGCTTGAGCCCACACCTGCTCTGGAAGGCCACCAGGTGCCCCGAAGGCTGTTTTATCACTGAGCACCTCTCCTTGCCATTTCACTAACTAAAGGTATTTCTTCATGGCTCTAATGTCTGTCTATCTGACGGGTTTGGCACACAGAAAGTGCTTGGTAAATCCTGAGTGATTGGGGTCTAATGCGGTGTAGATATGACAGCACCAATTTCATGAGACCCTCAGGAGGGGGCAGGATGAGTAGATGTCATTGGGCACCTGGGTTACACTTATGCTGCTTTTCACATCAGATGAGTTCATCCCGTCTGGTTTCCCCACTGCCAGCCGCTGTCCTGGGCACTGTGCTGGGCACTTTGCAGGCCTGTACCCCAGCATCCTGGGGACCCCATCCATGACACCCCACAGGGGATGCTTCCCTGTGCACTTGCTAAATGTCACCCAACTCAAGGGATACCCTGGAATGCCCGCCCAAGACAGAAGAAGGCAAGCTGTGCTCATTAGCCCTCGCTGTGTGACAAATCACCCCAAATGTAGCCACTAAAATGAGGCACGTTTATTATCTCAGTTTCTGTGGGTCAGGAATCCAGCGCCAGCCCAGTTGGGTCCTCTGCTTCACAACCTCTCACGGGCTGCAGGCAAGGTGCCACCAGTGCTGGAGCCTCCTCCGAAGGCTCAGCGTGGGAAGGGTCTTTTCCAAGCTTACTCACTGGTCATTGGCAGCATTCAGTTCTTTTTGGGCCATGAGTCCCCGAGCCTCAGTTCTTTGCCATGTGGGCCTCCCCAGTGAGATAATGTGCTTCATCAGAGCCAGCAAGAGAGGGCCTGCTAGCAAAAGGAGTGGGCACCCTTTATGAATTCATGTGCAATGAACTCCAACAGATGTTAGGTGAAAAGGCAGGGAGGGGGGACAGAGTGTAGAGCGTGCTACAGACTGTGTGACAGGTGTGTGTGTGTGTGCGTGCACACACGCACACGTGCACGTGGATAGGCCCGGTATTGTCCCTCAGAGATTGCCCTATAAGGACACTCAAGATGCTGGTCAAGATGCTTCATACTGTAGGGGGAGATTTCCATCTGGGTACTTTTTTTTTTTTTTTTTTTTTTGTGATAAAACACATGTAGAGTAAAATTGACCATTTTAACCACTTTTAAGTGCACCGCTCAGTGGCATTAAGCACATTCACACTTCTGTGCAGCCGTCCCCACCATCATCTCCAGAACTTTTCATCTCCCCAAACTGACACTCTGTCCCCATTAAACACTAACTCCCCTGCCTTCCCCCAGCCCCTGGCCCCACCGTCTACTTCTTTTCTCCATGGATTTGACCCCTCGGGGGACCTCCTGTGAGTGGGATCACACAGTGTGTGTCCTTCTGTGTCTGGCTTCTCTCACTGAGCATCGTGTCCTCCAGGATCATCCACGGTGTAGCAGGTGTCAGAATGTCTGTCCTTGTTAAGGCTAACACTCCACTGTATGGATGGACCACATTGTGTTTATGTGCTCATCCATCCACGGACACTAGGATTGTGTCTACCTTTGGCTGTTGTGAATTGTGCTGCTATGGACTATTATGTACAGATAGGTATCTGTTTGCGTCCCCACTTCCAGTTCTCTGGGTTTGAAAGGAGTGAAACTGCTGGATCATATGGTGATTCTATACTTAACTTTTTGAGCAACCACCAGACTTTCTGCCCAGGACTACTCCCCTACTTCCAATCCAGTCCAGAGGCTCCTCACCCTATTGGCTAACTCTATACAACCACGCGATCCTAGTTTGCCCAATCAGGCCTTCCATTACCTGGTCATAACAATTGGTTGAACAAGGACATGTGACGAAGGTTGGACCAATCAGAACCTTCCTTGGAACTTTCGCTGCCTCTTGAGGAAGAGGTGCTGACCTTCTGCTGGAGCTGTTCAGCTGATGGTGGGGGTTGACCTGTACCTGTAGCACCATCTTTGTCCCCACAAGATGAGGAGAGTGTTGAGGAAAAAAGCCAAGAGGGGACGACAGAGCAGGGAGGTGGAAAGATGGATGAATCTTTGTGACATTCTTTGATCATCCTGGATCCAGCTGAGCCTGAAACCAGCTGGACCAGTGGGTCTCAACCAGGGGTGATCTGTCCCCCAGGGGACACCAGGCCATGTCTGGGGACATCTGTGGTTGTTACAACCAGGGGTGCTCCTGGCATTGAGTGGATGGGGGCTAGGGATGCTGCTCAACACAAAGAACCATCTGGTCCCAAATGTCAGCCATGCTGAGGGGGAGAACCCTGAGTTAGATCTATCCCTGGACCTTTTAGTTTCATGAGCAAAAAATTCCCATTAAAAAAAAAAAAAAAAGCCAGTTTCAGTTTCTCTGAGTTGCAACCAAAAGATTCTAATCAATTTGGGAGGTAAGACATAGGCAGGGGTTTTTGGAGGTGGAAGCTGCTGATGGCCTGCCTTGGGGCTCCATCCCCATGGAGCAGAGCACCTGTGCAGGATCAGTGACAGGCTGGGAGGGTACGGGTCCGGTCCTATACTTTATTTTTAAAAATAGGCTTAGTTTTAGATCTCTAGAAAAGTTGCAAAGACAGTATGGAGCAATACCTGGAAGCCACTTTCCTCTGTTGTCAGCATCCACATTAGCATGGGACATCTGTCATTGATACATTAGTATTACCTAAAGTGCTCTGTTTTTTCAAACTTCTTTACTTTTCCCTGAATGTCCTTTTTCCGCACCAGGACTCCATCCAGGACCCACATGAAATTTAGTCACCATGTCTCCTTGGGCTCCTCTGGTCTGTGATGGCTTCTCAGACTTTCCTTGTCTTTGACGATCTGGACAGTCTTGAGGGGGACTGGTTGGGTACTTTGTAGATGTCCCTCCATTGGGGTTTGCCTGGTATTTTTCTCAGGGGTAGACCAGGGTGATGGGTTTTTGGAGGATGACCCCAGAGGTTAGGTGCCCTTCTCATCCCATCAGATTCAGGGTCCTTGCTGTCTACATGGCTGATCACAATCAATAGCCACAGAATCTCTCGAGTGAGGGGCCCACTGCTCGGAGCCGAACCCCTGACCTGAACACCAGCAGGCTGGCCACCTCAGTGTTGGGTGTCAGGAGGCCCAGTTGTGACATCTACCACTTCTTTGATGACCAGGGTTGATTATCTTTCTTTTTTCATTTTGGTGAAATTCACATACAAGTCAGAATTTTAAAGTGTACAGTTCAGTGGCATTGAGTGCATTCACAATGTTGTGCAGCTGCCACCTCTCTCTAGTTCCAGAACATTCCATCACCACAAAAGGACACCCCACCACCTTAGCAGTCACCCCCATGCCCCTCCCCAGCCCCTGACAAGCACTAACTCACTTCCTGTCCCTGTGGACGTGCCTGTTCTGGACATTTCACATAAATGGAATCCCACACTGTGTGGCCTTGTGTGTCCGGCTTCTCTCATGAGCCCCGTGTGTTCAGGTCCATCCACGTTGTGGCGAGTGTCAGCGCCTCCCTCCTTTTCACGGCTGAGTGACATTCCCGTGTGTGGACGGGCCACGCTGTGTGTGTCCATCACCCGCTGGTGGACACTTGGGTTGTGTCCACTTCTGGGCTGCTGTGAATCCTTCTGCTGTGAATTTTTTTAAACATTTTACCATAAAGCCCTCACCATATCCCAAGCCCTACTTCAAACACTTAACACATACTGGTCCTCACCAAATTCTCACAAAAATCTGCCAAGGGAGGTGCTATGATTGTCTCCATTTTATCGATGGGCAAACTGAGGCATAGAGACTTTAAGTAACTTGCCTGGGATCGCACGGCTAGTGGGTGGCAGAGCTGGGATTTGAACCCCACAAGTCTTAACCCTGGTGTTGTGCTGCTAAAGCTCCATTCTGCCAGTCAGCCTTGCAGCCCTGGGACAAGCGATGACCAATGCAGGAGGAAGAACACCCCAGACCAGTTCCAGTACCCACCCCCAATTCCTCACCTGTTGGAACCCAAATCCCCACCCTTGCTCCGCAGATTGTGCTGGAAATGCCCCACCTGGGTTTGGGGAGTCTGGCTTCTTCCACAGCCACTGGGACCTGGACATGAGCCAGCCCAGCCAGGCCACCCTGGAATTTCCCCGGGGGGCTGGGCAGATCCAAGGTGAAGGTTCAGGAAGTCCCAGCACAGGTGACATCAGCACTGGGGCAGACAGCCCCAGAGAGGGGAGGGGCTCCATCCACCTCCTTGGACCCTCACCTGGCACTCACATTGCAGGGACCGGATGGATGTGTGGCCTCCCCCACCCCCACCTTGCAGCCGATATCTTCTCCCTTCTGCATTCACCTGCACTACCCCCCCACACCCACCCTAACAGCATCTCTCCTGATGCACTAAACCCCTCATAGATCCTCACTGACCCGGAGACAAAGCCAATGGAGTCCCCCTCATCCGGTGTGGGGCTGGGGGTGAAGGGGCATCCTAAACATCCTCACCCCTCCCCCACCCCAACTCTCCAGCTCTAGCCTGTTTCTTGACAGAAATTCAAAGTTTGGCTCCTACTCTTGGTTTTCCGGCAGCAGCTCAGCCTCCATAGCTTTGTCTTGCCACCAAATCAGTTTCAGCAGTGCAGCCCCTGGGCCTCACGCCATCCAGCCCACGTAGGCAGAGCCAGTGACCTCCAGCCCTAACCCGACTCCACTACTCCATTGCTCCATACCCTTCCCTGGCTTCCATGCCCCGGGGATAAAGGCTTCCCCCTAGCTCTCTGAGGGCCCCATGATCCCAGGCACCCTGCCCAGCCTAACTGCCCTGATGCATGTGTCTGAGTCCTTCCCCTCTGGGCTTGACTGGTGGACAGCTGATCTTCCTTCACGTTCCCACAGGGCACCCCAATCTCAGGGCCCAGCCCTGACTCAGCCTGGGGGTGCTCGGTCAGGTGTCACATTTATCCCTGGCAGCCAGTGCCCCAGCCTCAGCACAGAGGCAGGAAGGCTGGTGTGGGGCGGATCTCAGACCCGTCCAACGGGTTCTCTGTTCCCTGAAGCTGTCCTTGCTCAGAGGAAGTCTTGGCCTTGGTAGGGCCTGGAGGGTCCTGCTCTGGGCTAAGGCCAGGCCAGGACGGTGCCAAGGGAGCTGCAACCCGCCAGCCAGGGCTGCCCAAGGACACCTCCCGGCAAGTGGCAGGTAGGCCGGCGTACAAGGAGGGCGTGGCGGCTGGACCAGGAGGAGGTGGCTTGGCCAGGGGAGGGGGAGGGCGCTGGATAGAGACGGAAATAGAGATTTGGACAGACTGACCGATGGAGAAAGGGAGAGAGAGAGACAGAAATAGGAGGGGGGGGCAAAGGGAGAAGGGAAGGGACCCGCAGAGAGAAGCCAGGGAGCACAGACAAGGCTTGTGCGACCTGGGCAGGCCCCGCCTCTCCTGCCTCAGTTTCCTCTTCTGCACCATGGGAAGGGCTTGACTGGGGCTAGAGGAGAGAAAAGAGGGGCACGTGAGAGGGGACGGGAAAGAGGGGAGGAGCCGCTGGAAGGGGGCGGGAACTGAGCCGCCGGCCAGGGTTGGGGGGCGGCGAGGGGAAGTGGGTGCGGAAAGGAGAAGTGGTGAAGGACCCAGGCCCGGGAGCGCCCGGGTGGGAGGAGGTGTTCCCGCTCCTGGGAACGCCGGGGCTTTCCAGTATGTGGAGAAACAGGAAGTGGCTGCGTCCCCGCCCCCGCTCGGGCGGGGCCCACCTGCCCCGCCTCACCTGCCCAGGTCTGAGAGTCCCCTCCTTCCTGGGCGCGCCCTCCACCGACCTCGGTCTCCAGGACTGCAAGATGGGCGTAGCCGCGGATTCCTTCCCAGCAGGGAAACTGAGGCTGGTGATCTAATCAATGGCATCCCCCAAATGGTAGCCCAAGAATCTTCTCGTGTGCTCACAGGGAAGCCCCCAGGGGAGCCGACCTTGGAGTCTGTGAAGTTTTCTGCTGTTTGAAGTAATGAAAACAGCTGACCTGCACTCGAGGAGCTCACTGCAGATCCTCTCCTGTCTGTGTGTTGGGTCCTCTTACCACGTCCCTTTAGCAGGTGGGGCACTGAGGCTCAGCGAGAGGCAGCGGTTTCCCAGGCCTCCACTGGCCAGGCTCTGGGACCCCATTTCTTCCTGCAGTCTCCCCATGTAGGGCTGCCCAATTTCACCAAAAATACAGGACTCTTGGGTAGATGTGAATTTCAGATATGGGAGGCTACTTCTTTAGTGTAAACACATCCCAAATATTGCTTGGGAAGTACTTACACTAAAAAAATTACCCTTCGTGTATCTGTAATTAAAATGTAACTGGGTAGCTGGGTTTTATCTGGTGACCCTAATTCTACGAGTCTGGTCACAGACCCTGGGGGGACATTTAAGGGCTCCCTGCATGGAACAGGGGCAGTGGGAGGGTTGGGGGACGAGGGTCTTTGACTTCAAACAGCCTCACCAAACAGACCTCTGGCCTCTCATGAGCGCTGTCCCCACCGCAGAGGGGCTTTGGGCACATGTGACCATTGAATGTTCACTTAGGTGACCCTGAGGTTCAGAATCGTTACCTACAGACATGGTAATGGCTAAATACGAGGCACTGCTCACTTAACTTTCTGAACATCCTAGGAGGCAGCTACTATTATCACCACCATCCCCATTTTACAGGTGGGGAAACAGAGGCACAGAGAAGTTAAGTAACTTTCCGGGGTCACACAGCACACAAGCACAGCTGCACCAGGGCCGGGCCTGGAGTTCCAGAACCGTGTCCCTCCTGCTCTCCCAGGCTGCCTCTTGCGATTCCCTGGAAATCCCCGAATCTGACTAATTCCCTAGACATCCCCAGACTTGGCAGATTCCTCCATGCTGAGATGGCTGGACCCACCCCAGCATGGGCAAACTGCCCCTACTTCAGGCGAAATTACCAGTAAAGACCTCGTGGTTTCCTGGGGTGGATGTGGCAGAGGTCGAGTCCACACCTCCCAGGCTGCTTGCAGTGATCTCAGGCCAGCTACTGACCAGTTCTGCACCTCCGTTTCCCCACTGGCGAAATGCAGGTAACACCAACCCCTGCCTCCTCCAAGTGCCATGGTGGGAGCAGGGCCGGCCGCTCAGGGGTGTGACTCAGACTTTGTCCAGGCCCCGCACTCAGGGCTCAGGGGACCCCTGCTCGGTTTAACTTCTGCTGTCACTGTCTTGAAATTCTGAACCCATTCTGAACAAGGGGCCCTGCGTTGTCATTTTTCATTGGTCCCTTTGTGGCTGGTAGTGTGTGGGAGGAACTCGGAAAATGCAACCAGATGCCCTCCATCCCTCAAATCGGCTTGTTCGCCCTTTTGAATCTTCAGTGTCTGTTGCTCAGTTTGATTTCTTTTCATAAGCTCTGAGAAGTAGTTTCAAAATCACGGTTATAACCCAAATTGCCAAAAACTATGCATACCAAAGTGAAGCTTACTCTGGATAAATCACATCTCCTCTCTGGGTCTCAGTTTCCTCATCTTCTCCCTTGTGCTTGTGTATTTGGGTACAGGAGGTCCTTGGCCTAAATTTTGTAGGGGAAACAGGTTTTAAACACACTCTTCTCCCTTACCAGACCAGGCCTTTGAACAGCTTTTACACTTTGCCTGGACTGCCTTTCCTACTCTTGTCTGTTTGGTGAACTCCTACTTGAACTTCAAAGCCCCAGTGTCAACATCTCCTCCTCCTCGCAACCCTCCATGCTGCCCTAGGAGGAGACTTCACCCTTCCCTCATCCCCATGCCTGATCTTGCAGATGGGAGTGTTTGGGCCTGGTTCTGTCTCCCCTAGAATGGGGTTTTCCTGAGGATAGGGGAGAGAACTCAGTCTTCTCTGGGGCCCTGCCTTTGCTTAGCTCAAGGCCAGGCACAGAGCAATATCCACAAGAGCACATGGAGAGGTGACCTCTAACTTCAGGGGGTTGGAATGGGTGTAGGAGGCCTCTGGCTGGTGGTGAGGTGGGTCCAGGGAGAGGGTAGCAGCCTTCAATGCTGCTAACCCTGCTGGGGATGGGGTGGTGCCTCCTGCACTGGATCTGCTTGGACTGGCCCCCCCCCCCAATGGTGGGTCCAGTGGGCTCCAGTCACAGGAAGACTGCTGTCTGTGCCAGGGCCCATCCCACCCTCTTCCTGGTAGTGCAGTAAATCCTGGCATCATCTGCATCAGGCCCTTGGAAGCCCTAGTGGGGACAGAGCCAGCAGGGAGACACCCAGGTCCCCATGGCCCTGCCCAAGAGGATCCTGTGCTTTCTCGTGGTGGCCCCTGGGATCTATCAGACCCTCTGATGTGCCAGGCTCTGTGTGGGGAGCTCCAGGGTCCAAGAACTCCCGTTTGGGTGAGGAGACAGATTAAAGAGCCGAATACTATTGGTGCGGAGGCAATAAAGGGAGGGAGGATGACTAGAGGGCCAGGGGCAATTTCAGATAATTGGGAGGAAGTCTCTGAGAAAGAGGCTTTAGAGGCAAGATCTGGTTTATACAAGAACCCCAATGGTTTAAAGGTCAGGGGTGAGAGTGTACCAGGGGAGGGCACAGCCAGTGCAAAGTCCTGGAGGTTGGACTGGTTGGTTCTATACTCATGCTGCATAGGAGAAAACTGAGGCTCGCAAGGGTAAACCACGATCTAGGATATGAACGTCAGTTGGTGGGGTTGGGATTCGAACCTACGGCCTTTGAGTCCCAGACCCCTCAAGGGGCTCAGGGGCCAAGGTCCGCCTGGGATGGTCCAGCCCCGGACCACGCCCCGCCCCAGGGGCCCCGCCCCGCGGCATGACCGGAAGTGCGCGGGCTCCCCCAAGATGGCGCCCGAAACCCGGAAGTGAGCGAGGCCGTGGGGAAGCTCGGTGAGACGGAGGCGCCGCGGGCTCCGAGCCGGCCGGACCCGGGTCCGAGGTGAGGCGCGTCCGGCCTGACCCCAACCTAACTCCGCCGTCCCCGCCCAGCCCGAGCCGGGTTCCCCGGTCCGCGCGGGCGCGGGCACCCCGCGGCCGCCCGCGCCCGGGGCCGAGGGTTCCGGGGTTCCGGGGCTGCGGGCGGGGGGAGCGCGGCGGCGTGTCCCCGCCCTCCTCGGAGAACCCCCTACACCGCTCTCCGCCGTGAACCCTGACCCCTCCCTCTGCCGCGACCCTTTTACCTAGTTCTCCGCCGTTAATCCTCCCTCGACCCCTCCCTCCTCGGTGACCCCCGACCCCGCCGCCTGCCGCGACCCCCGCCTCTGCGCTGCTGTATGAACCCTGTTCGACGCGTGTCCGCGGTGACTCCCCAGCCTTTCCTTTCCTCTTTCCTTGGTGACCCCCCCAACCCCGCTCATCGGTGATGCCCTGACCACTTCTTGGTGACCCCCAAACTTTACTTTGGTGACTCTTGACCCCGCACTTTTCAGCGACACTCCAGCAGTTTGTGACCCCCACCTCCTAACCTTTCCTTTGCGATTCCCTGACCCCTTCCTTCTTGTGACCCCAGCTTCCCCCTTTCTGGGGGTCCCCTGATCTCTCCCATCTTGGTGGCCCCTGACCCCAGGCTCCTTGGTGATCCTGCCCCTTTCTCCTCAGTGTTCCTCCTCCCAGGACCCTTTCTTTCCTGGCTTTGGTTCCCCTACTCCAGGAGGGGCAGACTCTCTGGGCTTTGGACTGGGGGCCTTGGTGGTGTCAGCTGACCTGGCTGAGCATGTTGGAGTGGGAGTGTCACCCGGATCTGGCATAGGAACCGGCTGCCAAGGATGGGCGGGAGTGGGTGGGATGAGGGTGTGCAGAGATGGCCCCCACCCCAGAGGTGGGTGGACAGGGAAGGCAAAGCTGCCAGTCGGGTCCTGCCCACCAGTTCTGCTTCCCAGCACCCCAGAGCAGGAGTCTGGTGAGGCCCGGAGGGACTGGGCGTGGACTGCCAGGCGGGAGCCCAGGGAGGCAATGGGGTGTCTCCTGGCATGACATTATTAAGGTCCTAGAGAAGGAAGAAGACTGAGTCTGTAAAATGTGTGTCTGGGACAACCCTGGCTTCTGCTTCTGGAATGCGCCCTGGACCCGCCTGCCCCAGTGTCCTTCCTCTGCGCCCACTGCCCCGCCATGCCGGGTTTGGCCATCTGTTTGCACCTAGTAGAGGAGGGTACCCAGTCAGAAGCCAGTCTGTGTTGAAGCTTGCTGGCAATTTGGGGGGTGGTGAGTGTTTCACAGTGCTGCCGAGGGGTTTGGTGTTGGACTGAATCTAGCTGGGAGCCTGCCTGCCTACTGCTAAGGGTCTGTCCCTGTGGTGCTTCAGAAAGCTTCAAGGAAAATGGGGCTAGGGCTCGGGGACCACAGACCCCAGAGGGAAGAAAGGCTGCCTGTCACAGGCACTGAAACCCCAGAGGTGGTCGGAGGCCAGCCGGTCTTTACATGTGAGGCCTGGCCCTTCCTCCAGGCCAGGCATCCTAGGGCTGGACCTGGTCCTGTGGTGGCTTTTCCCTGCCTCTGGCCTTGCGTGCCTGGCTGTGGGGGGCACTGTGCTGCTGAGGACCCTGTGAGTGGAGGAGGGATCCATTGCCCCTGTCTTTGAGGCTGAGCCCTGGGGTCCCATTGGCCAGTGCATCCTTTCTTCCAGGCACCCTGGAATTTCCCAGAGGAGGCCCTGGAGGTTTGTAATGGCTGCTCTGGGCTCTGCTTGGAACCACTGTCCCCACAGCACAGTCCTTGAGTCCTTGTGAGAACACTGAATGTGAAATCTGGGTGGGCGGGCCGGGGAGGGCAGGCCAGGCAGGGGGACCCCAGGGGCCCCCCATGGTGGGGGAGGTGTAGGCAGGCACCTGTCAGACCCCATGGGAGCCTGGTGAGCGCTAGCCATTGTCCCCTAGCCATTGTTCCTGGGGACAAGCGAGTGCTGGGATGAAGTGGTGGGGGTGGGGAAGGTGCGCTAGGATTTTGGAAGTCGTGAGGGCGCTTTTGTTTAACTCTTGAGTGTCTGAGCAGATGTCTGCTCACACCTGCTTGGAGCCAGGATGGCTTGGAGTGTGTGTTGGAGTGTGTGTTGCGGGGAGACGTTTGTGCCGTGGCAGAGGGGTGGGGAAAGCCCCGGGGCCCAGACTAGGGGCAGGGTTTCCAGAGGAGGCAGTTGGCTTTGAAGTTGGGATGGGCAGGGCGGGCTGCAGGTGGCAGGTGGGCAGCCCAGAGCTAGTGCTCTTCAGCTGTGTGACCTTGGGCCAGTCACCACTGCCACCTGGAGGGAACTGAGGCTGGACGCCCACAGCCCACAGCCCTGTCCCCACCAGGGCGTGACCAACTTGGTCACAATTGGTTCAGCTTGGATCTAGCAAGTCTCAAACGCCCCTCCAGCAGGGGCCGGGCCGGAAATGCTGACCCGGCGCAGGGCTCTGGCCGCAAGCTCTGGCCGCGTGAGCAGGCTTGGTGGGTGAATAAAGAGGCAACTGTGTCCAGTCCCCTGAGGCCACCTCCCCCTAGGATGGCCTCCCCCTGATGAAGCCTTTACGGCCCTGGGCAGGGGTAATGTGATCTCAAAGTGTAAACACAGTGCCAGGCTGACACAGCAGGGTGGGGTGGCAGTCCCCCGTGGCACTACAGCCCCAGGTATGTGTGTGTGTGCGTGTAGATGTTTGTGGCATGTGCACACGCATGGGTGTGAGAACATATGTGCATGTCATCTGAGAGCATTGTGTGTTTTGTGCTCATGAGTGCACACGTTTGTGTCCATGTTTGTGTGTGTACATGTGAGTGTGCTCTTACATGTGTGGGCATGCATGTGAACACGCGTGTGTCATGTGTGAGTATGCACGTGCCATTGTCGTGGGCAGGCTCGGCACATCTCCAGCTACTGTCCCCCGCCAGGGGCAGTGTGGTCAGACTGTAGGCAGGCTGGGCACGTCCGACCGCGATGTGGCTGGAGAGCGGTCACCACACTCGATCCAGGCCCAGCTTCCTGGTCTGCCCAGGCCCGTGCTCGTCTTGGAGTCTTGGTGTCCACGGGGCACCTGGCACACATGGGTCCCCTCTCCCCTGAGTGGAACCCCCAGTTCCTGTTCTTTGGAAGTGCCCTCCCCCTCTCTTGCCGCTGGCAGGTCTGTCCCACATGACAAGCCATGGCTGCGGCAGAAAGCAGACTTCCTTCAGCATCCTTCCGATGGTGACAGCCACCCCTTGGTCGCCAGCTTCCATCACTGGGAAGTCTGGCCACACTGCTGGCAGGCGCGTGACTCAGGTGAGGGCCCAGACTGTGGTTTCTGTTGCTGGGGCTCCGTCACCTGCTGCCCTGGTCTCGCCAGGCCCCCTGGGGAGGCAAAGACAAGACCTACCATTGGTTTGTGTTCTATAATGTGGGTGGGCCCCAAAAGTGATGCCCAGTGAGAGACGCCGGGCACAGAGGCCACAGTGTGGGATTCCGTGTCTGGGAAACGTCCAGAATGGGCACCTCCACAGGCAGGCCGTGCGTTAGTGATTGTCGGGGGGTAGAAGTGACTGCTGATGGGGACAGAGCTTCTTTTGGGGGGATGGAACGCTCTGGAACTAAATAGAGGTGCTGGTTGTACGACTCTGAATGTACTAACGCCACTGAGCTGTGTGTGCACTGAATGGGTAAGTGTGTGTAAGAGGAAGCCTTGTCTCCACTGGGGAAGCAAAGTGTTACAAAAGGCAGAGAAAGGAGAGCCTGTGCTGGCCCCGCCAGTGCCCATGTGTTGTGGCCTGAGCATGGCTCCCCCTGGCAGCTCACATGCAGGCACTTCTCACGGCCCCGTGGGGAGGGCAGAGACGGTGCCATTTCCCATTTTTCGGGGGAGAATGAGGCTCCCTGTGTGCTCCTCACCAAGCCCCCGGTTTGCCCCAAACCGCTGCTGGGGCAGACGAGGCGTGCGTCGTGCAGGAGGTGGCCCAGGTCCAGGGGCACTGTGGGTAGGATGTGGGCGGCTGGGGGCGGGCCCAGGAGGCAGCTCCTCCCTGATGTCAGGCCCAGTAGGAGGTGATGGGCTAGGGGCTGGCACTGCCCTGGGTGTCCCATAGGTACCCCTTATGATACCAGGTGACAGAGGGACGGGAGTGACCCCAGGAAGTTGATGCTGAGTACCTCCTGGGTCAGCTGTGGGGGTTGCTGTTCCTCTGTGCTACCCAAGGGGCAGAAAGAGTGTCCTTAGTGTGGCCGCTAAGGACATGGCCCAGGGAGGCCAAGTCCCCTAGGGGGAGGCAGCCCCTGAGGGAAGGTGTGTGTATTTGGCCCTTCGCTGTGTGCTGGGTGGTCTGCCCAGTGCCTCTTAGGGCCCAGGGTCTCTGATGTTTGTCAGGTGTCCCCTGCGAGCCCGGAACCCAGCTGCTCTCCATATATAGGGTTCCCGTGCCTCCCAGAACATGCTTGCCACTAACCTGCAGCCATGCTGCACCCTTCCCTGTGGCTGGGTGGGCATGTAGAGTCAGCCCCCAGTTTCCCATCTGATTGGCTTCTGTCCCCATAGGAGCAAATCCCAAGTGAAACCAAAACAGGCCTCACTCCCCTTGTTCCAAGGTCTGGGGAGTGATGCCTCCATGCTGGAAGGAGGTCACCACACATCTGGGTGTCCTCTCCCAGGTCAGAGGTTATTTGTTGACACAGGAAGCTGGGATGGCCGGGAGGAGCTGGGGTCAGCTCTGGTCCCAGCGGGCAGTACACTTATGGCCCTGAGTCGTCAGTCGCTGCGGCAGAGGTGGCCCAGAGGCACTGTGTCCCTCCTGGCTGAGTCTGGCCAGAGCAGCAGGTGTCTTCTTCTTCTGCATAAGAGGTTAACTGCCAGGGAAGGCTGGTCCCTGGGGGCTGGGACAGCGCAGATGTCAGGTGGGGAAGTCAGGATCTGCTCAGCAGGCCTGCTCCAGTGTCAGGGTGTCCTCCTTGGCGGTTTGGGGGTGCACCTCTGCTCTGGAAGCTATGGAGTTGGGGATGCAGGACCCCTTCCTGCCCCCGCCTGGCTTGTGGTGGGTCTGAGTTTGGTCCTGGCCGCACGGAGCCTCTCCTGGTGTCACCAATGAGTATGTGAGTTGGCCTGTCAAGCAGCATTTTTTGGAGTTTCCATCAGATTCTGGCCCACCAGGACCTCGGCCCACTGTTTTGGGGAGGCTCAGAGTGAGTGAGCCCCCAGGTGGAATCAGGGACAGCCTTGGGGGTTCCTGGGTGATAACAGGAGGGCTGGGTTGCTCTGTGGGAACCTGGAGGAAGGCGCCCCAGAGGGCGGGCTGGGTGTGAGGCCTGGACTGCCAGCTTTGAGAAATCAGGGGCTGCCACCCCCAAATCCAGACCTGCCACTTCTCTTGAAAAACCAGCCTGTCTGGAAGCCTGGGCCGCATTCCTGCACCAGCCCGGCCCCCCCATGGCCTGGCCCCTCTGCTGGCTCTGGGGAGGCTCCCAGGAGAGGGGCCACCTGGGCTCCACTGCTCCAGGCACCTGCAAGGGGCAGAGCCCGCGTCTCCAGAGCCTGGTCCTGTGCAGGGCCTTGCTGCCCACCGGTCCACTCACTAGCGAGCTGTGTGCTTTTTCAGTAACAGCCTCAGAGCCCTTGCTGTCCCAATCCTGGGACCTGTGGACATGTCACCTCACGGGAGGGGTGATGATGGATTCCCAGGGAGACCAGGGTCCTCATAAGCAGAAAACTTTCTGCCCTGGAGGCTGGAGGGGAGCGGGAGACTTGAGGCTTGAGGAGGCTGCTGCTGGCCGGCTGTGAAGATGGGGTCGGTCAGCATGTTGACTGGGATATGAGCAGGTGGCCTCCAGAAGCTGAGACCCAGCCCCTGCCAAGCACTGTGTGCTGACTGTCCCCGGCCCTGTGGCAACTGCCTGTACTGGATTCTTCCTAGAGGGCGCAGCACAGATCCCAGCGTGGGAGCCCGAAGCCGAGGCCGCGGGCTGGCCTGGATTTCCCGCCACAGGCTGAGTGACGGAGGACCCACGTGTGCCGTTTTAAGCTGCCAAGTTGTGGTCACTCATCACAACAGAAGGAGAAACAGGACCAGTCTCCGTTGGCAGCTCCTGGGGTTCCTGCTACTGCAATTTAGGGGCCTCTGCCTTCTTTCCAGAGAGGGGCACAGGGTTTAGCCCAGCGCAGGTGTCTCTTGAGCAAGGTCAGCGTCCCGGAGCCCAGCCTGAAGCCAGGAGGGGCCTGCTTCTCCTTTGGGACACCAGCGCCCTTCAGGCTGGGGCAAAGGTCCATTGTAATGATCTTGGCACCACGCTGGATCGAAGGAGGCCAAGGGGGGTGCTGACTGATCAGGCCACTCATCTGGGATTCTTGTGACCTGGCTGTGGGCAGCACCAGCTGCTGTCCCCCTCAGGGCACTCCGAAGGGCTGGGGGAAGAGACCTGGCATGCCGGATGGCTTGAGGCACACCTGACATCAGAGGGATGGCAGCAAGTGCCCGGAGGGACAGTCTATCCTCTGCATGGAGCCTGACACTGTGCACATCAGTGTCAAAGGACCAGGAAGCTGGGGCCCGTGGGCTTTGGCTTAACATGTGCGCCGGGAAAGACGATCTGGGGCTTAGAGGGGGCCACAAGCTTGGTGTGCCTAGACCTGTTTAAAGACCACAAGGAAGCCCAGGACCTGAGCAGACACTTCCTGGGAGAGGAAGCCTCACGGAAGACGCCTTCTGCTGGAGGCTGCAGGACGGCCGTGTCCTTGGGAACTCAGATCCTGACCCTGCTGCCTGAGCTGCTGTGTGGGCACCCGCCTCGCCAGTGGCTGTCGGAGCATCGCCATTCAGCCTCGCCCTGCGTGGGGCTGTCACGAGGGCCACTGCCTGGCCAGCTGATCTGTTCTGGATAGGTAGACGGGTCTGTGAACCTGTGGTCAACAGATGCAGTGGTCAGAGACAGCCAGCCACAGGCGACTCAGAAACGGTGCCCCTGGAGCCCAGCCTGAGGCCTCCTTTTCTCCATAAGTGTTTGTTTCGCCGAATATCACTCCTTAAATATGGGCTCAGTTCTGCTTTCCCAGGTGCAGTTTCTCCTGCTGGCTGGCTGGCTGTTGGGGTGTATGTGTGGCTGGGAGTGGGGGCACAGCACCAACATCGCTGCATGCTTTGTCTGCTGGGTCTGTCCTCAGGCACGTGCTTATCCCCGAGCTGGGTGCCCAGGCCAACAGCAATGTTCCAGGGTGGCATAAGGGGTCACTGTCACTGTGCGTGTGCCATGTGCCGGCCCCCACATGGTCAAGCTCTGCTGTTTTTGCTCTTGGGGGTCAGCCTGGGGTGCCAGGCTGTGCAGCCACCCCTGCCAGGGCCTTCTCCGTTCACTGTCTGCTTACTGGTCCTCCATTCAGCCAGGTGTTAATGGTGCCAGGGTGTCAGCTGAGCCCCCCCTCCCCCCGCTCGGCTCTTCGGAGAAGCTGTGGGATTCCCCGCCATCTTGCTGGGTAGGGCGGCCACCTGGTGCCTCGGCCTGGCGCGTGGGGGCTCCATATCCAGCAGTACAGGCTGTGTCAGTTCAGACACCCCCTTTGTGTGAAGCGCCTGAGCTCGGCCCGGTGGGGAACCTGTGGGTGCCATGGGATCCTGCAGGCCACTTTTCACCACCTTGAGAGCACAGCTGGAGGTTCGACCCTGGCCTGCACTCTCGGGGGGGGGGGGGGGGCTTTCGAGCCGCTCACCTTGTGCTCCTTGTCCCAGATGGATAGGCTCACCCCCATCCCACCCTGACCGCGTGTGCATGGGGCCAGGCTCCTGCTGTCTTTGGCATGCCAGAGCTGCCGCAGTCCAGACGTCTCCTGGGGACTCTGTAGAAATCTGATGTTACATGCTTGATGCCATTCTGGCCCCGTCAACCTTGCTCCCAGCCCCCAGGCATCACTGGGATTCGGGCCGAGGGTCAGATTGGCTCCCGCTGGGTTTTGCAGCTGCCTCCTGTCCTAGTGTCCTGGGGCGGCCATACAACTGACCACAGGCAGCTTAAACCATAGAGATTTGTGCTCTCCAGAGGCCACACGTCCGAGATGAAGGTGTCACAGGGCTGTGCTCATTCTGAAGGCCCCAGGGAGCGTCCTTCCTGCCTCTTCCAACTTCTGGGAACTCCTGTGTCCCTGGGCTTGTGGCCGCAGCACCCCATCTCTGTCTCTGTCTTCATGTGGCTTCTCTCTCACCATGTGACTGTGTCCTTCTCCCCTTGTTACAAAGACACCAGGCTGTGCATTAGGCCCACTGTGTTCCAGCATGACCCCATCTTAACCAATTTCATCTGCAAAGACCCTATTCCTAATGAGGACCTGCCCACCGGCTCCCGGTAGATATGAGTATGGAGCCCGGTTGCCCCATTACACCTCATCTATCTCACTGCTTCCCCCCTGCACCGTGGGGCTTTCTACAAATCTGCAACCCTGCCATCATTCACCAGCTGTCATCCAGTCCCCTGCTGGCTCTTGGGCGCTGGGGTCTCACCCTGGCCGCATGTTCCCCTTTTCCTGCCTTCTTCCTGTGTGTCCTACCCCAGTATATCCTGGCCTCAGTGCAGCATTCAGTAGGTGGGGAATGGGCGCCTGAGACTTTGGGGAGGAAAGAGCCACCACGTCCCGCAGACCCCCCCCCCCACTTCCCTTTGTTCTTGGGGTAGCCCACTCACGGAGGTGGCTTTCCAGGGGCACATGCATCCTTGGGGGCGCCTGGGAGAGCTGAGCTGTGCTGTGCGAGCTGTGCCCAGGAGCCCAGGCAGAACTTCATTGTGGGGCTGGTGCCCTCAGGACCAGGCAAGGGTCTCACCTCACGCTGAGTGCTGCTGGCTGGGCCCCTCTGCCCATGCCTGCCCGTGTCTGTCCCCAACTTCATGTCCAGTTGCAGCTGGGCAGCTCCATCTAGGAGCAGAGCAGCCTGTCCCTTGTTGGGTCCCTCACTGGGGATTGATCCCAGGTTGCCCCTGACCCATGAGGCGAGGAGGAAGCTGCCCACCCACAGCTCTGCGGACTCCATGATGTCCCTCCTCCCAGACAGTCCCAGGACCACGGCAGGCCCGGGCAGGCCTCTGGAACCACCAGGGCGTCTGCCCTAATAGCTGAGCCCTGGGGAGCCTCGCCCATCCCTGCTCCGCCCCCGTCTGGATCCCAGGGTCTTCACTCAGAGCCTGAGGGAAGGGTGGCTGGAGGGGCTGCCATCCTGCATCCGGTGGGAGGTCAGCAGGTCCCTGCTGCCGGAGTGGTGGTTCTGTGGGGACAGCCTCGTCCTGGCTTAGCAGGACACCGATAAGGTGACAGGTGGCCAGCGGGGTCCAGGCACCACCAGGTGGAGGGTCCGGGCAGCCATCTCACAGTGTTTGAGGGCTGATCTGGTAGCTCAGTGTGTGGTGAGCCCCTCGGCCTGTCCTGGGGGCACAAGCCCCGTGGCGAGGTCCAGTCGGGGTAACAGGGCCATGCGGGCTCAGCATGGAGGCCAGGGCGTGCCCTGGGGGGTCAGACTTTCCTAGATTTCGGCCTCTCCCCACCTTCCACCCGCAATGGTCCTGTCTGGGCCACTGCTTTTTGATCTTTGTCTTCTACGATGATTCATTTGAAAACCTGATCTCAGAAGGAAATCCTGGGAGCATAAACTACGGTAGTGACTGCAGGCCCCTCCCTGCGGGGAGCACCCACACTTCACCTGTCATGAGCCGCCGCCCGGTCTATAAATACCAGGCCCACTGCTTGGCGCTCTGATCTTTGGCCCCAAGAACCTGCCGGGTGCCTTCTGGGGTCATCCTGGGGCAGCTGGGAGTTCCCAGGGATGAGGCACATTCACGCTTTGGAGCTTGGGGATGGGGGCAGGGTCCAGAGCTTAGGGCTGCGGGGTGTGTCAGCAGACACCAGAAAGTAAGGGGATGGGACAGGCTGTGTTTGTGGGGCGTGGGGGAGCAGGAAGCCTGCGGAGTAGAGTTTCCAGGGCAGCGACAGTTGATACTTGACCTGGTTATCAGAGGAAGGGGACACTGTAGGGGTGGCCTCTGGGGTGAGGATGGTGGTGGGTACCGTGTCCACCCCTCCCTTGCAGCCCCCTACCCAGCCCTTAACCCACGTCCTGTCTGTGGATGCGCCTGTTCTGGACATTTCCCGTAAGTGGAATCCCACACTGTGTGGCCTTGTGTGTCCGGCTTCTCTCATGAGCCCCGTGTGTTCAAGGTCCATCCACGTTGTGGCGAGTATCAGCGCCTCCTTTTCATGACTGAAAGACACTCTTGTGTGTGGACGGGCCACACTGTGTTCATCCGTTCGTGTAGGTATGGCCACTTGGTTGTTTCCACCTTTTGGCTGTTGTGAATCGTGCTGCTGTGGCCTTCTGGGTACAGGTTTTGTGTGGACACAAGTCTTCATTTCTCCTAGGTGGACACCTAGGAGCAGAATTGCTGGCTCTGTGTTTAGTCCCTTGAGGAACTTCTGCCTTCCAAGCACCCACCCCACTTTACACTCCCACCCACTACGTGTTTCGTCTGCCCTAAGCCCGGTGGCGGCCTTGTCACATGGCCACATCGCTCCCCTCCCCGTACTCCCAGGTCGAGGTCTGAATGCTCTGTTTGGTCAGAGAAGCCTGGCGTCTCCAAGGCACAGTCCCCCTCCTGCCCCTCGTGTCTTGACCCCCCAGGTCTTAGCCCCCAGCCAGGTTTGGAGCTCTCCCCACAAGTGACAAACCTCTTTCTCTGAAGGAAAGTGATGGCTGGACAAAAGGTGAGGATAAAATATATGGTGATAGAAGGAGAACTGACTCTGGGTGGTGAACACACAATGGGATTTATAGATGATGTAATACAGAATTGTACACCTGAAATCTATGTAATTTTACTAACAATTGTTACCCCAATAAATTAAAAAAAAAAAAAAAGGTGAGGACACAGTGCCCAAGCCTCGTGGGGCTGCCACTCAGAACGCGTTCCATGGGGTGTTTGTGGACACAGCTGACCCTGGGTCCTGGGATGGGCCTCCGGGCTCTGGAGAGGGTGGGGCAGCCATGCAGGGCAGAGGGATGCACGAGGGGCAAGCGCAGGGCCGGGCCCGCTGCTGGTGGTGTCTCTCGGGCACAGCACACCCTGAGGACGGTCCAGGGGGCCCTGGGAGCCACTTGGTGCCCCTCATGGTCATCAGGCCGTGGGCTCTGGATGGTGCTTTCCAACAGAGCAGCTAGGCTCCACGGTCACAGCCGAGAAGTACCCGGTGTGAGACGGGGTTGTCCAAAGAGGGGAGCCGTGGCAGGGAGGGGTGCAGATGGGGTTTATGGGGTGGAAGGGTCTCAGGCAGGGACATGTCCCAAGCACTCACTGTAGAGAAGGGATGAGAGCGAGCCAGCCAGCACCCCTGCTCAGCTCCAGGAGCTTTCTGTGTTGTGTAGAGGTGGTTCCTGCCTGCCTCCTGTCCCAGGTATTGGGGGCAGAACTCCCTCGAGGGGTGTTCCCGAATCAAGGTGCTTCCTGGGGCCTTGAGGAAGGCAGCTCTTAGTTAAGTGACCACTGAGTTGCAGAGGCCCCAGGCTCTGTGGAGGGCCCGACCAACCCATTCTCCAGATGAGCAAGTGGAGGCCCGAGGAGCTACAGTGCCCTGAGCTGCCCAGTTACCCAGCCATTAGAATCTCTGACCCTGTCTGCCTGACCCCAGAATCTTTATAAGGACTGGCCAAGACCCCAATCACAAAATAGTCATGCTCTCCTCACAGGTGACCCCAGGGCCTCCCACTTTCATCCTCTAAGCCTGTCTCCCTGGTCCTGGCCTTTGGGAGCCTGGAGGGCACAGGCAGGAGGAGGTGGCTGGCACTTCCGACGGTCCAGGCCTCTGGGGGCTGTGGGAAGTGGCGTCCCGCCAGCAGGCACCAGCCCAAAAGCTGCAGCAGACTGGCAGGCGGAGGCTGCAGTGGAGTAGGGCTGAGGGACGAGGGGTGAAGGCGCTCCCCCCACCTCTCGGGATTGCACAAGCTGCCCCATGCAACTGTGATTACTGGAAGTCCGGAGGATTTCTTCATTCAGGGCTTGGCTGGGAGTGGCGGCCGCCTCCCCTTCCTGCCTCCCTGGGTGATTAATGTCCCTGGACGAACATGCTGGCCAGCCAGCTGTCCCTACTCACAGTCGTGAGAGATGGGGTCTAGGGTAGGGCGGCTTGATCAGAGACCACAGGGCAGATGGAAGTCGTGGGGGGTTGGAGTCGGCGGGCCCTGTGACTACAGGCACTTTTCCGAGCGGGGTCTGCGCTGTGTGTTCTTTCCCTGAACCAGGTCAGGGGGCTCTTCCTAGCTTAGTTTGGGCTTGACCCCTTCAGAGCGACTCTGGCAAGCCTCTCCTGGCCGCACAGGGGCAGGACTGGCCCATGACCCCAATGGGCGCCCCCAGCTTGGAGGTGCTGGCCAGTTGGACTCTGTCTCCCAACCAGATGCGCTGGTCACAAAGCCAGGTGTCCTCACCCCTGCTACTCACACCAGGGGTTCCAGAGCTCATTGCTCTCTTTGTGTCAGGAGCAGGGGGGGGGCCCCCGGGGGGGCACGTTATTCTTTATTTTGTGGGCGAGGCCGCCTGAGATACTGCTGTAAGCAGCAGGAGGGAAATGAGGCGGGGGTGGCTGACCACACTGAGGGGCTGCCCTCATCTCACAGGTCCAGGCCCAGTGTCCGCTGGGAGGTATGGCTCAGCACTGAGGGGGCTCATACGGGCTTGGACCGTGGAGGCAGGGTGAGGGTGCTGGCCTGGAGGCCGAGGGCTCCCCCTTCCTCAGCACAGCCCTGGGAAGATGCTAGGAAATGAGAGGTCCCTAGACAGCACTGTGGTGTGGGGGGGGCCTCAGCTCACGCCCCCCCATTGAAGTGGGGCATTCAGGGTTGGAGTGGGTGTGAGGTGTGGCCCCTGGGGTCCTCCCAGCTGAGACAGAGCCTGGGGGGAGTGCCCTGACTTCACTCCCTCTGTGCAAGCCCTGCCGCTGCCCTTCGCTCACTGTCTCTTGTCCCCAAGGAGGGGTTCTTCGCTCGTTGGGGTCAGTGTGACTTCAGGACCTTCCGTGTCTCTCCTCAGGTCATGATGCCCCCACCTCGGAGCAAGAAGCCCAGATAGACGCCCCCACGGCCCGGCTCAGGGAGCCCCCAATGCTGGCAGTGGGGCCTGCCATGGACGGGGAGTTCCCACCGCACGAGGCCCCGCCGGCCGGCAGTGTCCTGTACAGCCCGCCGCCCCTGCAGAGCCCGCTGTGTGGGTCCAGCGTCCAGGTGAGTCCAGTCCACAGCCTTGGCCTTGGGGTGGGACGCTGCCCGCAGTGTGCCTGCGCCACCGAATTCCTCAAATGGGAGCCATAGGTTTCTTTTACAAAGGCCACGACTGGCCCTCGGAGAGCTGCCTTGGCCTGGCTGCCACCTTCACCTGTGGGACTTTGAGGGCTGGGACCCCTGTGACGGGTCATGGTCATTTATTTTCCTTCAATGCTTTTTTCTTTGTAATTTAATAGATTTTATTTCTTAAGTAGTTTTGGATTTGTAGGAAAAGGACATAGCGAGTTCTCATATGCCCCTAC
The DNA here is from genome assembly GCF_004115265.2 of Rhinolophus ferrumequinum. Classification (NCBI taxonomy): domain Eukaryota; kingdom Metazoa; phylum Chordata; class Mammalia; order Chiroptera; family Rhinolophidae; genus Rhinolophus; species Rhinolophus ferrumequinum. The sequence continues at coordinate 61,840,532 of NC_046301.1, forward strand.
CCCCACTTTCCCGTTACCAACATCTTGTGTTACTGAGTGAGCGACATTGTTACAGTAGATGGACCAACGTGGATATGTTGTTATTGGCTAAAGTCCACAGTGGACAGCAGGCCTCTGTCTTGGGGTTGGATGGTCTGTGGGTTTGGACAAAGGTACAGTGACACAGATCCACCATCACAGTCATCAGAGTAGTGTCACTGCCCCAAAACCCTCTGTGCTCCCCACTACTCCTCCCCCAGCCCCGGCACCCACGGCTCCTTTTCTTATGTCCGCAGTTTTGCCTTTTCCAGAATGTCCTGTGGTTGGAACCATACAGTGAGTAGCCTTTCAGACTGGCTCCCTTCACAGTAATAAGCACTTACGGCTCTGCCATGTCTTCTTGTGGCTCGATCGCCCGTTCCCTTTAGTGCTGAGTAACCTTCCATCGTCCAATGGACCACAGTGTGTTTGTGCACCACCCTGGAGGGCATCTCGGTGGCGCCCAGGTTTTGACAATTGTAATAAGTCACATGTAACAAAACCACCACAAGTGCCAGCTGGCCCCTCATGTCACAGGCAAAAGAGGCCCTACGAAGAGAACGGTCCAGATGCTCCAGTGACTCAGGCCTGGTGCCTCCTTTCCTGGACAAAAGTGAGCTCTTCTACTGTAGAAAGAAAAACTGTGTTTCTTGGTGGGGAGACCGGAACTGCAGGGGTAGGGGGGACAGGGGAGAACAGGTGGGGTACTGGGCGCCAGGGAGCAGCCTGGGAGCGTCAGGGACGGGGGGGAAGGCGGGCTGGGCTGAGGGAACAAGCATCAAGCTCAGGGTGCTGAGGAGCCAGGAAATGCGCCACCGGGTCAGGGTCGAGCGCCCGGAACCACTGGGAGCCCCCGGCCCATGAGCAGCAGTCAGAGCGGGCTGGGAGGGCACGGACCCTGAGTCCCTCCATGCCTACTGTGATGGCATGGAATCCCAGCTTCCTGGGTCAGCCTCAAACACGGGGGGTGGGGGGGGACCACAGAGAATCAGGACTGCGATAACACCTGTGACTCAAGGCTGGCTGACGTCCAGCGCCTCCAGCCAGGGTCCAGGCACTGCCGCGAGCCAGTCCAGCCTCCTTTCCCCTTCCTGGTGAAGCTGTGTCCACATGTCTCCTGCCTCTTTCTAAGCCTCTGCTTACGGCTGCCACCCTCCCGTCCCCTTGTGGTCCCCACTGCCATCCCTGCATGGCAGTGTGTTTTTTTTCTGGGGTCCCATTACAACTGTTTCACAGGCTCAAAGCGCGCTTGCTGTTCTGTAATGAACAGGATTCCTCCTCAGCAACCCATAATGTGCCTAATTATTTCCCTAGTGTTGGGCTCTTGGGGCGGCTCCAGTGTTCCGCTGCTATAAATAGCACGCTGTTCTTTCCTCACTGGGCTTTCCTCCCTCTCATGGACTCGTCATCCCTGGGCTGTTTCTGGAATATAATTCCTGGGTCAGAACCCACCGGCGGGTGGCAGAGGATGGAGCCGTTCCGCAGGAAATGTGCTCCTGCCACGTTCCCTTTATGGTGACCTAGGAAGCCGGCCAAGGGCCAGGATGTGAGCTCTGCCTGGATAGCCCGTGGGGACCCCAGGGGCTCAGAAACTGGAATCACAGAGGGATATTGGGCCATAATAGGGACCCTGGTGCAAGGGAGCTGCCGGTCAAGCCCTGGCTTTGGCTCTGGGCAGTCGGAGCCTGGCAGAGCGGGCTCCATGGTGCTGACTGAGGCTGGGCTGCCCCTCCCCAAGCCATGTACCCAGCTTGTTCCTCTTGAGCGACCAGTTGTGAAGGTTGCCCCTCCGGCCACACCAGGTCTGGCCCAGGAGCAACCGGCAGACTCTGTAGCCCTTTCAGGCTGTGGGTACGTGTGGGCTGGTGTGGATGGCACACTCTTTACCTCTCCTGTGTCCTGGCGGGTGGAACTGAGCTCAGGAGGAGGCGCCAGGGAGCGGGCAGGAGTGCAGCTGGCCTCAGGACTTTTGGTGTCACTAAAGTAGCCAGATTTAGCAAATAAAAACACAGCCGTCCAGTGAAATTTAAGTTTCACATATACACAAATAATTTTGTAGTATGTGTATCTTCTGCAATACTTACAGTGAAAATTATTTGTTGTTTATCAGAAATTCCAATTTCACTAGATGCCTTGTATTTTATTTGCTGCCCTAGCAGGAGTGTCATCTTCCTACATCAGCTTACAGGTAGCCTTGGCAGCTACCGGCTAATGAGCCAGGGCCTGCCCCTCTCCAGGAGAGGGCCAGCCTTTCTCTAGGTGGAGAATCCCCAGGCAGGCTCTGATTGGCTGGCCAGTCATGTGTCCATCTCTGGGGCCAGTCACATCCCAGGGGCCTGCCCTCTGAAGGCAGAGCCACACCCTCTGGCTTCAAGTAGAAAACCTCCAGGAAGCCTCTGATTGATGGTGTGGTGCTGCAGTACCTCTGTGGGTGGGACTGGGGTGTCCTTGACTGGCCACCTCCCAGTCCTTGATTAGAGCCACGTGCTGGGGGAGGATGTTGGAGTGCTGGCTCGACAAAGCCACAAGTGACCCCCACCATCCTGCCTCTCCAACTGAGTCCTTGAGGACCTGGGGATCCCCTGGCCTGGGAGCTCCATGAAGGCTCCCCCAGGCCTGATCTAGGTACAGGTGGAGAATGTCAGGTGACTGAAGGACCTCCTCACCCCAGAGCCCCCTCTTGTGGGCCCACAGTGCAAGTACTCACCCTCTGGATCCCCCTGGCCCGAGGTGCTATCACATGCCCCCAAGACCATTTATGCTAATTCACCCAACTGAAGCCGAGCACAGTTTGGAGTCAGAATGTTCTGGAAGTGCCCGTGGCCTTGGGAAGTTCACATCCTTCTCTGGAGCTGGATTTCTCTTCTGAAATGGGGCTGGAGCATAGAAGTAATCCTGGACCAGGGCCCTGTGGAGACCCCATCCTTCTCCCCAGGCCACAGGGGCACAGCTTCCTTCCAGAGGCTTCCACAGCAGATTCCTTGTAAAAGTATTCATGCTGCTGCTTTTATGCTGGGGAGAGGCCCTGTGCTTGTTTTTCCCTCCAACTATTTTGGTTTTTTATATTTTGCAGCCTGTGCAAAAACTGACGACAGGCATGGCCCCCCAGGGTCTCCACCAGTCGATAACATCTGGACATGTTTCTCTCTCCCCTTCTTGTGCACTGGTTCTCTGGAGCTGGATATCTGGAGGCTGGCAGGCCCTGTGAGGGGCAGGGGTGGGGCGCAGTGATGGGCAGTCGCTGCTGGCTCCTCCCCTCGGCACAGAGGGGTCGCAGGAGCATGACCAGTGAGGCTCCAGCTGGTGTAGGCTGGAGCATGTGTAGGCTGGTTCCTGGCCAGCTTTGGGTTAGGGTCTCAGAGAGGGAGGATGCAGCAGCCTGGGGAGTCACACCCAGTGGCCTGACTGAGGGCAGGATCTGCATGGGCTGGGTGGTGCGGGGTCGGGGGGTGTGCTGCCAGCCTCTGAGCTCCATTCCCAGACTCGCCGTCCAGCTGGGACAAGTGAGGACAGCGATTGTAGCCAGTAGGCCTCTCCCCAGGGATAGCTGGAGACCTCCCTGATGGGGTCCTGCTGGTGGGGCTGTGGCCTGTTTTAGGGGTGGGGACCCCTGCTGAGTGGGCCTGGTGTCAGGGTGGGGCATGCCACCCCCATTCTACAGAGGGGCTTGAGTGTCCACATTCTCACACCCCCAAGTTGGTGCTGTCAAATCCCAGTGCAGGCCCCTCGTGCCCCCACTGACTTCAGGCTCACCCTTTCAGCTAACCACTGGCATTCCCCAAAGTAGGTTCCCTGGAACCGTTGCCCGTGCTGTCACTCAGGCCAGACAAGGTTGGCTGATGCCAGGAGGCCCCTTGGCCCATGGGAGCTGGAGGAAGTATGGCCTCCAGACCTGCCTGGGAGGGGTTGGGCCGTGAGCGACTGGCTAATGCAGGGACCAAGCCATGGAGCCCCTGGCCTTGGCCTTCACCTCTGAGAAATCCCCTTTCCCCGGGCAGGGTGCACGTGTCCCTACAGGGACTCACACTTTCTTGATTTGCATTTGGTCCCATCCTCCACTTTGTAGAATGGGGGGTGGGAGGCCTCCAAGTAGGGTCCTGGGTCACCAGCACCTGGGTCCTTGAGAAATGCAGGTTCCTGGGCCCCAGGCCCGGGTGTTAGAACCTCTGGTGGCTGGCAGTCTGGGCTCCCCAGGCCGCTGGAATCACACCCACCTGTCCTTCCCCATCCCGTCCCATACCTTCATCTTCACTGCAAGCCCCTCGGTGGGTTCTCCCATATATGCGGGGAAACTGAGGCACAGAGCCGTTGAGTAACTCCCAGGTGACCCAGCTGCGAGCCAGAGGTGGGGCTCACACCTGGACAGTGGAGCCCCTGGCTCTGGACTGCTGGAACCCTCCCCTCCCCCCTCCCCTCTCCCCCTCCTCTCCCTGCCCACCCATCCCCTCCCCCCTCTGACTGCTTGCTCCATTGCAGAGCGCCGTGCTGCACTACCCGTGGTGGAATACCTTCCCGCCCACGCCCTATCCAGCCTTCTCCAGTGAAAGCCAGTAAGTGCCTCAGCCTGGGCTCCGAGCCAACCCCACCTCGTCCTGTGGCCACATCACCCTTGGGGACTTCACTTCACTTCCGGTTCTGCAGTCATGGGCTCAACAAAACTAGAGCTTGCAGCTGGGGGGGCTTTAGCATCCTGCTGAGGGGGCTATGGGCTCAGCCCTAGCCGCTCAGAGGCAGCTGAGATTGACCAGCTGTGATCTGTCTTAGTGAGAAGCTAGCAGGGTAAAGGACGGGTAGTGAGGACAGGGGCCAAGGAGGGCTCTCTTGCAGGGCTGACACTGGGTGAGGGGGCCCAGAAACTCTGGGGGTGGGGGCGGGGAGGCGAAAGGAGCCAGGAAGGTACCTTCCTACAGAGGGCAACAGGGAGCTGGATTTTGTAGGGTATATGGGAGTTTGTGGGGAGCAGGCTTGGAACCAGGCAAAGGAATGGCCTATGCACGGGGCCTGGAGACACGTGTAGCTGCAACCTCTTTTGTCCGCGGCACCATGTCCTGAGATCCGGGCCTGTGGTCCCCTCCTCCAAGCTGAGTTTCTGAGAGGTCAGAGTTCCTCGTGTGGGTGGTGACCTACATGTGGGTAGGAGAGCAGTGCCCCTGCCACACCCGACAGCTCGCCTTCTTCCCCATGTCCCTCCAGCCAGTTTATGAACTCCACCTCCTTCCTCCTGGACCAGCCCTGTGCGGACACCAGCTATGGCCACGCGGCTGCCACCCCCAGCTTCCTGCCAAAGAGCGACTTTCCTCAGGTAGGAGACTCCAGCCCCCAGGGCCCAGCGCCTGCCCGCACGCAGGACCCCGCTGTGTCCCAGGGTGGCACTGAGGACGTCGGCTGGCCCACAGATCGTGTGGAGACATGGCTTGTTCTGGGGAACTGTGGTTCCCCTCAGCCCGCCGGTCTGAATCTTGGCCCTGCCCATCCAATTTGTGGGAGGCCACTTCACTGCAGTGGAGAGTTGGGTTGGAGGTCATGTAAGGAAGGATGGGGGCCGTCCCCATGTCCGCATCTTTCCGCCTCACACCGGGGTGTGGTTGGTGGCGTTGCTTCTCGGAGCACCTGTTTCACTTTCCTCGCTCTCAGCAGCTCCTTCCTGGCACAGGCCCAAGCTTGCTCGGTCCAGAATCTTAGTGTCCCTGGGAGTGTCCCTAGTGTCCATGCCCTCGTGCCAGAGCGATGCCCATCAGTGAGGGTCTGTGTCCCCAAACCCAGGGGTCATTTGAAAACGTGACCCACACCAGTTGAAGGAAGAGAGAACGTGTGATCCGCTCTCGGGAGCCGTGGAGCGGCTCAGCCCACTGGGGTCAGGCGGGGCCCACCCCGTGGCCTCGCCCTCGGGGTTCCGGCGTTGTGCCCAGGTTTCCTCCTGGCATTCCTTGAAAACTGAATGCTGGCGCCTTCACTTTAATGCAGTTGCCAGGGGCCCCGGAGCCTCAGTGCTATGTTTGTTTCCCTCGGAAATTCCAAATACTCGGGCCAAGTGGGTTCCCTGCGGCGGGGTGCCTCAGTGCACAGTATGGGAACTATCCAGGTGGGACAGCTCCAAGCCCCATCAGGGGGTGAGGGGGTAGCAGGCTCTCAGCTCCCCTGCTGTGCTGTTCCCCTATGAAGTGGGGGCAGTGGGGTCCAGCAGGTAAAGGGCTGTGGAAGGACGTGGCCCAGAGCAGCCAGTTTAAACCCACTGAGCTGGCTTGGACCCAGAAAGGCCGTTCAGCCGGCTCACACCTGCTGGAGCCCAGCCATCCTCCGTGCCGGGGGCCACAGCGGGACCGGCAAAGTGCTAGACCAAGGGCTGTGTTCTGGGGTCACCAGTGTCCCCCCAAGTCCACACCCACCTGGATCCTCAGAATGGGGCCTCTTTGGAACTAGGCTCTTTGCCAGAGAGGCTAAACATGGAGGTGAGAGGGCCCCGGTTATCCCAACCAGCCCTAAATTCAGCGAGTCCCTAGAGAGACAGAAGAGGAGACACAGACATAGGACAAGGCATGTCACCACAGCGGCAGAGACTGGGCCTGTTGCCACAGCCAAGGACACCGAGAACTGGGAGAGGCGGGAAGGACCCTCCCCGGTAGCCTTGGGGAGTGAGGGGGTAACACTGTGTCCGGGGGCGTCTGCCTTCCAAAGCTGTGGGAGCACAGGTGTCTGCTGTTGAAGCCACCCCTCAGTGACCCTTTGTGGCCACCCAGGAAACAGTGGGGCTGGGTGTCGCAGAGATGGGAGTGCCGGGCTCGCCTGCCTCTTGGGAGCCCCACAGCTGCTGTCTGGGCCCCGAGTTTACCAGGGTGAGGGTGGCAGTGTGACAGAAATAAGAGGCCCCCGTGGATGTGGCCCGCCAGCCTTTCCAGACACATTTGCAGTTGCTTCCTCCAGCTTACAAGGACACCCTGGGACTCTGGTTTGGCAGCTGTCATCACCCAGCCCAGGGAGGCGCAGGTGTCCAGAGAAGAAGGCCCCGTGGTAGTCAGCCTCCCAGAGCACCCGGGCCGTGGACCCGAGACCCTCCCCTGTTTGCGTCATCTCTGCGTGTTGGTTCATCACGCAGGGCTAGTGGCCCCATGCCTGGCTCAGCTCCTTAGAGCTCTGATTAAGTTCCTTCTATGTGTCCCAGACACAACTCTACATCCAGACTTGTTATCTCATGACACTGTTTCCCCAACTGGGGCATCATGCACTGTCTGGATGGGGAAACTGAGGCACGGGGCCTGCAGAGTCCAGGGCCCACAGAAGCCTCCGGACCTCTGCAGCTACCCTCCAGGGGTCACTCTGTCTCTCTCACTGATGCGTATGGCTCCCACCACCTCCCCAGTTCTGCTAAGCATCACGTGGTTTCTCAGCCAAGAGCCCCTTGGGTACCTCTTGCAGCACCCGGAGTCCACGTATCCACCCACAGTTGTTTGAGTGCCTGCTGAACGCACAGTGGCCCACCCCCACCCTCCGGCCCCTTGCTGTGGCACCTTCGACCCAGATTTCCCCTTTAAAGTAGTAGAACCTTCCATTGAAATCTTACCCTGGTGCTGAGTGTGGGATTCGACATACGTGAGATGAGTTCACTCCAGGGTGGGTGTCCTGAGGCCCTGTCAGTCAGGCTCCAGTACTGCCCCTGGGACTCCTGGGCCTGCGGGCTGAGCCAGGAAGGAGTCCAAACAAAGTCTGGCACCCAAGGCCCTTCAAATCCCAGCCCCAGCCCACCGAGCCGACCACAGGCACCCTCGGCTCCCACCATGGTGTCCTTCTCAGGGGCAGCCCCAAAGATGTCCCCATGCTGGTCCCAGGACCTGCAGACATGTCTCCTCACATGGCAGAGGGCCTTTGCAGATGGGATTAAATCAAGGCCCTATGACGGGGATGACACTGGATTCCCTGGGGGCCCAGGAGCATCCCCTCTGAGGCACCCTTTCCTCTGTCATGGCCCCTGGAGGAGGCATAGGGCTGAGGGCTTCTCTGTGTCAGCTCCTGGTTGGGCCAAGTGCTCCCCAGACCCTTCTGTCACTTGGCTCATAAAACCCAGTTCATATAGTTTGTTTCAGGGCCCTGGACGTGGGATCTGGAAAAGCTCCACAGAAAGGATGTTCACGTTTCACTGAGTGGATGGGTCAGAGCACAGCCCCAAAGATGTCCCCATCCCAGTTCCGGGATCTACGGACATGTCACGTCTCGTGGCAGAGGGACTTTGCAGGTAGATTAAGTCAAGGTCCCTGAGAGGGGGATGACCCTGGATTACAGGGGGCACAGTAATCCAGGGTCATCACCGGGTCCTCATAAGAGGGAGGCAGGAGGCTCGGAGTCCGAGACATGGAAGAGGCTGCACTGCTGGCTGTGGCGATGGAGGAGGGGCCACGAGCCAGGGACGCGGTGCCTCTAGAAGCTGGAAACGGCCGGAAACGGTTCTCCCGGGGCCTCCGGAAGGACTGGCCCTGCCCGCACCTGGGTTTAGCCCTGAGAGGCCCGTATGGGACTCCTGACCTCCAGAATCATAAGGTAATAATTGTGTGTTATTTTAATCCAGGAAGTTCACAGTAATTTATTGCAGCAGTGAGAGGAACACTCTAGAAGTGTCCCCTACTATTGTATGAATTAGGAGGAATTGTAGTGGAGAATGCAGAGCTGGCCTGGGGACAAGGAGTGAATATAAATCCGTAGGTCTCAACATAACCTTCTTGTAACTGAACTTGAGCCCCGAGTTTCCTGGCAGCCAAAGCAAAAAGAGAAAGGAGATGAGCTGTGTGACTCCTGTTACCTGCAAGGAGGAAGCGTCTCCTGATTTCCCTTTGGGACACAGAGCAGTTCCTGGGGTCAGCATCCTGCCTCCACTTCCCAGGCACTGTGTGGGGACCTGTGGTTCTCCGGCCTCTGATTGTTGGTCTTGGCCCCGGCTTTGCTGTCTGAGATCTTTGCTCCTTCTCTTGCTTCTTGGGCTGAACCCTGGAACTCCAGGGGTACTGGGTCCCTCCTCCCTTGAGTCTGCACATGAGCTATCCCAGGCCCAAGACCATTGGAGACATTGGCCACGCCTGTGTGTGGGGCTCCCAGTTCATAGATCCTGGGGTGTCTCTAGCCGGCGCAGACTCTGCTCTGCAGAGGCAGCTGTGCTGGGTGTGGCCCCCATCACCCTGCCCGGCCCTGAGCCTGGGACCTGGGTTCCAATGGGGAGGGGGGCACGTGTACCCAGGGTTATCTGAAAATTCAAACTCCGACATGCATTTCTGTATGTTTGAAGATTTTCACGACGAAATGAATTTTAAAATGTTGTAGATTGACAGAAAAGTTGCAAAAATAGTACCAAGAATTCCCAGCCACCCTCACTCATTTGCCCGGCTTCCCACATGTCATTGTCCTGCGTGACCTCGACCCATGTGTCACAGGGCAGAAATGAGCCTTGTGTAACGCTGGTGACAGACCAAGTGCCAGGTGGGCACGGACACCTCTGAAGGACACCAGTCACCTGTGGAAGGGCCCTCAGTGCCAATTTGCTGGGGCCTCACACTGAGGCGGGGCTGTGCACTCGGAACAGGGAGTCCCACACACAGGACACCTGTCCTCCTGTCCATGCGTCTCATTGCCGATGATGTTGGTCTTGACCCTTGGTTGGGGTGGCGTCCGCCAGGTCCCTCCACTGCCCATCCCATTGTCAAGCTGCCACTTGTCCCTCTACTCCTGGGAGAGACAAGGCCATGTAGAAAGGCCGTGTCCTGGCCCCTCAAGGTGGGGGCGGGGATGGACATTTCATCCGCTGGTGGGTGTCGGCTGCCACGATGGTGACTGTGGCGTCTGGCAGAGATTATTGTCCTCACTGGTCTACTGATCAGCTGGTGTTCTACAGGGAGAGCTGTCCCTACCCCTGACCTATCCGGTCATTTTCTGTATCAGCTCCTGGGCTATAAGCAGGTGCTGTGGTGTTGGCCACCGGGAGTGTCTGCTCGGGATTTCCTGTGTCTCTCTGTCACCATTTGGACCACTTCCTCCCTTGCAACCACTTGAGCTGGCCCAGGCTCACTCCCTGTCTTCCTTACCGTGGCCCTTGGGTCACCCGGCCCTGATGGTCAGCCTCTTTGTCCTTCAGACTCCGCTTGGCACTGGTTCGTTCAGGCTCCATGTCCTAGGTGGGCGACCTGAACAGCTCAAGGAGCCTCATGGAGGGTCTCCCACACGCGGTGTGCCAAACATTGGGGGTGTATGGACATGCGGCTTTTCTTCTGTCCTTTATTTTTAAATTGAGATAGGATTTGCATATCGTATGATTCAGTGGTGTTTTTTTTTTAAGTTATGTAGCAATGGCATTTTGTCATTTTTTTTTATGTGTAATTTTAAAAAAAATTTTATTGGGGAATATTGGGGAACAGTGTGTTTCTCCAGGGCCCGTCAACTCCAAGTTGTTGTCCTTCAGTCTAGTTGTGGAGGGTGCAGCTCAGCTCCAAGTCCAGTCACCGTTTTCAATCTTTAGTTGCAGGGGGCGCAGCCCACCATCCCATGCGGGAATTGAACCGCAGCCTTGTTGTTTGAGAGACCGCGCTCTAACCAACTGAGCCATCCGGCCCCCCCACAATTCAGTGGCTTTTAGTAAATTCAAAGTTGTGTCATCATCATCTCTATCTTCTATCAGAATGTTCACCACCCCAAAAGAAGCCCCGTCCCCGTCAACAGTCACCCCCACTCCCCTCCCCAGCCCCTGACAACCCCTGACTCACGTCCTGTCTGTGGACGCGCCTGTTCTGGACGTTTCACATAAATGGAATCTCACTGTGTGTCCGGCTTCTCTCATGAGCACCGTGTGTTCAAGGTCCATCCACGTTGTGGCGAGTGTCAGCGCCTCCCTCCTTTTCATGGCCGAGTGACTTCATTGTGTGGACAGGACACATTGTTTGTCTGTTTATCTGTGGGTGGTTGTGTCCACCTGCTGGCCATTGTGAATTGTGCTGTGGACATTGTGTGTAGTCCTTTGTGTGGACGTATGCTCCAAACATGGGTGAATCTGATTTGAGGGGGATATTTGGGGACATGCAGGGTCAGGGTGGGGATGAGGGACTCAGCATTCTAGACCCCCTGACGCCTCCTCCCAAGGCCACCTGGACCCCTAAAATCTTGGCCAGGCTCCAGGGAGGGCTCTTTCCCACGTGCTGACCCGCCCACACAGTCAGCGTGGCAGCATCCACCCTGAGGGTCCCTCCAAGCATCTCAGGTGGGTCCCACATCCAGCCAGTGAGGATGCTCTGTCTGCCAGCCCAGGGCTTCTGGGAAGCGAGGATGAGGTCGTGGCTCAGAAAAGTGCTTTGCAAACTCTTGGCAGCTCCCTGCTCACGAGGGGCAGGCAGCATCGACCGCACGTGCGGCAAATGGATTTCACTGGGTCAGAGGGCTGAGCCTGCCTGCCAGCGGGTTCCCAGCAGTTACCGGCATCGGCCAGAAGGAAACAGGAGCGCGGGGTGTCTTCTCACAGGAGTCCGTTGGTACACACTGTGCCAGGGCCAGGAACCCCTTTCTATGGTCTGCGCCGAGGGCCGTGGCCCTGTTCCCAGGGGGTCACCTTGTGGAAATTGAGGGGCTGGGCCCCAGCGGACAAGGAATGCCCCACAAACAGATTCTTAGGGGGACCCTGCAGAAGCCCCGGGTCCGACTGGCCTCTGCTGACTGCAGTGCTCGAAAGCAGTCGCGGCGGTGTGCTGCTGATGCAGCCAGCCCCCAACTACGGCCTGACGGGGCAAAGCTTTCGGGGGAGCTGTCTGAGCGTCCTGGGACCACCCCACCAAAGCACCACAAACCAGGTGCTTTAAAACCAGAAATGTACACTCTCATGGTTCTGGGGCCAAAAGTCCAAGATTAAGGTATCGGAATCCTGCTCCCGCCCAAGGCCCCAGGAGAGGGTCCTTCCTGCCTCTTCCAGCCTCGGGGGGCTGCCGTGTCCATGAACTTGGGGCCATAGTACCCCAGTCTCTGCCTCCATGGTTACTTAGCCTCTCCCTGTGCGTCTGCGTCCAAATATCCCTCTTATAAGGACACCAGTCATTGTATTAGGACCACCCCACTCCAGTGTGACCCCTTCGTAGCTAATTTCATCTGCAAAGACCCTATTTCCAAATAAGGCCCCGTTCACAGGTTAGGATTCGAACCTGTCATTTTGGGGGATGCAATTCAGCCCTCAACAGGAATGTTTTAGCAGCGAGGTGTGCCTGAGGGGGGACCTGCAGTACCCTCCCCACCCATCTGCCCAGTGAGCTCTGCCCACCCCCACCCTCAGTTTCCTTGGCTGTAACTAGGGACGGACAGGCCACCTGTGGCACAGGCCAGTGACACCTGAGACCTCAAGTGTATATGGAGAAACTGGCGGGGAAGGTAGGGAGGGCTAAGGGGTAATACCCCAAGAACTTAATGGGGGGAGGGGTTCTTGGGAAACCTGAGGCACCTGGGCCACACCTGCCTCTCTGCCTGGCCACATAAGAAAGGGTCAGCCTGAAGGCCAGAGAGGGTCCCACCAGCTGGGTAGCACAGCCAGACAGGGACCAATTGTGCTTGTGGGGCAAGATCCACTATCACCCCTGTCCTCGGGTGTGGCCCTGCCCACTTTCACACCCCAGTCACCCGTTTCACTCCACCGGGGCCTCTGCCCGGACCCTGACTCAGGCCCTCCATCCCCCATCCAGTCCAGTCGCAGACACACAGCCTGTGGCCACCAGGGTGGCAGGGCCATTGGCAGGACAGGCTGGAGTGGCCAAGGTGCCTAGTGGGTGACAACCTCTCCAGGCAGGGACCCCTCCTTGTCCTCGGACCCCCAGCTGTACCTGGTCTTCCCCATATCCTCAGGGTCACTTCTGCCCATTAACCAACCATCTGGTGACAAGATACTGGGGACAGAGTCAGAGTTTAGAAACTATGCTGGCAACTTAACAAATTTCATGTTGGTTAAACCTAGTAATAGTAAGTGTGTGTTTGTACTTGGGATGTTTTCTTTACACTTCAGTTTTCTATATATTTTAAGACCGAATTTACAAACTTTAAATTCACCTTTTAAAAATACATTCACAGGGTTTTGCACCCATCACCTCTATTTAATAACAACATTCCATCACCCCAAAAAGAAACCCTGTCCCCATCAGCAGTCACCCCCCACCCCCTCCCCCAGCCCCCAACAACCACGAACTCACGTCCCGTCTGTGGACGCGCCTGTTCTGGACGTTTCCCCGTAAGTGGAATCCCACACTGTGTGGCCTTGTGTGTCCGGCTTCTCTCATGAGCCCCGTGTGTTCAGGTCCATCCACGTTGTGGCGAGTGTCAGCGCCTCCCTCCTTTTCACGGCCGAGTGACACCCCATGTGTGTGGACAGGCCACGCTCGTCCATGGGTGGACACACAGGTTGTGTCCACCTTGTGGCCATTGTGAAGCGAGCTGCAGTGGATGTGCGTGTGCAGGTGTGTGTGTGGACGTGTTTTCATTTCTCTCGGTGGACACCTAGCAGGGGCGCTGCAGGGTCGTGTGGGGAGGGTGACCTCGGGGGAGGAACTGCTCAGTTAGGCAGAGGCGCCTGCTGCGTGTTCCCGTGTGTGCTGGAGGTTCCGATTTCTCTGCATTCTCGCCAGCACTGGTCACTTGTCGTCTGAGTGTAGCCGTCCCGTGGGTGTGCAAGTGTGTGTCACTGGTTGTGACCTGCAGTTCCCTGTTGCCTGGTGGTGTCAAGCGTCATTTCATGGGCTTCTTGCCATATATGTACACTTCCCTTCCTGCTCACAGTGGCTATGGCCTGGTGGCGTGTCCCACAGAGCTCACTCCATTGTTGGGGTTCTGTTGCCCCTTGGCTGTGGGGGAAAGACAGGGCAGGAGCTGTGAAGGTAGGCTTATGACTGCTCACCCTCCTCGAGCCAGTGGGTGGCCCGGGCCCTCCTTGGCCAGCTCCCTCCTCTGGGCCTATTTGGGGGATTTTAAAACACAGTGGTTCCCCACTGATCCTGCCAGCTCTGTGAGCCCCTGCCCACCAGCCCTGCCTGGTGCCTCCTCCATGCTATGTTGAGGGGGGCAGGGGCAGGTGGGAGGCAGGAAAGGGGCTTTGAGGCAGGCAGACCCCTTGGCAAGGCTGGAGGAGGAGGAGGAGCAGGGTGGGCCCCTGTGGCCAGGAGGTGCTCCGGGGGACCCAGCCCCAGGGCCTTTGCCTGTGCTAGGGCCCACCTGCAGTGCCCGGGAAGTGTTGAAGACGGCTCCAGCACAGCTGGTGAAGGCCCGTGGACCTGTGTGCAGGCTGAGGAGCTGGGGGCTGGGGATTGGGCCTGTGAGTGCGTGGGGAGGGTTGTGCAGAGACGTGGGATGGGCCTCAGTTTCCTTCCTGTGTCGTGGGGGCCTGTGCCCCTTAGAATACTACTGTGGGCACCTCAGGTGCAGCAGTGGGTCCCTACTAGGCCTACCAGTGAGGTGGGGGGCAGGTAGAACAGAACCCAGTGCACCAGTGGTCTGGGGAGACCGAGGCCAGGGCTGGGAGGGGCTATCTGGGTGTCTCAGCCTATGCCCCACCCACCCACCCCCCGCCGCGACCCCCCCATCCTATCTGAACCCTGAGCGCCCACAGAGGGGCCGGGCCATGGCTGATGGGTTCCTGGGGATAGGGTGCTCAGGGAAGGGGCGCCAGGAGCCCGCAGGGCAGGCGCGTTGTTGACAGCCGTCTGTGGCTGGATTCCGCCCCGTACAGTAATTGTCCGCGCTGCCAGGAATCGCCCTGACTTACCAGGCAGACATCATTTCCTGAAAGTCAGCGGCCTTAGGGGAAGTGGGCGCCGGTGGTGACTAAACCAACATGCAAATGCAGCTGGGCTGGGAGAAGGCCCGTCCGCGCCCAGCACCCGTGGTCATGAGGGAGCGCTCCCGCGCCTTCCAGGGGACCTGCCTGTGGCCACACCATGTCCCAGCTGCGGTTCTGGCTGCAGTTTGCAGCGCTCAACAAGGTAACTTGCTTGGCCCTGGGTGGGGGTGGGCCCGGCCCCCTCCCACCTTGCCGGCAGGTCGGGCCACCTGCGAACTGGGAGGGACATGAGGACCCCCGACCCTCTCCCCTCCTCCTCCCAGCCTCCCGGCAGCTTTGTTGGCAGCGGCAGCGACTCCCTGCAGGAGTTGCCTGAGCGAAAGTGGTGGGGACAGGGAACGCGGGGCTCAAGGGACAGTCAGGGAGGCGCCTCAAAATGAAAGTACTTGTGGGAGGTGGGAGGGGCTGTCTGCTCGCCTCCAGTCCCTGGCCGCACTGGGACGGCAGCCGTCAGTCATCAGGTTCCGCTGGCTGTTTGGGCTGGGCTGTGATTGGACAGGTAGGAGTGGGTCCAGTCCCTCCTCGGACCCCTGTGGACCCACGCGGCTGTCCCGCCCCAGTCCCATCTGAAGGGCATTTCTGGGGTTGGCTTCAGCCGGGAGGGGGTGCTGAGCCCCCCCAGGTCCCCAGGGGAGGCCCAGAACCAGGTCTGGGTGGGGTCCATCCAGTCCTATCCCACTGGGCTTGGGGGTGGTATGCTGTGCGGGCAGCTCTACCAGGTCCTGCCAGGTCCTCACCTGGTCCAGGGATCCCTGAAATGCTGCCGATACGGTGACCATGCACGCTCCTGGTCCCCCAGAACTGTTGGGGTGACCAGCCGGCTCCCTCCCCACTTGGGGGCTGCAATGGAAGGAGCAGTGTTGGGGTCTGGGGTCCTGGGAGCAGATGCTCCTGGTGGGGGCCCAGGAGGGCAGCTCTGGGTTCGGATGATCTTGGATGTCTGCTGGTGGTTGCCGGGAGTCAGCTCTCCACAGAGGCGGGCAGGTGGGTAGTCCACCAGGGAGGGGTCCTGTCTCACCCTCATCCAGCTGGCCACTCTGCACAGGGGATGGAGCTTGGGGGACTGCTGGGGGCCCCAATCCCCTGACCCCTGGTGACACACATGAGGCCCCTCCTCCCTTTGCCTGAGAATTGAGGGACCCCACTGGAGGCAGCTTCAATGGAGCTCCCACTTTTTAAATAAACTTTATTTTAGGACAGTTTTAGATGCACAGAATTACTGCGATGGTGCAGATCCCGTGTCCCCCGCCCCATCTCCCTGTTCATACTTTCGGCAGTGCGGTACCTTTGTCACAACTGACGAGCCAGGACTGAGACACCATTAATAACCAAAGTTCATATTTACTCGGATTTCCTCAGTTTCCCCTGATGGCTTCTCTCTGTCCCAGGTCCCCATCAGAATCCCACGTGGCACTCAGGCGTCACGTCCCCTTTGGCCCCTCCTATTGAGACGGGATCCGTTCCTCTCCTGCGTGGACGCTCTGAGCCGTCGTGTCCTGCAGGACGTCCCCACTCGGGGGTTTTAGGTGTTTTCCCCATGATTGCACTGAGGAACGTGCCCTGCTCGTCCGTGACGTCAGGGTCCCTGCTGTCCCATGGGTCCTCACGGCTGACGTTGCCCCCCGTCTCCTGGCCGGGGTGCTGGCCAGGCGTCCCCACTGGGAGTCCCTTCATCATCCACACTGCCCTCTCGGGAAGTGCTGTGGTGTGCAGCCCACAGGCATGGGGTGCCCCCTGCGCACCCGATTTTTACCAGGGCTGTTCCTCCTCCTCTGCCCCTACATCCTGCCCACTACTCGGGGACTGGATGGCCTTCAGGAAGCAAGGCCACCTGTCAGGGCCCCAGCAGCTGGTATCACTCTGACCAGGCTCGGGCAGGGCCCACCAGGAAGAGGATCCTCAGATGTGGCCTCAGAGGAGCTTCAGCAGAGACACGTGGCCACCTCTGTCTGCATCCAGACCCCATCCTGGCCAGCCTACCACGGTCTCTGCCCCTGTCACAGGGACCGGGGGCCCAGCTTTTGCAGCCTGTCATCTGCCAGGCTCGTGCTGGACCACCTCTGACCCCAGCTGCCAGGGGATGGCAGGGCCCAGTGGAGGTCCCAGTGGGCAAAGGGCAGGTCTCAGGTCTGCTGGGCCAGACCTGCCCACGGCCACCTCAGTTTTCCCCAAGGCAGCTGCTCTGGCCTATTGAGTTGCCAGGGTCTTGCACGAGGGGTCTGAATGCCCCACGAGCGTCAAGGTGTGCCCCCTCTCACTCCTGTTTCTGTCCTGGGGCTCCAGGCCTTTATACACTTATCCAGGTGGCCTGAGCTGGTCCCACCTCCTCCCCTGGACCTGCCCAGGCCGCAGGGTCCTAGGCTAGAGGTGGTGGGGGAGGCTGGGTCTGCCCGCCGAGGGTCCAGGCTGCTCTTAGCTAGGGGGCAAGGGTAAGAGCAGGCCTGGTGGTCTGAGCTCCCTCCTTGCTCACCTTGGGAACAAGCGACCACCTCCTGTGGCTCCCTGTGTACACCCATGGCCAGGGCTCCCCCGGGCAGGGGAGAGGCCCAACAAGGCCCCGGCCTCATATCAGCCGACTTGGCCGAGGGTTGTGTTTCTTGCATGTTCCCTGACCCCCGCTGGCGCCTGGACCACTCGTGTCCAGCCGATGGGCAGACTGAGGCTCCTGCGACCAGCTGTCCCCAGGGAGGCTGCTGGGTAGACTCCAGCACTATCTCTGCCCCACCCCTTTCCTTGGGGCCCTGCTATCCTTTTGGTGCAGTGGCGGAGCCTGTCTGGTCCTGGCCGCCCCGGAATAGGGATCTGATTCCAGCACCGATCACTGGGGCATGCGGCCGGCCTGGGCCTGTTCCCAGCTGTGGCCTCATGGGCACAACAGGTGGACTCCAGGCACAGGTGTCCCCTTCCTCCCTGGAGTCCGCTGACTGAGCCCCCCGGACCCAAGACCCCCCACTGGTCAGCCCATCTTCCTAATCTTCCCCACTGATTGGCAGGTCCCAGCTTGCCTGGCCTTGGCCCTCCAGTGCCCCTGACTGGCGGGGACTGTGTAAGTGGTGCACTGGGTCTGGGGCTCCAGGGGGGCAGCTCCCCTGGCCCCTCGGTGCGGCCTTGGTTGAACCCACTGGGCCTGCCTGCTCTGGGGAAAAAGCTCCCTGACTCGACTCTCCAAAAGGCTGAGGGCCAGACATCAGAATGACTGGGGCCCCTCCCAGTGGAGGCAGCCGAGGGGTGCTCCCTCGCCCCTGATCTGGTTCTGCACTCCCCCCAGCTCCCAGGTCCCTCTCTGTAAAATGGGCACTGACTGCCCTCTCCAGGTGGCAGGCACAGCAGGGGGGTGTGGTAAGGGGCTCGTTCCCACTGACTTAGGAGCTGGAGGGGCTGGTCCCCATGTATCTCCGTGTCCAGCTCAGGCCGGACACACGCAGGCACGTGGTACCTCTGACTAGCGGGGGAGGAGGGCCGCACAGACACCTCCGGTACTGTGCCTGAGTTTCTTTAAATTCAGTTTTATAAACTGTGTGTAACTTTTGTGCAGCAGGCTTCCCCCGAAGATGTGGGGTCTCTCAAGTCCTGACAACCCTGCACTGGCGTCACCTCCTCCACAGTGACGGGCCAGGGAGGGCACAGGGCTGCTATCACCCTCCCCCAGTGTCATGTCAGTGGGGTCCAGTGCACAGCCGCGGGGCCTGGCTTCTGTCTCGAGCGTTGTGTTTGCAGGGTTTGGCCACATTGTAGTGAGTGTCCGAGCCTCCTCCCTCCCATGGGGGAGCAGCGTCCACTGCGTGGCTGGCTCTTGCGCACCTGCTGTGTGGCTGCCCTGCTGCGCCCTCACCCACCTGTCTTCTAGGACTCCTCGTACCTTGACGACCTCTCCAACGCCTCCATCTTCTCCTCGTCCGTGGACTCCCTCTCGGACATTGCCGACACACCCGACTTCCTGCCAGCCGACAGCCTCAGCCAGGTGCCTACCATCTGGGATGTGAGCACTGGCCCCTCTGCCCACGACAAGGTCAGTGGCCCATTCACGGGCTGATCAGACACTGATGAGGCTTTTGGTCTAGGGCCTTCATGTTTCCTACATGGCTCAGAAAATGCAGGGTTTGCAGGGGAAGCTCCTACACTGGCCTCCTTGCCCCCTCTCAGCGTAAGTCCTGTCATGGCCGGGTACCCCCGTACACCCGCCTCCAATGGCTCGGTCTCCATGCCCTGCTCTGTGCTGGGCCTGCTAGACATGGATGGCACATGCCCACCTGGCCACCTTGAAGGTCCTCAGTGCCCACAGGCCCATAGGAAGGGTCTGTGACTGGACAGCAGACCAGACGGATGTGCAGGGCCCAGCTTGGGGCCCAGAGGTAGACAGGAAGTGTCCAGGCAGCTTGGTGAGGTTCCCTGCCCTTGGCAGACTTGGTGGATGGCCTAGGCCTGTCCCTATGTCTGGTGCAGAGGCCCAGTGGGACACTGGCATTGCCACGCCTCCCTGGGCCTTCTGCCTCTGCGGCTCCTAGCTCCTGGGAGGAGGGCGTGAGGGCAGCTGAAACCTGACGCCCGCTGGGAACCCTGACTCAGCCTTCCAGGAACCTGGCTGAGGCTGTTTGTTTTTGTTAATTCAAAAAATAAGGAGATGGACTTGAGTATGGGATTCTGACTTCCTTGTACTTCGCTTCCATTTTATTTTTTAAAAAACTTTTTTTTTTAAATTAAACACTTCACGAGTTTGTGGGTCATCCTTGCTCAGTGGCCGTGCTAATATTCTCTGTATCATTCCAATGTTAATGCAGCCGAAGGGAGCACTGGCCGTGTTCTGAACCTTTGGAAACAGCAGGAGTCATGAAAAGCAACTCGGTTATCACGTGACTGAATCCCCTGGTGACCCTTGTCCCCCTGAGACCGTAAATGACACTGTGCTCTGGGGCACCCAGCACTCAGGGCCATCAGTCTCATGATGGTGGGGGTCCATATGGAGCCAAAGAGGTGGAGGATGGCTACACGTTACTTTCAGGGTTTAAGAGCGAGCATGTTTTGGAATCGCCTAGAAGTGGGTTTGGACGCTGCCGTGCCCTCACTCACACAGCCACCCCTCCCAGCCTCAGTGTGGCCACCTGGACAATGTGTGTCCCCACTCCCTGGGGGTGGGGAGGTTGAAAGCCAGGGTGTGACTCGGCCCTAATGGGTTTGGATCTCCGGTGCCAGCCCATCCGTCTGCCCAGTCCTTAGGCTGGCCCGGGATGAGACTGGGGCCATCAGTCTCCCCAGGGTGGGACTGTGGTCTGGGACATCCACATGAGGGCGTTCCAGCCAGTTCACCCTGCAGAGGCCCCACCCCCACGGGCCACCTGTACACCAAGTGCTGGGAGCCAGCTAGGGAGAGATGAGGCGTGGCCACCACCATGCCAGGGTCACAGGGGTGAGTGGCCCAGTCCACAGGGCCCCAGGCCCCTCTGCTCGACCCCTAGGATGGTCCTGCTGGCTCTTGTCCCATCGCCATATATCCTACCACATTCCCTGAGTGCTCGTGCCTGACATACAGTAGGTCTCGGCCACCAGACCCCAGGAAGGCCTGTCTTCAGCCTGACCTCAAGGGGAGGGCTCTGTCCTTCACCAGAACCAGCTGGCAAGCAGCAGGAAGGAGGCAGGCAGCTGGGCGGAAGGAGGGGCACGAGGATGGCGTGGAGAGCCCCCGGTGGCCAAGCCGGTGGGCCCATTGAGGTGCTTCCTGTACCCAGCTGGCCTGCAGGCTCATGTCCACTCTCCCCTCCAGTTGTTCCTGCCCAGCGGGCCGTTTACAGGCCTTGAGGAGCCCGTTTCCTCCCTCCCCAGCACCCCACTTCTTGTCAGCTACCAGGTGAGCTGGGTCTCTTCCCCAGCCCTGCCCGCTGCCCTTCCTAGGATTGAGGAGGGCCATTCACACTCACACACCTGCTGTGTGTCAGACCCTGGGCTGGCTTAGAAGCTGGGTCTGCCCATTTTACAGATGGGGAAACTGAAGTCCCAGGAGGCACCATGTTGTAGGGATGGGGAGGAAAGGCAGGCCCTCTACCCTCTGCCCCCATCATTGGCTTGGCTGGTGGACCAGGTCCCTGCTCCTTGGGGGGAGGCTGGCTATGCTAGGTGGATGGACAGTCCCCACCCTGAGGACACCGGCCTTTAGTCTCAGACTCAGCCAGAGGAGGAGGACGAGGCGGAGGAGGATGAGGCTGAGGACCTGGGCCACACAGAGATCTACGCTGACTACGTGCCATCCAAGTGTGAGTGCATGGCCGCCCCTCCCCCTCGCATGCCCAGGACACCCCCAGCAGACCTCGGGGCTCCTGCTCCGTGGTCCCTGAAGCAGTGAAGGCCGCCCGGTAGGGGTGAAGGGGAGGGGCAGTCGTATCCAAACCTGGCACAAAACCACATAGCACAGAGGGTTCAGTGGAAAATAAGCCCACTTCCTACTGGCCCAGCGAGCGTTCCATGGGTCTGCCCCCCTATCCTACCTGCAAAGCAGTGATGGGTGCCCTCTCTCCATCCTGCGCTGCCCC
Organism: Rhinolophus ferrumequinum; assembly: GCF_004115265.2. NCBI lineage: Eukaryota > Metazoa > Chordata > Mammalia > Chiroptera > Rhinolophidae > Rhinolophus > Rhinolophus ferrumequinum. Next base: position 61,861,898 of record NC_046301.1, read on the forward strand.
TCACCCTTCTGGGAGCATCCCCACCCCCATGCTGGTCCCTAGCTGCTGACCCTGACACCCTGACCACGCCCCTCCAGCCAAGATTGGGATGCAGCACCCAGACCGTGTGGTGGAGACCAGCACATTGTCCAGCGTCCCGCCCCCGGACATCACCTACACCCTCGCCCTGCCTGCGTCTGACAGCGGGGTCCTGTCCGCCCTGCAGCTGGAGGCTATCACCTACGCCTGCCAGGTGACCCCAGGGTCTCCCAACTGACCCCCTCCCGCATGGGGGGTCTGAGTGCCCACCTGATCCCGTCCCAAGTGGGGGATCCTGACTGCTTCCTCCACACGCACAGCAACACGAGGTCCTGCTCCCCAGCGGGCAGCGCGCGGGCTTCCTCATCGGCGATGGTGCCGGCGTAGGCAAGGGGCGCACGGTGGCCGGCATAATCCTGGAGAACTACTTGCGGGGCCGCAAGAAGTCCCTGTGGTGAGCGTCCTTTTGCGCGCAGGGCGGGGGGTGGGGGTGGGGGGAGCGGGGCCTTGACCCCCGCCGGCCTTCACCGCCCCAGGTTCAGCGTCTCCAATGATCTCAAGTACGATGCGGAGCGCGACCTGCGGGACATCGACGCCCCCTGCATCGCAGTGCACGCGTTGAACAAGGTGGGTGCATCTCCCTGCCCATCGCCCAGTTTGGGGGTTCCCCTATGCCCCGGCACTCACACAGGCCTGCGCCTCTCCCCAGATCAAGTACGGCGACAACACTACCTCAGAGGGCGTCCTGTTCGCCACTTACTCCGCCCTGATCGGGGAAAGCCAGGCCGGTGGGCAGCACCGCACACGCATCCGGCAGATCCTCGAGTGGTGCGGGGCGGCCTTCGATGGCGTGGTATCCTGGCAGGACGAGGAGCGGGGCCGAAAGGGGCGGGGCCGAGGGGAGGGAGGTGGGGCTAGAAGAGAGGGGGCCAAGAGGAGGGACTGATCAGCCTTGAGTTGGGGGCCGAGCGGGCGCTGGAGGGATGCTGGAGGGATGCGGGGAGCCGGGGCTGCCTGGGATGGCACCAGTGCAGGAAGAGTTCCGGTCAGAGGACTGCTCCCGAGGCTCTCCCCCAGTGACCGCTGCCATCACCCCTCGCGGTGTGGCTCCACCTCCTGGCTCCATCCTACTGGACTATGATGGGACCGGCATCGCAGACTCCGAGAGCGGTGTTTGGTGGCAGGAAGGTGCCACCCAGGGGGAGGTGTGGGGCGCATAACGCCTCCTCCTGCCCACCCTGCAGGATTGGGGGGTTTCTCTCTCCCTCCTCTCTCAAAACTTGGACAACTTTTCTGCTCTGCAGCGGCGGCCCTGGGCTGGCCTGGTGCACGGATGGCCTTGGGGGAATCCTGCGGGTTGCCCGCCCTCCTGTGCGCTGTCTCCCCAGGTTGTCCCCCGTGTGCCATCTCACATCACTGTTCTCCCCGCTGGCCACTGTGCTTCATGTGGCTCTGTCCTGTCCTTATTTGACCATTCCCCCTCACGGGGACTTTCTGGGTGTTTCCAAGCCTCTGCATTAGCACAGCCTGGTGTGCCTCCTGTCACCCTTTCTCATTGTGTCCTCGGGGCCGTCCCCAGCAGTGGAGTAACTGACGCTCCTGGTCCCAGTCACAGAAAAGAAGGGAGACGTGGGCCCTGTGTGGACTTTCTAGTCACATGGAAAAGTGTACGGATTTACTGGTTAGACACCTGCTTTAGCGCAGAACACCTCCCGTGTGCAGAAAGAAGAAACGAGGTGACTGGTGCATCCTGGGCACCTGTGTGACACCTTGCACAGCCTGGGGGAAACGATAGTGCAAAAAAAAAAAACCAATTACTAACATTCGTCCCCAGGGCCTGCTTAATCAGCACCAGATGCCCATTTTCTCTGGGATTTCGTAAATCTTCTGTCAGTCCTTTGATACATATCACGTGTACACATGTATAGACACCCACTTTGTTTTTAAAATAGGCTCATTATAGGTATACTTGCCTATAATTTTTTTCTCTTAAAATGTTAAGAACTTTGTACATCTTCCAATTTGTTTCTTCAGGGTCACTTTTTTAACGGATCAGTGTAGATTTGTGCAGAATCATACAGAGAGACCCCAGCTCCCCATGGAATCAGTCATGGCCCACCCCTTCAGGGGCCTTCTTTTTTTCATGCTCATTTGTACCCATCTGTGTCAGTGCTGTCTGTAAGGTCTTTTTGAGACCATCACACGCCACATTTCCTTCAGTCACCTGGGGTCCTAGAGGCTATTTCCCACTCACCCTGGTGGCCTCACACACCCCAAGGCTCTCACCTGTAGTCATAAACTGCCCCCCAGGCTCCTTGCTGAGCTCCCCCAGCTAGGAAGTGGCAGGCTGGGGCAGCCACATCCCAGAACAGTCCTTAACCCATGCCTGCCCCAGATCGTGTTTGACGAGTGCCACAAAGCCAAGAATGCCAGCTCCACCAAGATGGGCAAGGCCGTGCTGGACCTACAGAACAAGCTGCCCCTGGCCAGGGTGGTCTACGCCAGTGCCACAGGTGAGGGGCAGTTGCCAGGGGCAGGGAGGGAGCCTGATCGCACGTGCTGTCGTCGATTAGCAATGTCTGTCCTGGTGCAGCCATGGAGGGCGTCCCATGTGCCATCTGTTGGCCTTGCCGGCCTGCACCTCTGGCCCTAAGAGGCACCCTGCAACCTGGCCCAAAGGCGGAGCTCTTCCCTCCAGGCCAGTGGTACCTTCCACAGCTTCTCAGGTGTCAACCACTGTCAGAGCCTCCCGTCTGCCAACTTTCCAGCACCCTAGCACCCCTGGCTGTAGGTGCTTTCCTGGGACCCTCAGGTCCCCGTACCTTGTCCTTGGGTCATTTCTGGGGCCATGTATATGGCCCCCCCAACCTTGCTGGGCCAGAGGAGCTGAGAGTGACTCCCACCCCCACCATCCCCAGGTGCCTCTGAGCCCCGAAACATGATCTACATGAGCCGCCTGGGCATCTGGGGTGAGGGCACACCCTTCCGAACCTTCGAGGAGTTTTTGCATGCCATTGAGAAGCGGTGAGTGCCACTCTGCCCATGACGGATGCAGTAGGGGTGTCCACTGAGGGCCCTGGTTATGACACACCGAGGCCTGGTGTCCGTGTGCCTGTGCTGCGTCCTGGCCCATACTCCTACAGTAACAAGAGGGATCTTAAAATGCAAACCCCACCCTTTCTTTTCCCAGCGCTTCCCAGCACTCCAGAGGAAAGAGCCCCTTCGTGCTTTTCCCTCATCCCCCCTCCTCAGTCCAGGAAGATCAGGCTGATGGAAGCACAGCGCCTTTGCATGTGCTCTCTGCACTCCTGTGCACCTGGCCCTTCCTCACCCTTCAGGGCTCAGCTCCCGGTGTCAGCCCCTGCCTGGAGGTGGCTCATTAATCGGTGAGACTCAGCATGTCCTCAGGCAGCCCTGTCCCCTCCCGCAGAGGTGTGGGTGCCATGGAGATCGTGGCCATGGACATGAAGGTCAGTGGCATGTACATCGCACGCCAGCTCAGCTTCAATGGCGTCACCTTCCGCATTGAGGAGATCCCACTGGACCCGGCTTTTGAGTGTGTCTACAACCGTGCAGCGCTGCTGGTGAGCCCAGCGTATGGGGTCTCTGACTTCGTGGACACACTGCATTTCCCCTAGAATTACAGCCCTGTCACCTTTAGCATCTGTCCTTAAAGATGCCACAGGGGTTCATCAGGTCACAGAAAGGAGGAATCAGCCCGCCCGCCTGCTGTGGTCTTTGGCTGGAGTCCAGCGACTCTGTTCTTTTCAAGGCAGAGATTCTTAAGTGACTAGTGATGTGGGCACACAGCCGGGCCCCGCCACCGCACGATGTCACGAGCACTTGCCCCCAGGCTATTTGCAGTGTTCACGTCTCTGTGCGCTGTAGCTTGGACCTCATCCTCACCGTCCCCTCCATGTGCAGACCGGTTCCTGTGTCCTCACTGTCACACCCACATGGGACAAGCTTTGAGCATTGGCCCTTCCTGTGCTGTATATTTAGCTCAAACCAAGACGGGGTGTGCCCCTCGGTACCGCGCACACTGGGGCTGGGTCATCTCTTGGGGGGGGCATCCTGGGCACTGTGGGTGCTGAGCAGCATCCCTGGCCCCCACCCACTCGATGCCAGGGGCACCCCCAGTCGCGACCACCACAGATGTCCCCAGACATCGTGCCCAGTGTGCCCTGGGAGCAGAATCGACCCCCTGGTCTAAAATGTCAGGAGTGGAGTGACTGCTGGCAGGAGTCACAGCAGATGTCCCCACGGAAATTTTAGCCCACCCTTCCTGAAATTTTAGCCCACCCACCCTGTCCCAATCTCACTGTGGCCTTACAGGCACCACAGGTCTTAGTTTTTTTAATGTTTCTGATTGCTCAGGCATCTATAGAGCCCCTACTCCAGCCCCCCATTCTAGTAGGGTGGGAGCTGGGGGCAGCAGAGCAGTGGCGAGCTCAGTCAGCATGTGGCTGTCATTGCAGTGGGCCGAGGCCTTGGGCGTGTTCCAGCAGGCAGCCGACTGGATCGGCCTGGAGTCCCGCAAGTCGCTGTGGGGTCAGTTCTGGTCGGCTCACCAGCGCTTCTTTAAGTACCTGTGTGTGGCCGCCAAGGTGCGCCGGCTGGTGGAGCTGGCACGGCAGGAGCTGGCCCGGGACAAGGTGAGCAGGTGGCAATGATGGCTGGGCCCTCAGGGCCGGGCAGGGACTGAGGCCACATAGCTGTACCCGGGACCCTGCCTCCATGCCTGACGGCCGAGCAGACAGAACTGGCACATGTCTGTCTCACGGTCACAAGCCCCAGAGAGCATGGCTGGGCCGAGCCCAGGACGGGTGGGAATGGGGAGCTGACGTCCAAAGGATCCCGGTCCCGTCCAACTTGAGCCCCTGCAGCAGATGCATGTGTGGCCTTGCCCCTGGCTCTTGTCCAAGCTGGGCTGGCATGGCCCCAGAAAGAACGGGCTGGGGAGTCGTGAGGGGACCTCGGAGGGCTGAGGCTGGCCGTACGTGGGGTTCCCAGGTAGGACTGGGCCTGTCGAGGGCCTGGCGGCCAGTGGGACACAAGGGGTGGAAGGAGGGAGAAACTCAGGCAGACTGGGTTTCTGGCTGTGGGGGCTTCCCTGTGGGCTCCTCTGGGGCCATGCTCCAGGGCTGGGATGGGGGTCCCAGCACCTGCTCACCCCTAGCCCGTCCCCCTCAGTGCGTGGTCATCGGGCTGCAGTCCACTGGCGAAGCACGGACTCGGGAGGTACTGGACGAGAAGGACGGGCAGCTCGACTGCTTTATCTCAGCTGCGGAGTGAGTCACGCCTGTGGAGGGAGGGGTTGCCACCCCTAGGACCCGTCACCTGTGGCTCACTGGGTCTCCCTGGTGGTGACCTGGTCCTGCCCTGTGACCCCACATGTGGGAGACTGGGAGCCCTGTCCTTGGAGACCTCAGGCCCAACTCAGTTGTAAAGCCACAAGGATTAATCATGGCCACTCACGGAGCAAGGGTGTGAGGGTGTTGGAGGTGGTCCCAAGATTTCAGACTAAGGCTTCCGGGAGCCCATCCCCCAATTTGGGGATGGTACTGTTTTAAGGAGGACTCCTCGGAATTTAGGGGCTGGGCTTCAGAGTCCCTAAAACCCCCAGCCTCTCTTCCCAGCCCATAGTGAGCAAAAGTCCCAGCATGAGGCCACTCTCATCCCAGCTCCTCTTCCATGCCCAGCGTTGCCTCCCTTCTCCAGGAAGCCCCCTGCCCCTCACACCTACCCCACCTGCCCCAATCCTAGGAGCCACTGCATGTGGCCACCTCCTTGCCCCTTGGAAGTGGTCAGCCCCCCAACCCCACACAGTCCATCGCAGCAAAACTGCTCACTGTAGCCATGGGTTCACTGAATGTGGGTTGAGTGAGACCTTGCGCCAAGGTCCTCGGAACATGCACGGGTGGAGGCCCTTCCAGTCTCCTGGCAGACAGCACACCATCCTCATAGTGAGAATAAACTGCTTCTCACTCTCAGGGGCGTCTTTCTGTCACTAATTCAGAAGCATTTTCCTTCAACCAAAAGAAAGCGCGACAGAGGAGTGGGCAGTAAAAGAAAACGTAAGTGCCCCACCTCACCCGCCTGCTTCAGCTTGTGCTGCTCCTGGGCCTCCCGCCCAACCTTCTTCCCGCTGACTCCCTGTAGCCCCTCCTTCCTGAGCATGTCTCAAGCCAGCCAGCCACTCCCACTGGTCCCTCTACTGCAGGCCACCACCCCACCTCATCCCTCCAGGCAGCCCTAGGGTGGGGGCTCCCCTTTCCCGGCATCCACCTGCAAAGGAAGGCTAGGGAAGGGGGAAAGCACAGGCCTCTTGTAGGATGGCACCGGGGGGCTGTCCATAGGTTCCCAAGAAGAACCCGTGAGGGCAGCCCCTAGCTGCACTGCCCGTGTGCATTGCCATGAGCTGGACCCCAGGCCTTGCCCAGGTGACCCTGGCTTGTCTCCGCAGGGCGGCCACGGGGCCGAGGGGCCAAGGCATCCAGGCAGGTGTCCGAGGCGGTGGGTGTGATCCGCATCAGCGATGACAGCAGCACGGAGTCAGATGCTGGCCTGGACAGCGACTTCCACTCCTCCCCCGAGTCCCTGGCAGATGACGACGTGGTCATCGTGGACACCGTGGGGCTCCCAGCTGACGACCGGGGTGAGGCCCATGGCCCAGTGCTTCCCCACTTTGCAGATGGGGGACATGGGTTCAGCTGAGAGGGTCAGTCAGTGGCAGTGCTGGGCTCACAGGGATAGTCTGGGATGAGGCTGAATGTCTGCACCTCTGCACCTCTCTGCACCTGTATCCGGAACTGGCAGGGCCCTCCTCATCCTGCAGGGCCCCGGGCTGCGTTCCACTGGGAGTGGGGCTATGGGCGGCCCAAATGGCCGGTAGCCCTTGACCCTCTGCCCCCAGGGCCCCTGTGCCCCCCACAGCGAGACCCGCATGGCCCCGGCATCCTGGAGCGGGTGGAGCGGCTGAAACAGGACCTGCTGGCCAAGGTTCGGGCACTGGGACGGGAGCTGCCCGTCAACACCCTGGATGAGCTCATCGACCAGCTTGGAGGTCCTGAGCATGTGGCAGAGGTGAACTCGGGAGCTACCCCCACCTGTCTCAGGCTCTGGTGCCCCCTGGTGGCCATGCCAAGTCCCTGCCAGCTCCGGAGGTCAGGGGGCAACTGCAGGGTCCAGTGGTCCAGTGTCCAGTGGGGGAGCATGCCCACCTCACCTGACGCCCCCATGTGCCCCTGGACATGGGTGTGGTCTCAGGCCCCAGGCTGGAACCCCCACCAGTCTTCCCTTTTCACCTGCACTATACTCTTTTCTGGGATGTCCCTGTGGTACCACCTCAAATCCATTGTGGCTCCAGACTTTTGGTTTACTATAAAAGACTGAGGTAGTGACAGTCCCTGTCATGCGCCCCATGAGCAGCCTGAACCCCGAGTCCATAGCCCCCCACACACATACACACCCAGTGGTGGGGGCAGGGCACAGGAGGGAGACAGGAAAACAGGCATGCGGGAACCAACTCCTGGGCGGCCACAGAAGCTGACAACCTGTCCCTTGCCCTTGGCCCTGCCACAGATGACCGGCAGGAAGGGCCGTGTGGTGTCCAGGCCCGACGGGACGGTGGCCTTCGAGTCACGGGGGGAGCAGGGCCTCTCCATCGAGCACGTGAACCTCAGGGAGAAGGAACGCTTCATGAGCGGGGAGAAGGTGCGGGCCGACAGGCAAGGACAGGCCATGGGGGCGGAGCCTGTGTGGCCCCGCTGCTGGGGGAAGCACAGGGGTCCTGAGTCCTGAGGGGCTGACTAGGGGACCAGCCACCATCCCAGTCTGTGTGTGTGTGTGCTTGTGCGTGTGTGCACGCGTGCACATCTGCATTCCATGTGTGGGCACCCACAGGCCTCCCTGGCTACCCCACCTTCAGTCCCCGTGGAAGCCGCCTGTGGAAACTCAGTCGGATGTCCACTCCCTCCATGAGCAACGTGGGGATGGTCTACACTCCATTCTAAGACCACATGCCCCTCCCCCACGGACACTTGCCTCAACTTGCTGTGTGGGTCACCCACACACATCAGGGTGACCCAGGGTGTGTGAGGTGCTCTGGTGAGGAGCAGGTGGCTGTCCACCCTACCGACGCATCCCATCCTCATCCTCCCAGCTCGTGGCCATCATCTCAGAGGCCTCCAGCTCTGGTGTTTCCCTCCAAGCTGACCGCCGCGTCCAGAACCAGCGGCGCCGGGTCCACATGACACTTGAGCTGCCCTGGAGTGCTGACCGCGCTATCCAGCAGTTTGGTGAGCCGCAGCCCCGCCCCAGGCCAACCCTGCCCAGCGCCCCCTCCCCACTTGCCTTCGTCCCACCCTGCTCTGCCCTGCTGGGCCAGCTGGTCCCTGAGAAGCCCCTCTTGTCTCCAGGCCGGACCCACCGGTCCAACCAGGTCTCAGCGCCGGAATACATCTTCCTCATATCCGAGCTGGCTGGGGAGCGCAGGTTTGCCTCCATCGTCGCCAAGCGGCTGGAGAGCCTGGTGAGTGGGGGTGGGGAGTGCTGGTCAGGGCAGAGGCTAGTGGGGGGGATTTCCCAAGGAGGGGAGCAGGGAGGAGCAGGGAGGGGCAAGGAGGGGCAGTGTGTGACAGCACTTCATCCCGGTCAGGGGGCTCTGACTCATGGGGACCGCCGTGCCACCGAGTCCCGCGATCTGAGCAAGTACAACTTTGAGAACAAGGTACACTGGGAGAGAAGGGGCCGGGAGAAGAGGGGTCCACGGTGCCCGAGTCCACCCTCTGACCTAGTCCCTCCACTCAGTATGGCGCCCGGGCCCTCAGCTGCGTTCTCACCACCATCCTGAGCCAGACGGAGAGCAAGGTGCCCCTGCCCCAGGGCTACCCTGGAGGGGACACCGCCTTCTTCCGGGGTGAGCTGCGTGCATGGCCCTTGGGAGTCTCCCTGGGGGAGCAGTTTGGGACACCGGATTGGTAGAGTGGATTTGTGTCCAAAGATATCTCCAACACACACTCACCAAGGGGACACTGGTGGCAAGGGAACCCCCCAGGCAGGCTGGGGCGAGGGGCACATGTGAAAGCCCTCCCTTCCTGCAGACATGAAGCAAGGTCTGCTGTCAGTCGGCATCGGCGGGCGGGAGTCCAGGTCTGGCTGCCTGGATGTGGAGAAAGGTGAGTTCCCCCACACCCTCCCAGGTGGGCTGGGTGGAGATGTGCTGGACGTGAGGAAGCCTGAGGCCCCTCCTGCCTCCACAGACTGCTCCATCACCAAGTTCCTCAACCGAATCCTGGGGCTGGAGGTGCACAAGCAAAACGCGCTCTTCCAGTACTTCTCTGACACATTCGACCACCTCATTGAGATGGATAAGAAGGAGGGCAAATACGACATGGGCATCCTGGGTGAGTGCCACCAAGGGAGGGGGTGGGGCCTAATGGAACTGACAGCTGGCACCCCACAGTCCAGGCCCTCACCAAGAACACCAAGGGACAGGGGCCTCCTGCCAGTAAAACTTTATTCATAAAATCAGGAGAGGTCAGTCTGCTGACCCCTACTTAATTGTCCCCAGGACTGCTGTGCAGAGAGGGGCACCGAGGGGCACGTTGTATGTGGTCACACCTGGCATAAGTGGCCAGCAGGGAGCTGTTGGCATCCTAGGCCGTCACACTGCAGGGGCCACTCGCCATCCAGGGTGCTGTACAAGGCTGGGGACGGGCTGGCTCTGCTGGAGGAACCCCCTCCTCTTGGCACTTCCAAGATCCTGTGATTGATGCCCCCAAAGCCCAGAACCTGGAGCCCAGGGCATGCTGAGACCCACGGAGCAAGGAACTGCACAGCCCCCAAATGGGACCCCACTCACCCCCGTGTCCTCTCCCCAGACCTCGCTCCAGGCATCGACGAGATCTACGAGGAGAGCCAGCAGGTATTCCTGGCCCCTGGACACCCGCAGGATGGGCAGGTGGTTTTCTACAAGGTTAGTGGACACTGGCCCTCCCCTGCCCTCCCGCCCCTGCCCCAGCTGCTTCCCTGCCTAATGCCTGTGTGCGGCGGCAGATCAGCGTGGACCGCGGCCTGAAGTGGGAGGAAGCATACGCCAGGTCACTGGAGCTGACAGGTCCCCATGACGGCTTCTACCTCTCCTATAAGGTGGGCACCCTGCCTCCAACGTGTCCCTGGGGGTAGGATCCCAGGTATGGGAATGCGGAGGGCGCTGGGAGGCGGGGACAGCACAGAGGGCTGTGGTCTGGTGTCCAGTCCCCCCCCCCTCCTGGCATGGACGCTGTGGGGACCCCCCACTGGGGAAGTACAGCGGCCTACACAGGCCTCACGCACCCTCCTGCCCAGGTTCGAGGCAACAAGCCAAGCTGCCTCCTGGCAGAGCAGAACCACAGCAAGCTCTTCACCCTGTACAAGCCCAACATCGGCCGGCAGAGCCAGCTGGAGACCTTCGACAGCCTGTGTCGGAAGTTCCACCGGGTAGGGGCAGGAGCAGGGGCAGGGCAGGAGGCAGGCGGGAGGCCCCAGTATGTGCACGTCACTGGGCATATGTACCCCTATTACTTTAGCTGCCCCTGCTGCAGTCTCCAAGCCGGCTCTCCATGCGCAGCCCAGCTGGCCGCCAGGTGGTAGCTGCCAGGTGCAGGATGAGCCAGCCTGAAGCACTGCAGGCCGCAGTTTTCCCGCTGGAAGCACTGGAAGCATGGATAGGCTACTCATCTAGGCTCTCACTTGGCTGTGTGTCCCTAGGTGACGGCAGAGGAGGCCAGGGAGCCCTGGGAGAACAGCTACACCTTGTCGCTGAGGCACTGCAGCCACACCACTTGGTGAGGGCCGGTGGTGGAGGGAGGAGAGGCGCATTGGACATCCCTACCCCATCGTCTCTGGGCAGCTTTACGAGGAATGGTCCCTACACACCACATAGGCAAGGGGGCCCATTGGGCATCTGGGACCTCCCAGGACCCCTGAGGAGGTGGCACCGCAGCTCAGATTTAAGATAGGAGCCAAACTAGGAGGGGGGAGGAGCCCGCAGGCGTCCTGCAGAACCTGGGAGGGTGGTGGAGGGAAGGATTGGGGCAGGACCTCCAGGAGGGGTCTGTGCATGGAGCCTGTGGGGTGCGTGGGGTGGACGCTTGGGCTCAGCGCGTCTGAGCCGCCCTTCCTGCCCCGTGCGCAGGAACCGGCACTGCCGGCTGGTGCAGGAGGGCAAGGACTGCGTGCAGGGCCTCCGCCTGCGGCACCATTACATGCTGTGCGGGGCGCTGCTGCGCGTGTGGGGCCGCATCGCCGCTGTCATCGCCGACGTCACTAGCAGCAGCTACCTGCAGATTGTGCGCCTCAAGACCAAGGACAAGAAGAAGCAAGTTGGTGAGCAGGCGGGAGGGCCCGCTGGCAGGGGTTGGGGTGCCTGTGCGGAGGTGGGGCTGCACCCGAGCTCCTGACCTGCAATCCCCGCACGCTCCGCAGGCATCAAGATCCCCGAGGCCTGTGTGCACCGTGTGCTGCAGGAGCTGCAGCTCATGGACGCGGACGTGAAGCGCAAGAACACCCAGGGCCAGGCCTTCCCGGTGCCGCCGCCGCCCCTGCGGCCGCTCGCGCTGCCCTGCGGCCCTGGCGAGGTCCTGGACCTCACGTACAGCCCGCCGGCCCAGGCCTTCCCAGCGCCCTCGCCCTTCTCCTTTCCGCTGCCGGCAGAGCCCGCCCCCGGCCCTGCAGCCAGCCTGCTGCTGGGCGCCCCCGCGGCGCCCGACCCCGCAGCCCTCGTGCACCGCCAGGGCTGTGACATCAACTTCAAGGAGGTGCTGGAGGACATGCTGCGCTCCCTCAACGCCGTGCCGCCCCCGGAGCCGCTGGGGCCACTGGGAGGCGGTGCAGGGCCCGCGGGCGCTCCGGGAGCCGGCGGGGGCCCCGAGCGACAGAGCGTCATCCAGTTCAGCCCCCCCTTCCCCAACTCCTAGGCCTGGGCTGCGGACGTGCTTCCTGGACGCAATTTATTTATCTGTAGTAAGCCACTTTTACATGGACACAGGCAAGGTCTTATACCCAAGCGGGTGGTGAGCAGGGCTCAGGTCCCTCTGCCGACTACTGAGAGGAAGGGGGGCGGGGCGCCCCTCGTCCAGCCCATCGAGGCCTCCACTGCAGTGCCTTTCCCCCCCGCCAGTGCCTGGGCAGATCCTTCAAGACGCTGCCATCCTGTGGGGCCTTCTGAGGCCCTGCCTGGTGGGGCCGCGGATCTGCACGTCCCACTCAGGACCACTCCGGGCCAGGGGCTCTGGCAGAGCCTGAGGGTGGGGCCCAGGGGCCACCCTCTGTGCCTCTCTCCTCTCCTGCCCTCCAGGCCTGGGCCGGACTCCCCTCCCCACCGCACCCCTCCAGGCCTGGAAAGGCAGGAACCCCTGAAATACACAAAACTGGGTGGCCCCAAGAGCTGGAAACTCAGGAAACCCCCGGTGCTCAGGGCCCCACCTTCTCTGGGGGGCTGTGTGGGGCAGACCCTCATTAATATATGCAATCCCCCTTCCCTGCTATCTGCTCCCTAAATTATTGCCCAGCTGCCTCTCCCAGGGCTCAGAATCTGCCTGTGGAGCTGGTGGGGTGGGTGACCCCTGGTTTCTATGTGTATTTATAATTCAAGTGTATATATGTAAAGAGATCTTTTTTAAATATATGTGCCTTTTCACTACTTCCCAGGCTGTCTGCTCCTCGGGCCCACAGGGACAGTGAGGAGGGAAGGTAGGGGAGCCCTGCATGTCTCCTCCAAGGAGGGGCATTTAGGAGGAAGAAGTGCCTGGCCCCCCTCTTGGGGAATGAGGTCATGGGGTGGCTGCTGCCTGCGGAGGGTGGGAGTCTGGTGTGTGTGTGTGTGAAACAAGCCCACACCCCATGAGGCCATTGCTTTCAGTCACAAGGGCTCCTCCCACTCAGTGGCAGTGTGGATGATGGGCCAGGTGGGGGAGATATCCCTACCCGGCAGGGCCATAGCCCACCACGTGGTCCTGTACCAGCTGAGCCAGGCTTATGGTGTCTTGAACCATACTGTCTGCCTCCTGCCCACTAGACATGAAACCCACCTGGGACCCTCACAGTGGTGCCAAGAGCAGTTCCTCAGATCCCCTGCTGTGTTCCTCCCAGAGATTCTGCAGAGGGTGTTGGTTCCCACAGGGATGGCGGAGGAGGGCCCAAGGATGGGTCCGGTTGGGAGGGCAGGAGTAGAGGCCAGGCCTCTCCTGGGAGCCATGGGGAACACACCAGGCCTCTGGCCAGAGAGGGCTGCCTCTAGCCAAGGGACAGACAAGGGGGTGGGAGCTACTTCCCTCTGCAGGTCCCCATCTCTTGCTGCTGTCCTTCCCTGGGAATACTGGCAGTGGGGTGGCTTAGCCACGCCACCCCAACCGCCCCCACACACATGCAGCATCGCGCCCCAAGCTACAGGCCAGCCATGCCCACAGCCTCCCAGACCCTCCAGAACATCAACTGGTACCCCACCCTCCTAGGGGCCGTGGACGACAGCCCTGCTCCCACCAAAGGAGGCCCATGAGCAGGCTTGGCTGCCCTGGCTCCGAGTCTCCGCCACAAAGTCAGCCCTGCCTGGCGAGGCTATGCCCAGAGCAGCTTGGCTGACCAGCTGGGCCCCAGGGGCTCACTGGGTTAAGACCAAGGCCCTGTGCAGGTCCTGAACAGCTGTCCCGTCAGGTTAAGGCTCTGGGCTGGGAACAGTGCCAGATACGAGGAATTAGCACCTTCAGGATCAGCATACCTCCAGGATTAATCAGCCTGTGCCCCAAGGGCCAGAGCTACCTAGATTAGGGGCAGGGCTACAGGGCGGTGCTGCCCTCTGAACCCCAGGACTTCCCAGGGAGGCAGGAGCACCCAGAGGCCAATTTCTATGTTTTATTCCCACAAGGCAGCCAGGGGTGGGGGTACTGAGCCGCAAGCCAGGCCGGGCCAAGGGGCCTTCCTCCGGCAGGAGTGCACGCCAGGTTCTCGGGTCTGCCCCGCCAGCGGGCTGGTTTCCAGGCAGGCCGTCATGGGTGCCGGGTGGAAGGCTCCGAGGGGCACGGGTGGTGGGCTCAGGTAGGGGGGCACACTTGTGGGGTTACAGGTAGCAGGGCAGGTCCTTCTCGATAACCTGTGGGGAAGGAGTGGGTCAGGGACGCCTCTTTCCATGGCCCTACTCAGAGCGGGCTTTCTGCCGAGTCACCTACCAGGGGCTCTTCCATGGGACCGTACCGCTTCACCACGCAGCCATTCTTGTCGATGAGGAACTGCCAAAACACATGGGGTCAGGCAGCACAGGCCACCGTGGGGGGGTGCCCAGCAGGGGGGCTGGGGACAAGCAAGCAGCCCCCACCTGCTGCCCCATTTGGGCCAGGCCTGGGGCTTTAGGGCGGGGCACTGAGAAGTCCTGGCCTGCCACCCCGCAAAGCTCCCCCTTACCTTGGTGAAGTTCCATTTGATGGCACTACAAAACAAGGTAAGTCATGAGTAACCCCACAGCAACTGTGCACCCTGGGGAGCCATCCTGCCCTCCCCTCTCCCACTCACTTTCCCAGGGTGCCCCTCCCCTTGGGCTGGACTTTCATCCACTTCCACAGCGGGTGGGCGTCATCCCCGTTCACACAGATCTTGCTGTACATATCGAATTTGACGTTATAGCCTGCGGCGAACTCTTTGATCTCGGCATTAGTCCCTGGCTCCTGTGATAAGCGGGGTGCTGGGGTGAGTAGGGAGGGGCCTGTACCCCCTTTTGGTCCAAACTTCCACAGATCTAGGCCCTCGCCCCATGCCCGAATACAGGGACACCAAGGGACACAGGATGGTCACACACCTGCCTCCCGAACTGGTTGCAAGGGAAGGCCAGGATCCGTAAACCGCACTCAGCATATCGGGCGTGCAGGTCGACGAGCTGAGTGTAGTTTACGTCTGTTTTGCCTCATTGGGAGGCCACGTTGGTGACGATGCACACGAAACCCCTGGAGGTGGGATGGGGCAGTAAGGCTAGGTCAGGGCAACTGATCTTCCCCCGTCTACCCCACCAGGCAGGCAGGTACCCACCGGTACTTGTCCAGGTTAACCATGTGCTCGTCGATGTCCTTGGCTGAGAATTCGTGCATGGACTGAGCACAGCGCCAGTCGTCTCGGGACGCACACTGCAAGGCCAAGGTGCGCTGAGTGGCTGGCGGGGCGCGGAACCCCCGGACCACTCGTCCAGCCTGTGGTCCCCAGGAAGGAGGGGATCCCAGGCAGATCCCTGCCGAGAATGACAGGGACCTGGGGCAAGGAAAAAGTCAGGGCTCCTCCTCCTCTGAGGTGCACGCACCCTGTGCAGCGGGGAACATTTAACTCGAGACACCGAGGCCCGGGGAGGGTTGGGGACCCCGCTAGGTGCCCCAGCAAGTGGGGTTGCCGCCGCCAGGTGCCCAGTGGGCCGGGGACGCCGCCGGTGGGTGTAGGGGCCCCGCGCGCACCGGTTCCTGGTACACAACACAGCAGCCACTGTCCGAGGCCCCGCGCTGTACCTGCCCCAGGCTCTTGGGACAGGGCTCCTTCCGCCGGCGGCGCGCCCTCCTGCGCCTGTACGCTGAAGCCTTCCGCCTCCCCGGAGCTGGGCGACGCTGCCGCCGCCTGCTCGGCAACCCGCATCGCTGCCTGCAGCGACCCGAGGAGCCGGCGGCTGCGCGGCCCATGTCCACCCTTCTCCGGACGCGCCTGTGCCCACCGAGCGCCTCTACCCGGGGACGAAAGGCCGGTAGCCAGGGCTGCCGGTCGCCCATCTGTGACGCCACCGCACAAGGGCCCCAGGGCGCACAGGGCGGGGGAGAGGTGGTGACGCCCCGCGGCGCGTGACCCCGGATTTCCAGCCCAAGGGGCCCCTCCGCTCTCCAGGGTCCCAGCCACTGCGCCAGTGGCCGAGGGCACCCCCAGCTGCCGGTACGCAGCAGCCTCTGCACAGCCAGGGGATGGCCCCGAACATCCCGACCGCCCAGTCCTGTCCCCGGACCTACGCACCCCTGGACCCCTCTCCCCGCCCCCGGCCATGACCGGCCGCCCGCTAGACACGGCTCCGACAGCCGCCCAGCCTGTGCCCCAGGCGGCGCCCCCTGCCCAAGGTCAACGCAGCCCCGCGTGCCGCGAGGAAGGCCGCGCGCCCGCCCCAACGGCCCACCAGTCGGACCGCCGGCGCAACGCTCACCATGGTGCTAGCCAGGCCGGGCGCGGCCAGAGCACCGCACAGCAGCGCTGGCTTGAGCAAGCGGCACAGGCGGCTGAGACTCATCGCGGCGGCGGGGATTACAGGGAAGCAGCGGCTCCTCCCCTCACCGAGCGGACCAATGGACGCGCGCCCGCGCTCCTCTCCTCTCCTCTCCTCTCCTCCCTCGGCCACGCCCACCAGCACCCTCATTGGTCGGCCGCTCGGGTCCTGTGACGCATGGTCACGCCAGCCAATGGGAGGCCGGGGTGAGGGGCGGGCGGGGTCGGGAGGGCTGCAGCTTTGTTGTTGTCTGTGACTGCGCATGTCTGTGACCGCGGGCGAGTGGCTAAGTTAGCGGGGCGGCGTGTTTGGTGGCTCCGAGATCGTTGTGCGGGTGGTAGACCTTGACGCCGCAGGATGCACGACAGTTTGAGAAACTACTGGAAATTCGTGGGGACGAGGGTCGAACTCGCAGAGAAATCGAGCCAACTCTGAAAACTGGGGGGTTTTGATGTAAATAAAACCAAACAGGAGGCCAGACTCCCGCCCACTCGAGGCTGCGGTGTCGTTGGGGGTCGCCTAAGCCCGATCTGCGGCACCGAGCGAGGGCCTGGGGGTCACCCAGTGGCGGGTGCCCGGGCAGTGTCCGCCGTAGCGTGCCGTGGCCGGGGCATCGCCGTCCTTGGGAACCGTCGCTTTAGCCCCTTGTATAATATGTGAGCCCAGGTGTGTGTGTTGGGGGCGGTCATTAAAAGTTCTCCCTGGGATTCCGCCCCTCGGAAGAACACGTGGGGACACCCAGGTGTGTACTTACATGGAAAAACAAGCCCAGAGTGATGTCTCCACTTCTAACATTACAGGAGGTACGCACACGGCACAGGAGGGACCCCAAGTCTGAGCTCATGACCCCTGAATGTCAGTCAGGCAAGGCTCAGGCACTTGGCTACTGGGGGCAGAAAAATGACCTGAACTGAGTTGGAATTCCACAGCAAGCCTGGCTGCTCCGCGCCGCCACCCCCTACCCCAGCCATGACAGGACGTTGACCTTTGGACAGGGGGGTGGTTTCAGCTTTTTGTGCCCCATCTGCATCTTATCTCTTTCTCGGACCCTTCCATGAATATCAATGCAGAGGTCAGAAGGCAGGACTCGGGGGGCTGCGGTCATTTGGGGGAGCTGTTGAACCCTCCCTGCCTTAACCCCTGATCCAGGCCTGCCCGAGGAGAAGGGGCTTAGATGGCTAGGTTGGGTGGTAAAGGCAATGGAGGGAGAATCCCTGGGGCGGGTTGCTGCAATGCCCTTCTTGCACAACCATCTTCATGCGGCTTCTTCATTCCAGCCTGGTCACCAAAGGCCAGAGATCAAGTTCTGTGTCACCACTTGGCAGGGAGCCCCTATTGTTTCAGCTGGGCCTCTTCACTTCTCAGGAAACCACCCCCGCACGTCCAACCCCTAGCAACACTGGGTGTCCTGCCACTGGCCAGTCTGTCTAGCCCTTGGGAAGACTCCAGTTTTGTTTCAGTTGTGATCTGTTATTTGCTCTTACTCATTTCAGTATTGCCAGAAAAACAGCACAGGGCAATGGCACCAAGGGCGAGAGACTCAGCAACCGGCTCCACCCCATTCCTGATTTGTGCCAGTACCGCAGGAGGTAAGAGCAGAGGTCGGGAGACGGAGCCTGGAGGAGGGGCAGCTGCCCTTCGGGGCAAGTGGCCCCAGGCTCTGGGAGGGGTTTGCCTTTGGAGTTTCACAGCTATTGCCAGAGGGACCCCATTTTACAGAGGGGGTAGTGGAGTTTTGGGGAGGTCTCAAGGCTCCATGGAGCCCCCCCACCATGGCTGAAGTAGCAGTGTTCCCCCCAATAAGGTGACTTGCCCACTGGCCAGAGACATTTCCAGAGTGGCCACCAGCTCCAGGAAGGACTGGATAGGGCCTGTCTGTGGCCTGATTTCTTCTTTTTAAAAAATGGAGATAAAAATCACATAACATAAAATTCACCATTTTAATCACTTTGCACTGTACAATTAAAGTGGTTTTTAGTATATTTACAATGTTGTCTGACCTTCACTATAGCTAACTCCTTGTGATTATAATGCCCCTAGTATTTTGGGCAGCTAGAATTAAATAATTTCATTCTTAATTAAGATACAATTATAGGATTAACTAAATGTTTCAATTGCTTTGATTGTCACGTAGCTTATGGTCAAAGAAAAGCAAATCCCAGGAAAACTGTTTGAAAGTACACTTTGTTTGAGATAATAGAAAAATGTAGCTATTAAGCACAAAATGACTCTAACTTAAACAATGGCAATCATCACAGATGTCTAGTTTCTGCATTTTGTCTTAAAGATATACTGGTATTTGCAGATTCTTGCTTCTTCAACCCAGCTCCCCTTGTTCTCACAGTATAATTCTGGGTTGCTGATGTGCTGTCTCTTTGTCAAGCAGGATGAGATAACTCCAGGGCCATGAGGAGAATTTCTGAGATTGTTTTCCAGGAGGACGGAATGTCTTCAAGTTAGCTGCTACCAGCTGCTGGCGCCCAGTAGTCTGATGCCTTTCTCCCATCAAAACCCACCCAACCTTCTCCCTCTCCAGCTTTGTCCCCTGTACTCCCCTTTGCAACTAGTCTACATCTCCAATTCCTTTCCTCCTGCAAACCCACCCCGGCCCTTCCTTGGATCTGCCCTCCTCATGGTCATGAACAAGGTCTGCTTGGCTAAACCCCTGCCCAATCCTCAGGCCTGCTCAGACTCACTGCTTGGTGGCTTTGACAGTTACTCCCTCCTCCTCCTCCTCCAGACACCTTCTTCACCTGGTTCCAGGACACCTGGCACCCTCCTACTGCCCTTTATTTTATGTAAGAGCACTTACGTAACACCAGTGTCAGGCGCTGCAGTCATTAGCCAAGTCACCTAGGAAGTGGGTGCTGTTCTTGGCAAGAGGAGGGAGGCACAGAGGCGCAGAGAGGTTAAGTAAAGTACCTCAGATCACACAACCAAGACTGGAGCCCGGGCTGGTTGTCCAGTGCCTGTGCACACCTCTGCACCTCCTGCTGCTCCCTGCCCTCCTCCTGGCCTCTGGTCTGGATCTGCTCAGTGACCTCATCCAGGCTCCCAGCTCCAATGTCTACCATGTGCTCAAGGCGCCCACTCGTCTGTCTTCACTTGAAATTCACCCTGAATTCCAGACTCCTATCCTCCCAGCTCAGCAATGTCTCCCCTTGGGGTTCCATCAGAGCCCCCCAAGCTCACCACATCCAAGACCACCTCCCCAGCTGCCCTCTCGGTCTTCCCACCCCTGTCAGGCCAACTCCGTTCCCCCGTCCTCTCGTCTCCACATCCCACCACCCCACCTTCAGAACACCCAGACCAGCCCACTGCCATTCTCCACATCTCCAGGTAGGATGTCTTCCCCAGCCCCTTCCCTGGTCACCCTGAAAATGCAAACTTTGCAACCCCACTGACAAGGCCTCCCACATCTGCCCCACCTCACCCTCTGACCTTCCCTCCTGCCCTTCGCCACACAGGCCTCATGCTGCAAACACCAGGGACTTTGCACAGGCTGTACCTTCTGCCTGATACACCTTCCCACACGTAGACCCACGCCTCCCTCCCTCTCCTCTCCCACTTTGGGCCTTTGCTGGAACAACTCCCCACCTTTCCTGACCTCCCAGTCGACACCGCAAATATCCCATTAGCCGGCCCTAGCTCTCCTTCCACATCCCATTAGCCGGCCCTAGCTCTCCTTCCACAGCGTTGTCCTCTTCTCACATCATTGTCTTGTTGACAAAAACATCCAGCCCCAGAGGAGGAAGCCTAACAAGAGGAAAGCTTATAAGGAGCTTATAAGGAGGAAAGCAAATAAGAGTTTATTTGAACCAAACTGACAATTGCTGGGAAGTAAAATCTCAACGGATTGAGAAAATTCTCTGAGAAATGGTTTGCAGCTTATTTTATACAGAGAATCAAAGGAGGAGGGTTACATGAAAGCCACTGGTGGTAGATTAAGGGGGTGGGAGAAAGCAAAGCAGGGAAATCTCTGGGAGTGGATAAAAGTAAATTGGACGGACAGGTACTTCTTTCGCATAGATGGGTACAGGACAGTTAATAGTTCTCATAGAGATGTTAACCAAGGGACAAGAATCATAATGAGGGATTCTGTACTTTCCTGCTCTGGTCCGGAAAAAGCGATTACTGACATTTCAAGGATGTCATCTTAGGTGCAAAAAGACAATAGACAGGTCCTCTTAAAGGCACAGATGAACTTTATGAAGGAAGCTTTTGGCTAAAGGTAATGACTTCCTGCCATGGCCCACTTAGTTATGAAATTTTTTTTATGCTCACGCCATCTTATGTGGTTATTTTCAGTCTCCTGAGCTTGTCAGGTTTAATATATGGTCCATTTTTCGTCCGCTGTTTCCTATTTTGGTCATAAATCAATCCGAAGGATGCACTGATGACCAACCTTTTGGTTGGATAGTGTGGTCCCACGGTGCTAGAAAGGCTCATTCTTAGGAAGTCTTAGTGTCAGCATTTGTCTTGCTGAATGTTGGACCGTTGGGGGTGGGGCAAGACCATCTAAGGTTATGGGCTAAGGTTACGGCAGTCAAAGCCGAACTATTTATTTTATTGGAGAATATTGGGGGACAGTGTGTTTCTCCAGGGCCCATCAGCTCCAAGTCGTTGTCCTTCAGTCTAGTTGTGGAAGGCGCAGCTCAGCTCCAAGTCCAGTCGCCGGTTTCAACCTTTAGTTGCAGGGGGTGCAGCCCACCATCCCATGTGGGAATTGAGCTGGCAACCTTGTTGTTGAGAGCTCGCGCTCTAACCAACTGAGCCATCCGGCCACCCCTTATTATTTTAAATAACTTCCTACCATTAAGGCTGTTGCTCTCCTGCAACGGAATGTCTCAACCCAGTGAGGCAACATACAAATCATGACTGATACATATTTGTGTCCTTGAGATGGTGGCCCTTGGATAAAATCCAATTACCATACCTCAAATGGACCTAAAGGAAATGGGAAATGTCCATGGGACCCATGGAGTGATTTTCCAGGGTTATATTTTGGACAGATAGGACATCTGCTATACACTTTATGAGCTACAGTAGGAGGTTTCTAATATTCTTTTCTCCATGAAACTATCTTTCCAAGACCCCAATGCATTAGCTCATGTACATGCTAAGCTATATCTGTTTGGGTCCAAGTTCCCACTTTTGTTGCCATATTTTCTTTTCTTCTGCAGCTGCCCCTTTGAACTGTAAAAGTCTTTTATTGATTTAATAGGGAGAAGAAACATTCTCAAATCTGGATAATTTGGCTGTTTATTGCTGCCGGTCTAGCTGCGGTTATCAGCTAAATTATTTTCTTTTCCTTCTATGATGGCAGCCTTAGAATGTCCTGGAATTTTGATAATTGCCAATTGTTTTGGTTGCTGTATGACATCTAAATTGAATTCTGCCGCCTGTTTTTCCCCCGCCCCCTTCTTCCGCCTCCCCCTGCAGCCTGTTTTCCGTCCTTATGGGCTGTCCTGAGGAAGTTAAGAAGCCTCACTGCTTCCATAACAAGTTGTGAGCTACATCAAACGTATAGAAACTATTAGAGTAAATATTGGCTATTTGATCTTCGGCTCATTTACAAGCTCCTGTTAGATCAATTAATTCAGTTTGGTGGGCTGATCTTATTCAAGTAAATAAGAAACTCAAATCTAGGTTTACCATGGAAGCTATTGCATATAGCATAAGAATAAATCATCCATATATTATTGGATTAGAGTAGAATTTCTGGGAAATTCAACATTATTCAAATCAGCTTTTAGTATCTGAGAGAAATAGGTGTACACCCCTGGGATATTACTGTCCAAGTAAACTCTGATCTTCCCAGGTGGAAAAGCAGAGATAGTTCCTGTCTTTTTCTTTTTCTTTTTTTTTTTTACATGAATACTGAAAAGGGTACTACATAAATCTATCACTGAAAATATTGGCAGTACACACAGGAATAGCTGATAATAGGGTATGTGGATTTGGAACCATAGGATATCTATTTAAAGCTCTGAGATCCTGTGCAAATCTCCATCCTTTCCCATTGGGTTTCTCTACTGGAAGGATAGGAGAATTACAGGTGCTCACACCTGGAATGATAAGCCCCCCGTTAAAGGTAATCTTGTATAATGAGCTAATTCCAGCTGGTGTATCAGGCTTCAAAGGATATTGGCAAATAATTAGGTAGAGGCAAAGAACTGTCAATAGTTACTTTAATGGGAGTGGCTAACTTAATATTGCCAATCAATATCTGTACTGGAGAAAGCCTAAAATTGTATTGGAACATCCTGTAACAAACACTCCGTCAGTATCAAGACTAGTTTCCTCTCATATTGTTTCTTTTAAAATCATTATTTTCCCATTCCCAATCTGATTCATTTAGTCCTAAATACATTTCATCCTTCTGGGAGGATATGTGAGTATCATTGGTGACAAAGTCTCACACTATCAGGTGAATTGGGGCAGATTTGAGTAGTAAAAATAGATGTTGCCACTTAACATTTCCTAGCTAGAGAGGAATGGGTTCTGATTTAAACAGACATTGGTTGATTAGATGTCCCTACCATTTGTACAGAAGCTTTACTCCAAGGGAGAGGGCAACTTAGCCTGGTGGTGTTAACAGAGAAAGTAGCCCCAGTGTTAGTAAGAAGGGGAAAAGCCCTCATAGTCCTTGGAGCAGCCCTATGCTCGCTTCTATTTCTTTTATTTTTCTTAAACCTATTTTAGTTTCCTACAATCCTTAAGGTAACTTGTCTTTTTACAATAAAAGCAGATTCCTCTACAGTAGTTTCCCTAGCAAAATTTTAACCGCGGATTCCCTTCCCCTCCGCCCAAGACCAGCTCCTCTCCAAAGGGAGCTGGAACAGAGTGGCAGAAGACAGATGGAGGAAAAGGCGAGCAGGTGCAGACAGGTAAAGCACACAGTGGGACAGTCGGAGGAGAGGGCAAAGTGCGGTGCTGGCACTGAGCAGCTGCAGGAACCTTCTTCAGTTTTGAGACGGTATCTAAAATTTCCTTACTAACTTCCTGGAGAGAAGACTGTCTCTCTATTCCATTTCAGAGGCTTCTTTCTATTTGCCAATTGAGGTAAGCATCCCATTCCATTTAGTTTGGTTTTTAAGCCGGCTTTTTCTAATTGTGCACAAAAAATATTAATTTAGATGTCGAAAGAGCTCCATTTTGGCCATCTGAAGTTGATATCACTTCTAGTTAAACCTTTCCATGTCTGTAAGTACTTGCAAGTAGACTCCCTAGAAACTGTACATCTGCAGGGGAATTAATGGAGGTGGGGTCTGGGAGCTTGTCAGCCTTAGAGGCACTACTTCCCACGTTAATTTTTAGTTTTCTTTTGAGATCTGCAGAGTCTGCACAAATTTCTAGTGATATTGTGTAGTGAGTTCAAGTGTGCTGCTTATGGGTGGAGCTCCAAGGGGCTGTTACCTCCCGAGTCGCTCCAACCCTCTTATGTGCCTCAGTTTCTCTCCCCAGCTGTCTAGTACAACCATGAGGACTCGGAGCGCTAGGTAACCAGTCTTTATGTGCGCGTCCCCGGACGAGTCAAATATTTAATTGCAGTTGTGTATTTAATTGTGCATTTAGTTGTGTATATAAATGTGCAAATATTTAATTGCAGTGGCCTCTGAGGCCACTGCATGTTTTGAGGAGTACCCCCAAACACCTCCACAAAGATTCTTAGTCACCTAAGAATACCCGAAATTCGAGCTGGAGGGAGTAAATGCCCCTTATCTTCGGAGTTCAACAAGTTCAGACTCTCATTTATCCAGCAAAAAGTTTTGTTCAGACTCGCAGTAAACAATTCCAATTGAAAAGCCAAAATTAAAACCAGCCACCCATTTTTCCCTCCTGTCCCCAAGTTATCTTAACTCTTTATCCTTAACCTGGGTTATCTCAACCCTTAACCTTTAACGCCAACTCGAGGTTTAAAATACAAGCAAACAAACAGCTCAAATAAAGTCAGGACCTCCTACCTTAAAACAGGAAGGTCCAAAATTCCAAGAAAAACTCACTCAAGTTCACCCGATGAGAGGCAGGGAGCCGGTGGGGCACAATGGGCTCTGCTGGTACCGAGCACCGAATCCTGGTCCGCAGGGTGGTCCTGGGTGGGTTTCTTTGGAATCCTGCTGACTATGCAAAGAAATGTCAACGAAAAACATCCAGAAAGAAAAAGCCTAAGAAAAAGCTTATAAGAGTGTACTTGAGTCAAAGTGACGACAACTGCTGGGAAGTAAAATCTCAACGGACTAAGAAAATGCTCCGCGAAATGGCGGATTGCAGCTTGTTTTATACAGAGAATCAAAGGAGGAGGGTTACATGAAATCCACTGGTGGTAGATTAAGGAGGTGGGAGAAAGCAAAGCGGGGAAATCTCTGGGATTGGATAAAAGTAAATTCGAGAGACAGGTACTTCTTTCACATAGGTGGGTACAGGACAGTTAATAGTTCTCATAGAGATGTTAACCAAGGGACAAGAATAATAATGAGAGATCGTGTACTTTCCTGCTCTGGTCCGGAAATAGCAATTACTGACATTCCAAGGATGTCATCTTAGGTGCAAAAAGACAATAGACAGGTCCTCTTAAAGGCACAGATGAACTTTATGAAGGAAGCTTTTGGCTAAAGATACGACTTCCTGCCATGGCCCACTTAGTTACGAAATTATTTTTATGCTCACGCCATCTTATGTGGTTATTTTCAGTCTCCTGAACGTGTCAGGTTTAATGTGTGGCCCCTTTTCCGTCCACAGTCTATTATGTTCACTGTCTATACTCTCCCTGGAATGTAAGGGGGTGCTTGGCTTCTTCCCTGCCCTGTGGTTGGCGGTATCTGATTGAATGAATGTATCAATGAATGAGAAGTTACTCATGGCCTCCTAAGTGTCAGGGGCTGGGCTGCTGGCTGAGCTTCCTGTATGAACTGGGTGGTGGGGTATCCAGGCAGAGGCGGGCTGGGGTTCAGGGGACGAAGTGGGGAGGACAGAGGTGGGAGCCCAACATAAGCACCAGGAGCTATACCAACCTCCCAAGCACGGGAGCCCCTTTAGATCCTCAGCTAATCCTCTAAAATGGAGACATTTTATAAATTCCAATGTACAGACAGGGAAAAATGAAGCTGGGGCCATTAGGTTGGATGTGATCAAGAGGCAACTAAGAGGACCCCCTACAGTTGGATGCATAAATATTTATGTAGCGTCTCCTAGGCCACCCATCCGTTCCTGGGAGGAGAGCAGACCCCCGATCCCATCCGGGCCGCAGTTTCCCCGCCCTCCGTTTTTTCGCTTCTGCCTGTAGGGATTCTAAACGGCCGGGACGTCCCGAGGCGGGCGTTGAGCGGAAACTACAACTTGCGCCCAAAACCACGCGAGACCTTCCGAGGCGAAGGTGGGCGACGCCATTCGCACGTCTCTCGCGCAGCCAACCATCTCTCTCGAAAGGTTCGGGTTGCCCTTGGCGCTGCTGCTCCCGGAGGTCGCTGCGTTCAGGCGTTCGCTGGCGACAGCCCTGAGCTGAGTGGGGCCTGACCGGGGCTGGGCGCAGGCTCAGTAGGCGCGGGTCCCGCCGGGCGCAGACGCAGTGAGTGTGAGTGGCGGCAGGCATGGACGACGAAGAGGAGACCTACCGGCTTTGGAAGATCCGCAAAACCATCATGCAGGTGAGCGCGGAGAGGGCCGGCCTCGCTGCGCCAGGCGAGCCGGACACGCAGCGGTCCGGGGGGCGGACGATGAGTGCAAAGGCTGCAAACGGGAACCAGCCTCCACGACCCCCGCCCGAGCGGGTGGAGTGGAGGAGTTGGACCAAGGCGGCTCCCGGGGCTGCATCGAGGGTCTCTGCAGGCCTAAGGGACCCCACAGACCCGCGCGCGGCCCAGTCGTGAGTCCGAGGTGCTGGAGTCGGGTCTGTCTGCCTAGGATGTTCGCCCTCTCCGTGTCAGGGTCTTGCGGACGTAAGAAAGGTCCGAACGACTCTGTAGAGAATATTTGGAAGAGTTTATTTGACGACATGCCAAGAAGCAAATCCTTCGATCCCAAATGCTTCGAGTTCTGCAGTTTCTTTTGTGCATTTGGAATTAAGGAGGGAAGGTGAGGAAGATGACAGGGAGGTGGGAGAAAGCCAGGTGGAACTGGATTAGGGAATAGTTAACGAGATTAACTCTTTGTGAGGGTGGTAACGCTGATTTCAAAGGTGTGTGAACCTAGATGCACATGAACAATGGACAGGCCAAGACAAGCCTTTTACTAAGAAAGTTATACACCTGGGTGTGACCACCCCCCGTGACCTTCCCAGTTAGGGGTTTAGGATCAGATCACCCTGTGAGGTTAACTTCCCATGGAAGCCAGTTTTCACCCACTGCCTTACTTGAGCTGGAGAGAGAGAGAGACAGTACACGAAAGACCACCTGGTCTTCCACTTGTTTACTTCCTGGAATCCTCCAGCATTACCCCACGTACGTGACACAGAATCCCAGTCTTGTGGGGTTGGAAGAAACCCGGGTCAGCTGATCTGACCTGCCATCCAGTGCAGGCATATCTCTCAGACCTGTGTCCGGTGGCTACTTCAACGCCTCAGCCAGCAACTTGGAGTTACTCTAGATACTAGAGTGACAGCAGCCAGCTGGCTAAGCAGTCACTATATGCCACATACTTTAACCCACCCCACGGAAGAGGCCAGGGTGATCCTCGGAGGCCCACGGAGGTGTGGGGTCTTGACCAAGATCACCCAGCGGCGCAGGAATCCTGCCGGGACTAAACCTGCGCAGCCGCACCCCGCCTCTCCACCGCTTTGTGAAGCTACGACAGACAGGGACCAAAACACATGTGCTTCAGGCTGACGGTGGGTGTTGGGGATCCTGAGAGGGAATCAGGCTGTGGGGACTTCACAGAGGAAAGGGGATGGGTGTAGGGCTGCTCTCTGACCTCCCCTTTCTTCAATGGGTCTTCTAGTCAGCCCATTCAAAGAGCCCCGATTTCTGAGGTGAGACCCAGAAGTGCCACCCTCAGAGCCCCTAGAGTCTACCCTTCCCACCTGGCTGTCTCCCTCTGCCCCAGACCCCAGGGCTGGCTCTGGCCTCAAAGAGCCCCACCTTAAGTCCCAGCCCTACTGCTATTTGCTCCCCAATTACGGCTGCCCCGAGGTTCAGCATAAAATGACACTATGGACGGCAGCTTGTAACCGGAGCAGTGCAGGGGCAGCCTCAGAGGCACCCGGTCTTTGTCCCCACCTGCCCTGTCCCTCTTCTCTGGCCTCTGCACACACCTGCCACACGGTCCCAAACTCCCTGCGTCATCCTCACGGTGGCCTCATCACGCCCAGGCTCTTGCTGCACTTCCCCCTCTGCCCTGGGGTCACCTGGCTCTTTCTGTCCACAGCTGTGCCATGACCGTGGCTACCTGGTGACGCAGGATGAGTTGGACCAGACGCTGGAGGAGTTCAAAGCCCAGTTCGGGGACAAGCCAAGTGAAGGGCGGCCGCGGCGCACGGACCTCACAGTGCTGGTGGCCCACAATGATGACCCCACTGACCAGATGTTTGTCTTCTTCCCAGGTGAGGGCCTTGCCAGTGCCTGAGGTGTCATGGTTCTAGTCGGGCCAGCCGAGCGGCAGCGCAGGGTCCAGCTCATCGCAGCCCCCTGCTGTGTGACTCAGAGTCAACGGTGGCCCTTTTCCTTCTGCCTACCCTGAGGAGAGAGCTCCTTCATGCTGTGGGTGATACCACTGACCTCTGACCCCTCCAAGAGCCTTTTCCAGTTTCCTCCTCAATCCACTTCCCCATTCTCTCTTCCTCAGCCATTTTCTCCGACCAGGATTACCATAGACCTTCCCGCCAGGGCCCCAACCACTCCTGACCTCAGACCCACTCTGTCCTCTCTGCCCCACCTCTCACCTGTGAGTGCAGCTTCCACTCCCACCAGCTCCTTCCTGCACTGCTGCTCACGGCCCCCCGCTGAGCCCCAGATTGAGTGACGAGCCCACTTAGGGGTGTGTTGGGGACCCCTTGTTCCTCTGTCTTAGTGTCTAACCCGCTGGTGTCGACTGGCTCTAAGGCCTGCAGAAGTTAGGGGCCAGCAGTGTCCAGCATCTTGGGGCACCCTGCACTGAGAATCAAGGGGCTGGGCAGACAGTGTTTGCAGAGCGGAACCTTGTCGCACTTTTTCAGAAAAGTGTCCTGTGTATGAGATGTGGTTATTGAAGCCCTTGGTGCCTACTCATTGGCGTCCCATGGAGCCATCTGCAGACCTTCAGGGCCAGGACTAGGAGGTTTGACGGCTCTTGTGGGTCTTTGGTGATGCTGGGGCCACTGGCCCTGGGACGTGCTGCAGAACAGGCTGATGCTCCTGCCTGTGTTGGTCTGCTTCAGCTGCCATAACACCAGCACAGAACAACAGCCATTGCTTGTCCCTGTCACTAGAGGCTGGAAGGCCAAGATCAAGGTGTCCGTTGGGTTGCTTCTGTCTCAGGCCTCTGGCCTTGGCATGTAGATGGCATGTCTTCCCTGTGTCACCACAGGGTCATCCCTCTGTGTGTGTCTGTGTCCTAATCTCAGATGGACACCATTCAGATGGGATCAGGGCCCACATGTGACCTCATGTTACCTTAAGCACCTCTTTGAAGGCCTTGTCCCCAAACACAGTCACATTCTGAGATCCTGGGGATTAGGACTCCAACATGAGGGTTTTGGGGGGAAACAGCTGGGTCTGAGACACTGCCCATCCATGGAGTGAGGCGCACTTCAGGGAGTCCTGCCCAAATCCTGGTGGCCAGAGCCCAGTCACTCACCTGCTAGGCTCATAGGGTCCAGTGGTTCTCAAGTGACAAAGCCCTGGGCCCATGGTACTACTGAGAGCATGAGGACCCCCACCCCTGGGGGGATGGGCAGTCTGTCTCTGTGGCAGGTCAGCTGACCTCTTCTCACCTCTGAACACCCAGCCACCATCTTGTGGCAGACTAAACAAACTGCTTAACCTGGGGGTTCCCACACCTCCCAACCCCTGAGGCACCTGACCAAACCCAGACTCCCAGACCCCACATCTAGACAGGAATTCCTGAGGGTCCTTTCAGCTGCCAGGTGACCTGGAGGCAATCTGTTTTGCACACCGGGAACCTGAGGCCCCAGAGGGGTGTGGCGGGGGCATGGTGGGGGCGGAGGAGGGGCCTGCAGTGGACCAGAGCGCTGTGTTGGCAGAGGAGCCCAAAGTGGGGATCAAGACCATCAAGGTGTACTGCCAGCGCATGCAGGAGGAGAACATCACCCGCGCCCTCATCGTGGTCCAGCAGGGCATGACACCTTCCGCCAAGCAGGTGCGCCCAGTGTGAGCCCGCCCCGCCCTGCAGGAGGTAGCCGGTCACGGTTCCCTTTGCGGTGTGGCGCTGTGGGTTTTCACCTGGGGGGTCTGGGCCCCTCGTCCTGAGGCAGGAGCTGGGGTTCTGAGCAGGCCCAGTGTCCCTGTCTGGTTGGACAGGCCTGAGGGAGGCTGGTGATTGGGATGGAGGAGCGACAAGCCCTTGGCCTCTGCCTTTGGGGGATGCAGAGCCCTGTCAGGGGACTCTGCTGGGGAGGGGCCGCCACACCAGTTTGGGGACAACCCTTGGGTACATTTCACTGATGGAAACTGTCACTTCCTGACACGGGCTAAAGCCTAGAGATGTGTGGAGGGTGGGTCTGCGGGCTCCTCCAGGGGAAAAACCCCACACCAGGTGGGTGTTCCCGCTTCTGATGCCTGGTGGCAGCTTGCTAAAAGTACTAGAGGGAAGCGTTTCAGCAGCAACACCCGGCTGCAGTTGCTGGGCTGAGGATGTGGCTGAGCCTGCGCGGTGGTCTCTTCCAGTCTCTGGTCGACATGGCCCCCAAGTATATTCTGGAGCAGTTTCTGCAGCAGGAGCTGCTCATCAACATCACGGAGCATGAGGTGGGGCCCTGGGGGAGGTGGGGAAGGGGACAGCTGGAGAGGCACCCCGAAGGCCCGTCCCACGCGTGGGGGGCACAGTGGGAGGCCGTTGCGGCCCCCTGGAGACCTGAGTTCTCCTCTTGGCAGCTGGTCCCAGAGCACGTTGTCATGACCAAAGAGGAGGTGACAGAGCTGCTGGCCCGGTAGTATCTTTTCTGGTCTCCCTCATCCCGTCCCCTCCCTGCTACTCCATCCCAGCCCCCCCTCCAGTCAGCCCAGCGTGCCTTTTTCCCTGACTGAGCTTCCCAGTAAACTCCGAGAGAACCAGCTGCCCAGGATCCAGGCTGGAGACCCGGTGGCGCGCTACTTTGGGATAAAGCGGGGACAGGTGAGAGGCCCCTCTGGGCTCTTTTCCGCTGGGGTAAGGGCCCTTGGGACGCCCTCTCCAGCCGGCTTTGGAGCCAGGGCTGCCGGGCAGGGCGCAGTTAACCGCCAGGTCTCCGGGAGCTGGCCGCCTGCCCTGCCACCCCCCCCACCCCTGTGACCTGAGTCCCTGGCCCCCACCCAGCCCTACTCGCTCACTTACACAGGTGGTGAAGATCATCCGGCCCAGTGAGACTGCAGGCAGGTACATCACCTACCGGCTGGTGCAGTAGCTGCCCCACAGGTGAGATGACTGCCAGACGGTGGGGGGTGGGGGAGGGCATGGGTGGGGATGCAGGAAGGGCCTGACCCTGTCCCGGAGCAAGCTCCGCTGGTTACACACCCCTCCTTCCTGGACTGCCTTCCTCTGCGCCCCAACCCTCGCCTTCCTGGTACCCCTACAGCCCTCAGGCCACTGCTGTTCACTGCTCACCTTTGGGTCCTGGAGGCATGTCCAGCCTGTGTGTGCCCAGCCCAAGTGACATCCGTACCACCCAATGACCCTCTCCACTCTTGCCCAGCCCTGGGACATGGACAGATGGACTGTGACCACCCTACCCTGGCAGTGGGTGTGCTGGCGGCCTGCCTGGAGAGAATCTGCTCCACCCGATCCCAAGGCAGGCTACCAGCCACTTGCCGTTCCTGGGCTGAGGGCCCTCGTGGCCTCACCTGGACATGGAGCCCGCCTGGGGTCCTTACTGACTCGGGAGGGGATAGGACACCGAGAGGAGGCTGCTGAGGCAGCTAGTGACCAAGGCAGTCCTGGGTCCTTCCCGCGCTCCTCCCCCCAGTTGGGGCCTGGGTCCAAGTCTCCGGTCAGCTCCCTCTTCCTGTCAGCTTCCCATTGCCGTGCCCTCCTCATGGTGGCTGTATCCCCAACCGTCTGTGAGCACTCAGGGCACCTAACAGCAAGATTAAAACATGTCTGGATTTTCAGTTGCTGTTGAATGCTGAGTGTTTTTAAATTAAAGATAGTTTGAGTAAACAAGTTTGCTTGTATGAAAAACTAAAATGGGAGAACAGTTTTGCGGTGGGTGCCATGCTTGGGCTGAGGCAGGGTCTCCATGTCCCCTCATGGTCCCAGCCCCACTCCCACTGGGGGCAGCCACAGCCACGCCTGCCTGGCTGTCCAGTATCCACAGTGCAAATGTGTGTGTGTCCCCTCCGTCGCCCCGCACAAAGAGCAGGAGTAAAATGGCCGGCACTGGCTTCCGGCTGTGCTCCGCAGTACTTTTCTTACATAGAAGTTTGGGGTCTAATGAGCCCCTGACCCCTGTTAGTGTCTGTCCCCGAGGGCCTTCCTTCCCCAGGTTAAAAGCAGTCGTGTGTATTTTTTAAATAGCTTCGTTGAGATAATTCACCCATTTACAGTGCACGACTTGGTGGTTTTTAGTACATTCCCAGCTGTGCACCCATCACCACCATCAGTTCTGGAACATTCCAACATCCCAAAAGGCAACCCGTCCCCTGTTGGGAAGCATGCCCTCTTCTCCCTCCACCTTGTCACCACTTAGGCACTGCGCAGGCTGCATTGCATTGTGAATCCGTCTGTGTTTTCCTAGTGGGTGGATGTGTCCACGCCTCCTCCTCTTTGGTGAGGCCAGACTTCACCCTCACCCCGTGTTCTTTACAAACGTTGGTCTTGAAGGTGAAGATTGCCAGCTGCACAGAATTGCAACCATTTGTGCTGCATTTGTTTTTGGAAACTCCAACCTTTAATGATCATGCTGTTGGTGGTGCTTGGGGTTCCTCAGTGCCGGTCGGGCTGGAGGACACACATGATGACGGATCTCTGACTGTAACACGGAAAGAATTGCTCAGCCCATGGTCCTGTTACATTTCTTGTGGAAATGAAAAGGGCTGGTCTTCAGATGAAACGCAAAGGTGAGCGGATTTTACTCAGATGGGGTGCATGAAAGCCATGCAGTGGACAGGGGAGCTGCTGGCATCCAGCAGGCAGGACCTGTGCCCTCTGCCAGGCTCCTTCCCTGGTGTCCACAGGGCCGGCTCCCTGACCATCAGGACTTTGCTCAAATGTCACCTGGGGCTTCCGTGGCCACTCTAAACTGCAAGTTCCCCATCCCTATTTCCCACTTTACCCTCCGGCAGCCTATGTATAGTACACATTTATTTTATTCTGTTTTGCCCAGGAAGGCACGAGTTTGGCTTCTCTTCACTGGCATTTTGTGGATAAATCATGCCCCAAATAATGCCTGACATGTAGTCGATACTTAGTATTTACTTAATGAATGACGACCATGAGGGCCATGATTCCCACACAGCAATTTCTGAACTCTGTCTCTTCCTACCGTGTTTCCCCGAAAATAAGACCGAGCTGGACAGTCAGCTGTAACGCATTTTTTGGAGCAAAAATTAATATAAGACTCGGTTTTATTTTACTATAACATAAGACCAGGTTTTATATTAATTTTGCTCCAAAAGACGCATTAGAGCTGATGGTCCGGCTCGGTCTTCTTTTCGGGGAAACACGGTACTTTAATGCGCCTTCTCCTTAGCTGTTCACTTACACTTGGTGGCACTAGGTACACCAAGCAATTAATTGATGACAATTTTTGAAAACTATGAGACAAACAAAATTTTTATTTCCTAGTGGCTAGAAAACTAGGCCTTTTGGATGAAAATAAATATGCCAGTAAACTAGAGAAAGTAGTAAGGCTTACGCGCGGTAAGCCTTGGGCTAGGATGTTATAAGTCATCATGGAATTTTTGGACAAAAAACAGTCTTGATGGTGATTTTGTAACCATTAACACAATTAATTAGACGTTGTTTAGTAAATCCAACAGTCTGTTGATTATAAGTTTACCCATCAATCTTAAGAACAGCTTTAGAATTAAATGGCTCCAAAGCATATCACAGTTGAGATCGTGCCTAGACTCTATTAACCTAATCTTAGTGTTTTCTTTATTTCATTGTCTGTATTCTTCGTGTTTGTTTCTTGGGGGTTTTTTTGCTTAATAATTATTTTCCTCAACACCATCCATTTATTTTGCTCTTATGTTTTTAAATCTTTATGTCTAAAATCAGTTGATTTGTGGTGGCTTCCTATTTCATGGTTATCTCCTGGATTTGTCAATTCTTACATTGTAGGGTAGCCAAATAAACCTTTAATATGACCTGATAATGCCCCCTCGCTGTAAGGACTGAGTTTACTAGTCATTTTATTTGTCAAGAATATTCGCATATGTGTTCTTGACCATTAAATTGCAGGAGATGTTTTTTCTTTTTTTCCCCTTCTTCCGCCTCCCCCCCACACAGACACTCTGGTTCAAGCCGTTGTTTCTCAGTCTAGTTGTGTAGGACACAGCTCCCTGGTCCACGCTGGTGTTATGAGCCTTGCGCCGCCCCTGCACCCCACCCCACTAAGGTCGTCGGTTGCCAGCCGTCGGTGGGCCGCTCACAGCAGCCCATGGCAGCTCACGGCCACTCACGCTGGCCGCCGGCCACTCATGGTGGTACACAGTAGCCCACGGCAGCACACAGCAGCCCATGGCAGCACACAGCAGCTCATAGCCACCTCCGGCTGCTCACGGCAGCCCAGCTTCAGGGAGAGCTATTATTCACAGTCGTAGCTGTAGAGGATGCAGCTCACTGGCCTGTGTGGGAATCAAACTGGCAACCTGGGCATTAGGAGCATGGCGCTCCAACCACCTGAGCCACTGGGCCGGCCCTTAATATTTTAAAATGGAAAAAAAGAATTATTGTCCCCATTAGCAGTCACCCCCCCCATCCCCCTCCCCAGCCCCTGACAACCGCTAACCCACTTCCCGTCTGTGGACGCGCCTGTTCTGGACGTTTCCCGTAAGTGGAATCCCACACTGTGTGGCCTTGTGTGTCCGGCTTCTCTCATGAGCCCCGTGTGTTCAAGGTCCATCCACGTTGTGGCGAGTGTCAGCGCCTCCCTCCTTTTCATGGCCGAGTACACTCCAGTGTGTGGACGGGCCACGCTGTGTGTGTGCGTCATCAGCTGAGGGACCTTTGGGCTTGTCCCGTTTTTGGCTACTGTGAATGTCCTGCTGTGAGCAGTCAATGCCCAGGTTTTGTGCAGACCTGTGCTCAGTACTCTGAGTGTGCACCTAGGAAGGGAATTGCTGGGTCCTGTGGAAACTGCCAGATGGTTTTCCAAAGCGGCGGCCCTGTTTTGCATCCCCACGAGCCCCGTACAAAGGTTCCAGTTTCTCCATATCTGTGGGACCCTTGTTATTGCCCACCCTGGAGTGGGAGTGAGGGGGAGTCTCCTGTGGTTACAGTGATTTTCCCGGATGACTGATGTCAGCGTCTTTCACGTGCTTATGGCCATTTGCATGTTATCTTCGGCGAAATGTGTACGCATGTCTTTTGCCCATAGGGTTTTGTCTTTTTATTATTGAGTTGTAAGAGTTCTTTATGTGTTCTGGGTACAAGTCCCTTGTCAGATACACAATTTGCAAAAATTATCCCTGTTTTTCTGTATTTCTTAAATACCTATTCCTAGGTGTGGTTTTTCCACACAGGTCTTGAACCCTGGGATTTGCTTCTGGGCACCATGTCACCCAGGGATGTCACCTTCCCCCCAGTTGGTGTTCCTGACACTATAATATCTGGCAGGTCCTTTGGTAGCCGCCTTGGATGGCTGCTGTCCCATGTAGTTTCACAGATGGTGTTTCAAGATTCTCTCTTCTTGGGGCCGGCCCGGTGGCTCAGGCAGTTGGAGCTCCTTGCTTCTAACACCGAAGGCTGCCGGTTCGATTCCCACATGGGCCAGTGGGCTCTCAACCACAAGATTGCTGGTTCAACTCCTCAACTCCCACAAGGGATGGTGGGCAGTGCCCCCTGCAACTAACAACAGCAACTGGACCTGGAGCTGATCTGCACCATGCCCTCCACAACTAAGACTGAAAGGACATCTTGACTTGGGGAAAAAAAAGCCTGGAAGTACACACTGTTCCCCAATAAAGTCCTGTTCCCCTTCCCCAATAAAAATCTTTTAAAAAAAAGGATTCTCTCTTCTTTTCCATTGGTCAATTTAGGTTTTAAAAAGTAGTGTTTTACAGTATGTCTAATGGTAGAATAAGTCTCCCTTTTCCCCCTAAATATGCATACATCTTGGCCAAAATAAGCCAGACACAAAAGGACAAATACGGTGTAATCGCACTCATAGGCGGTCCCCAGAGGAGTCAGATTCATAGAGACAGAGAGTAGATGGTGGGGCCAGGGGCTGGGGGAGGGGCGGGGAGTGAGTGTTTAATGGGGACAGAGTGTCAGTTTGGGAAGATGAGAAAGTTCTTTCTGGAGATGATGGTGGTGATGGCTGCACAACTACTGGACTTAACGCCACTGAGCTGTACACTTAAAAATGGCAAATCTTATGTGTATTTTGCCACAATAAAAAGTAAGCGCTTAGAGCACTAAGAAAATCACTCAAAAAATATAAGGTGAAAAAATTATTAAAGGGACTAAAATGCTACTCTAGAAAATACTCATTTAATGCAAAAGAAAAGATTAACGGGCATAAAGAACAAAAAGACACATGACTAGGGAAATGGCAGAGGACAACCCAAGCATACCAGTAACAATGTGAATAGATTGAGGAGGCAACCAGCCCTGCTGGGAGGGCGCCCTCCTGGAAGGGGGAGCAGGTGTGCAAAGGTCCTGGGGTAGAATGAGCTGGGTGCTGCTGAAAGAAAAAGCCAGTGCTCCCCCCATCCCCATTGAGCCTCCTGTCCTCTCCTTGGAAAGATGAGACAGTTCTGGAGATGGATGTTGTGGACAGCTGAGCAATGTGAATGTGCTTAATGCCATTGAGCTGTGCACTTAAAATGGTTAAGATGGTCAAGTTTATGTATACTTTACCATACACGAAGTGTCCTGGCTATTCCTGGCTCTCTGAATACAGAGACTTGGCTGACAAGTGTCCGTGCAAAGTCCCGTGCTGTGATTGGCTTTGCCATATCTCTTAAACCGGTACCTGCTGTGTTCCTGTGTGAAGGGTCCAGCTGCCCTCAGTTAGGTTTCCAGCCAGACAGCATGGACATGGCTGTCAGCTGTCGGAGAGTTGGCTGACAGTGCCCTCACCCCAGCAGCACCTGGCTCCCTGTTGTTTCTTGGGGACCAGATCCTGCCTGTGCCAAGCACGGCCTGTTCTAAGCTCCTCTGAGGTTGGCTCAGGGTGGGCCATTGCTCTGACACCCACCTCTGGGCCGGAGGAGGCACCCCCTCCTGGGGGGTGGGTGAGGTGGAGAGGGGGTCTGGCACTGTCGCCGCCTGCTGCCCCACCAGCCATGCTGTGAGCCCGAAGCTGGACGGGCCCACTGTGGAGTTGCCTGTAACAGGTTGAGGCTGGTGTTTGCAGGGCTGCCGGGCTCCTGAGATGCTTCCACACCTGAGAATGGGGTGCTTTTCATGACAAGTCAGTGGAAAGCTGCCGTCCAGCTGAACTCTGGACTATCAGGTAGTTTTTTTCTGTTAACTCTTCTGACCTTTCAAACGCATAGATTGGGGACAACCGGTTAGCTCAATTGGTTAGAGCGCTGTGCTCTTAACAACAAGGTTGTTGGTTCGATCCCCACATGGGCCACTGTGAGATGCTCCCTCCACAACTACATTGAAATAACTGCTTGACTTGGAGCAGATGGGTCCTGGAAAAACACAAATAAATAAATAAATAATAAATTAAAAAACAACAACACATAGATTAGGATACAAGTTTTTTGTGCAAAGGGCCAAACAGTAAATGTTTTCAGCATTGCAGTGACCAAGCTCTGCAGGGCACAAGTGGCATGGCCAGCGTGTCAACGAGAGCATGTGGCTGGCATCGGGCTGCAGTTGGCTGGCAGATGGTCTCCTTTTCTAGTTCTTTCTTAGAAAACTTCTGCAGGGGAAGGCCAGCTGTGGCAAAGCAGGCTCTTATCTGAGGCTGGGACATGCTATGGCTTTGAGGGGCTGTTCTGAAGAGGGAGAGGAGGCCCCTGTCCTCCTGGCTGCTTTGTCACGACTGGGTGTGGCTTCTGCCTAATTCTTCTCACCGAGAAATTGGGGCTCCTCTCTGCTGGGCCACCCTCCAAGATAAACTTGCTGTGGGGTCTCTGAGCTGATGGTGAGTAACAGTCACTGGGGCGAGTCCTCGCCTGTCCCTGACAGTGGCCCCTGACCTCCCAAGGCTCTTCATTCTAAGCAAACGAAATGACATGTGAACTTGGTCCTCAGGCATGCTAGGCCTCTTCCAGTGCTCAGCAGCCACGTGGGCTTAAAGAATTAACAGATGGATCATGTTTGTGTCCTCTGGAAGTTTCCACAGGGCAGCACTGAGTGGACGCTTCCGTGAAGTGGTCACCTGACACCTGCGTGTCCGCATGGCCGCCTCAAGGGCCCTGGGCTCATGCACCCTGCTGCATGAGGGTGACCTTTTGGGGTCATTTCCTCCCTCACACCCTCCCCAGGGAGGAAGTGAAGGGCTCCGTGTCTCCACTCCCGGGCTGTCACTGCTAGAGAAGACAGGCTCAAATTGACAGCTTTATTTTAAGCAAAATACAGGCACGTATCAAGGGGAGACCCCACTATGTATCCAAGCACCAGGTAGCCAAGCCCAATGCCCCCACCCAGCCCCTGCCGGCCACCCAGCTGTCAGTGTGGCCTCCCACGGCCGAGTGATGGAAGGTCACAGGTGGGGGGTCCTGCAGGGGGTTCCTCTGTCCATACAGCCCCAGAGTGACTCTCAAGAGCAGAGTCCCCAGCTCAGCCGGGCAAGTTGTACGTGGGGGCAGACCCAGCCTCGCCCCCCACTCCTGGGAGGGGCCCAGGGACAGCCCCTGGGATGGGTCAACAATGGGGTGGTACTCAGCCCCAGCTAGACAAACTCCGGCCCCCTGTCCCGGCTGCTGCCCGGCCCATGGAGCTTCACACTGGTGCACTGGCCGCTGCGGCACTGGGACAGCCCCTCCCAGTTGCCATCCTCCCCGGTGGAGGCCCCCAGTGGCTCCTCACTGCTGCTGTCCCGGGCCTCTTCCACGCTGGCTGCGCTGCCCTGCATCTCCAGAAAGCTGAGGCCATGCAGGCCACCCCCAGACACCGGGGACAATACATCTGGGGCCTCCTCCAGCTCTGAGTCAGAGTCGTTGGAGGCAATGTGAGACTCTGGTGGGTCTGTGAGGGAGACATGAGGAGAGATGGTGAGAAAGAAGGGGGCAACAGAGATGGAGGGAGACGGGGAGAGAGATGGAGAAAGAGAGACAGGGAGAGTTGGAGAGACCGAGGGAGACATGGGGAGTGAGGGAGAGAGGGAGAGATGGAGAGAGAAGGAAAGACAGAGGAAGAGATAGGGAGAGATGGAGAGAGGGAGATGGAAAGAGAGGGAGAGGGAGGGAGAGATGGAGAGAGGGAGGGAGAGGGAGAGGCAGAGACAGGAACCCCACTGGGCACCCAAGTCAGCACCACTCACCTAGGCCCCCATCCCCAGCCTCCTCTTGCAGGGGGAAGGCAGCGCCCTCACTGGTCACCGAGTAGGGCACCTGAAGCAGCACCTCGGCTCGCTGGGTGGCCGTCTGGTCCTACAGGGGTGGCAGGGAGTTCAGGGAGGAACCTGGCATCCAGCCCATCCAAGCTGTGTTTTTTGTCTCGTGAATTAGCCACATTACAAAAGACACTAACAGTTGTCACCACCCACTGCAGCTGAGGACCTGAGGACCCGCGTCACGAAGGGCCCCGGGCACCGGGGGAAGGAACCTAAACCCAGAGCAGCTGCTCAGACAAGAAACAGACAGTACCTGCAGATACCGAAACACTGGGCTTGAAATTAAAACCCAGCAGCAGGGTCAAGTGGCAGGTTGGACCCAGCCAAGGGACAGGAGCCAGTGCTGGGTGAGCTGTTGGGGCCTCGAGGCGTCTGTCCCAGATCTGAGCCCACACTTCATCAGTTCTTTGCTTAAAGGACTGCTCAGAGGCCGCCTCTGACAATGGGGGGAAGCCAGACACCTCCCAGCCCTTCCTCTGTAACCCACAGCAGGCAAACTCCAGCCTCAATAAGGTAACCATGGCCCTTTGCCCTCCCCCAAGGGGACAGCCCTAGGGTCCACATGCAGCCTCACCAGGCCCCCCGCCACTTCCTCGGGCTCCTCCTCAAAGACCAGGCTGTACTGGGTGATAAGGGTCTCCACGATGCGGGCCTGGTGGGGGTAGTCAACGAGGGACGAGAGGGACACGGTGGCCTCGGTAGGCCGAGGCCGCAGCAGCGTGGGCCCGAATACGATCCCCAGGTTCCCGGGTGTCATCTTATTGTCCTGCTCCACTTCTACGATCCTAAGGGGCAGGGGGCAGGAGCGGGTGAGAACGGCTCCCTGGACCCCGACCCCCGGTCCCCTGCCCGGCCCGCCCTCACCTGCGCAGGTGCCGCAGCAGGTACTGCAGTGAGGCCCGGTTCTCGGGCGGCAGGTCACGCATGAGTTCCCGCAGCCGGCCCACCGTAGCCAGGGCGGCAGCCTCGCTCTCGGCCACGTCTGGACGGCCCCGGGCCGCCGCCTTGGCCTCGGCCTCGGCCTTCAGACTGTCCTTGGCCAGCCCCACGAGCTCGTGGTAGAGACGGAAGGAGATGAGCGGCTCGGGAAGCTACGAGGCGACAGGTCGGGGGTCAGCGGCCCTGCCCCAGCCCAGTTCGGTCCTGCCTTGGCCCTGCCCCCGGCCTAGCAGCCCCGCCTCTGCCGGGCACTTGTCCCGCCCCCAGCCCCCAATCAAACCAGCCGCTGCCCTGGCCACGCCCCTAGCATCAGCCCCGCCTCTGCACTGGTCCCGCACTGGTCCCGCCCAACCCGCACTGGCCACACCTCTGCCAAGCACAGGACTGGTCTGACCCAGCATCTGCTCTGCTCCAGCCCCATCGGGCTCACCTGACGCAGGTAGAGTTTGAGGACATTGCTGATGTCGTGAGGTGACGCCTGCGATAGCTCCACCAGCTCCTTGCCGTTCTCGAAGGCCTGGCACAGCTTCTCCACACGCGTCTTCACCCCATTTACGCGGTAGATGCCCTGTGGGTGCTCGCGGTCAGCCTCCTTCCATGCTTACCTCCCTGTGTCCCCAGGACAGACCCCCGCCGCCACCTGGCAGTGATCACCTTGGTGCGCAGCGCCCGCCGCTCTATTTCGCTGACGCATTTCTTGATGATGAAGGGCACTCCGTCATGCGTGCTGCGGGCCGCCTGGCCAAAGTCCTGGCCAAAGAGCTGCAAGCGTCCCTGAAGCTTCTTGTGGCCGCACTGAATGGCCAGGGTCTCCAGACACTTCTTGTGGCAGGCCAGGCAGCACTGGGGGCCGTGCAAAGTGAGAGGACAGCTCTGGGGACCCCTCCCCCCTCTCTGAAGCCCTCAGGAACCCCCCTACACGGCAGCTTCTGAAAGCACAATCCCGATTGTCCCTCTCAGAGTCCCCCGTGTCTGCATGGGACCTTCCTGAGCACATATTCAGGTGCCTGGGCTCCCGTGGTGCCCAGCTGTCCCTGGGGCCCCCACTCACCTCCTCACACTCGGCGCCCTGGAAGTATACATAGCTGTTGCACTCCCGGCACTTGGCTGGCGAGCGCAGCTTCCGGAGCCGGTGCGTACGGGCTGCCTTGGACAACCCCATGTGGCGGAAGGGCCCACTGGGCACAGCCACTGGGAGCTCAGGGGCCATGCCATTGAGATCAGCTAGGGGACAGGACAGATGGTCAGTGTCACCGAGGCAGGTCAGGACCAGGCCCACAGGCCGAGTCCAAACCCCTTTTCGCCCCACTGCAGGGATCAGGGGCCCCCTCACCCTGCTCAAAGGCTGAAGGCCCTGCACTGCCCTCCTGGTCCACCAGCTCCTCACTAGATGACATGGTGCCACTGGACGACATCCGTTCCAACTTCTTAAAGTCCCCTGAGCAGGAAATAGGGGTATCAGACACCCTGAGCCAGAAGGGAGCAGGCCTCCGATCGGCCAGATGCTCCACGGGCCCCGGGCTGGCACATACTCTCCATCACCTGGCCGCATGGCAAGCTCTGCCCCCAGTCAACTGTGTGGGCCCTTCACCTGAGCCAGGGCTGGGGTCCAGGCTGCCCTCAGAGTCTGACATGGAGATGGGCCATGACTTGTGCACCTGGTGTCCGCGCCCACCTGCAGAAGGGGGCGTCTCCAGTGAAGGGCAGAGAATTGCTGCCCGGAGGCCTCGTCCACCCCTCTGCCCCCACCCCTGCCAGGCACTCACCCCTGCGCTCCTTGGCAAGTGCCCCATCGCTGGGCCCACCTTCCTCCGGGGGACTGCCGGTGGCCTCTGCTCCCACAGCATCACCAACGTTGAAGCTGCCCTTCCTGGCTCGCACGACCAGGGACCTGGTGGGACCAACAGCCAGGAGGGGCTGTGAAGGGGGTCACGCTCGTGCCCATATTAGACGGGAAGCCAGCTCCCCAGGTACACGCCCATGGCTGTACCAGGTGTTGGTGGAGACATGGGGCTCAAAGTCGTAGTCCACGTCAGGCTCCTCGTCGCGCTGCAGCTGGCGCACGTGGGAGGCATACTGCTGGCCCGGGTCGTACAGCTTGCTGCTCTCACACAGCATCTGGAAATGCACGGGCAGCGGGGCC
The DNA here is from genome assembly GCF_004115265.2 of Rhinolophus ferrumequinum. Classification (NCBI taxonomy): domain Eukaryota; kingdom Metazoa; phylum Chordata; class Mammalia; order Chiroptera; family Rhinolophidae; genus Rhinolophus; species Rhinolophus ferrumequinum. Next base: position 61,904,060 of record NC_046301.1, read on the forward strand.
GTCTGCATGTGCATCATCTGGTAGTAGGAGATGGTGGCCTGCGGGGCGCGCATGTGGCGGCGTCAGGAGGCTGCGCGGGCAGCAGCCCCACCTTCCCACGGCCGGAGCATGGCGGCACCTGGCACCCACCGACTTGATGGTCTGGTCACTCTGCCGGATGACCTCCTGGATCTGCCGGAGCACCGTCACTTTGGTGTCTTCCAGCTCCTGCTTCTGTGTCTTGGCGTCTGCCACACATGTGCGGTACGTGGCCATGGCTTCCTCTGCCTGGGACAGGGCCGAGGGGTGCACAGTGAGGCCTCAGCCCGGGGTGTAAGCCCCACGCAGAAACCCCGTCAGTAGAAGGAGGGGGCTTTCCTGGCAGGACACACAGCCCGGGCAAAGGCCCAGAGGTGACTGCCACCATGGGGCTTCATCCTCCGCTGTCCCCTCCCCACGTGCCCTCACCTTGTTCTTGGCTTCTTCCTCTAGGCGCCGCCGCTTGTCCAGGGCCTTCGAGGCTGTGCCGCCCGCCCCAGGCCCAGTGCCCGCCTGCTCCTCCTCCGCCTTGGCCACCAGGAGACGGGCCTTGTCGTGATCCTCACAGCGCTGCCCGTAGCCCTGCTTGGCCTTGCGAAGGTTGGACTCTGCCTCTTGCTGCGGGCGTGGGAGTGGGGAGACCGGTTCCAAGCTGTCCTCTAACTGGACTCAGTGTCTCCGCTTTCCCCTTCCTTCCCACCGCGACAGCCAGACACCAAGGCAGGGACCTCCCACCGACATGTCGTGCTGAAATCTCATGGCCCAGTCAGGCAAACCGGCCCCTGCCTAAGCATTAACAGTGGAAGAATAGGGAGTGACACCTACAGCGGGACCCCAGGAGGAACCAGCATCTGCTGTGCCCATTTGACAAGCCAGAAGCTGAGACCCAGCTAAGATCTGAACAAGGCACAGACCATATCACCCTGACACCAATGCCTACCCCCGCCAGAGTGGTGGGTGATGGGCAACGTGTGCTCTCTTTCACTTCCCCTCTTGCAAGAACAGTGTGGCCGCCTAGGCAGGAAGCCAAGAACTCTCTGGATTGGCAAGTGGAGCACTTAGTCAAAACCCATGTGCCTTCCGGGGCCACACCTCACAACCCACACTATCAGAGGCTTAAACATAAAGAAAAGAACTCATACAGGTACTAGGAGAAACCAGGGAGGGGGTACTTCTTTTAAATAACTGCAGTGTGGAGAAGGACTTTCTATGCGAGACACAAAGCCCAGAAAGTATAAAAGACCTGCTGACAATCATGGGTTGCTACCTGGCAAAATAGGCCACAGGTAAATTCAAAAGGCCAAACAATAAACTGGGGTGGGGGGTTCTGTAAGACACATCATCAGGGGCTGAGTTCTCTACTATGTAAGAAGCAGGCCACAGTCCCGTCCAAAGGGAGCAAAGGGTATGGGCAAGAGTTCACAGACGGTGAAAACGTGGCTCTGGCTCAGGCAGATGGTTCGTACACTCACACCCCACCCCGGCTCTCCCCTGTTGGGCACAGATCTGGAATAAATGTTTGGTCACACAGCCGAGAGACGGGCACAAGCTTGTCATAGCAGTGGAGTTTGAAACAGCAGCAGCTCGGCAACAACTAAAATATCCATCAGCCAGGGTTTAGTGAAATAAGCCACATGGCCTCCAGCTGGGCACTGTAAAGGGCTGAGAAAAGGGAGAGGGTGCTTCACGTGGACTGGGATGGATCAAACCTCTGTGGGGTGAGCGCACAAAGAGCAGCACAGGGTGCTCGGCAAGCTGTCATCGAGTGTACAAGAGGTGGGGAGACATGGATTTAATGGTACATGTCAGAGCTGGGCGGGGGTGGGGAGGTGGGAGGATAGCGGAATGGCCCAGAAGGAAAACAAGAGAATAACTTGGAGGGACCTGGCGCATCCACCAGACCTGAGCTTCAGTCTCCCTCCAACCCAGATTTGCTCCTCCCAACTACAGTGGCACCCTTTCTCCCTAGGTCTGAGCCCACAACAGTGGGTGCTGGGGGCCTGGGGACTCCCGTGAGCACTAGGGCTCATGGGGCTGGAGCATCGTTAAGGCAGGACCCACTCCAACCTGTGCTGGCATGGCCAGCCCTACAAAGGCACAGGCCACAGGAAACCACCGCACAGTCTGCGCCTGGGACTGCCATTGCTCAGAGGCCAGCCTGCCCGCCCCCCTGCCTGTCCCCACAGGTACCAGCTTCCTCTGAGCGCGGTGCCACAACTCCTTGATCTCCTTCCTACGCTTCTCGTGCTCAAGCCGCCTCAGGTTCAGGGGCTGGAACAAGACAGGCCGTGAGTGGGGGACCCCAGCACCACCCAACAGCCTGGCTTCCCTGGCACAGCCCACCTGCATGAAGGTCTGGGTCTGCAGTGTGCCCACCGCCTGCACCATGCCGTAGCCAAACTCCAAGTCCTGCTCCAGGGCCAGCGAGTAGATGGACAGGAGGGGCATGTGGGGCTGTGGGGGAGGGGCTTGTGGTCAGGGGACAGCACCTGGCCTCCTGGAAGCCCTCCCTGGTTCCCTTAGCCGCATAGCAGAGACTGGGAGCCCCTTCCCTTCATTCCTCCTTGGAGAGGCCCCTGCCATGTGTCCCGTGACCCCACCTCCTGCATGACGCTTTGTCTGCAGTTGTGGACAATCTTCTGCAGGCCTTTGGCGAAGTCCATTTCTGCTGGGCGGGAAGGGGAGGGGAGTGAGGGCATGGGCGGGGCAGGAGCAGGGGTGAGGAGAGAAGGCAGGGGACGAGGGCCGGGGCATGGGTGTCTGGCCTGAGCACACCCTGGGCCGTTCTCACCTAGCGCCGTGCGTTTCTCCAGGTAGCCTATGAGGTCCTTCATGTACTTGGCCATGTTCTTGGCGTAGTTCAGGGCTGTGTCCACCCCGCCCTCACAGCGCTGCAGCAGCTTGTCCACATCCTCGGGCAGCAGGCAGCCTGCGGGGTGGCCACTCAGCCAGGGCTCCAGCCCCAATCCACCCTCAGCCCCAGTCCTCTGCCCCTCAGTCCACCGGTCAAGCAAGTGCTGGCCTGCCTGTGTGCAGCTCAGGGACTCACCTGCATCACAGTCCTCATTGCTGGGAGGGGTGCCCTCCGTGCCCTGTCCGTACAGGTTCTCCATGGACTGTGCAAGGGGAGACCCCGGTGAGTCCAGCCCCGTGCTGGTCACTGTCTGTTGCCCACCCTGCAGGAGACTGCCACCGCCCTAAGAGGCCACCTCTGCTCACCTGGCTCGGGTCCCCGGGAGGCACCGACAGGAGGGTGCTGCTGTCCACTTCGCCCATAAGGAACTCAGACACACTGCGGGGTGGCGGGGGTCAGGCCCAGAGGCACACGGGCCCACACCCCCGAGCCCCTGCCCCAAAGACCCCCACGCTCACGTGCTACTGAAGGAGACAGCGATGGTCTCCAAGGCCTTCTCAAACTCCCGCTTGTCGGCCTCATTGTTGCATTCATAATGGAAGGCTGGGGGCCAGAGACAAGGAGAAAGGGGCTTAGCCCACTCTGGGAGGTGCCCACCCTGCAACCAACCGAAGGGGGCCCTTAGCCCAGGGGGAACACTGGAGCAAGAGTGCCTTTCAAAACCCATTTCAAACATCCCCTCCTCCAGGAAGCCCTCCTGGGCAGAAAGACCTTACTGCCCTGTCCTGGCCGGCTGACCTTTGACCTTGGCAATGAGGGTGCCTGCAGCGGTGAGCGTCTCCACAGTGTTCAGCAGTGGGTACTTGCAGATGACCTGGCGCATCACTCGTAGGGCCTCGCCCAGGCACTCATGGGCCAGGGGCCGGCGGGCCTCGAGGAGTTCTGCTGGGCAGAGTGGGCATGAGCAGGGAGGGAGGAGCCCGGCCCCAGGGAAAGCCTACCTACTAGTTCCTCAAAGATCTTGTCCCCAGGTGGGGAAACTGAGGCACAGGCGGAAGAGGACAGCTGCCTGAGGCTCACTGTGGGACCTCAGGTGGGGCACTGTCCCTCTCTGGGCTGATGACCAGGGCAACAAAAGTCAGACCTTGGTCTAGGCGGTTCCTTTTGCTCAGAACACTTTCCTTGTACCTTCAGAAAGGAAACTTGCTAGTCCTTCAAGTTCCGTTCTGGTGCCTCCTCCTCCATGCCTCCCACCTGGCCCCTTTCCTTCCCCAACCCCTCAGGGCTGCTCAAGGCTCCGTCCAGCAATCCCTGCCTACCTGGGCACCTGGAGGCAGGCGCCCTATTATTTCACTCTCTACCAAAAGCCACCCCATGAGGCAGGCACTAATGGGGAAGCTGAGGCAAAGAGAGGGGAAGTCATTTCTCAAGGATCATGAAGCTTTTCCATCTACACTATGAAAACGTGAGACCGCCAGGTAGAAAGACCCTGTCTGGCTTTATCTTGAGGTCAATGGGGAACCACAGAAGATGGTAGAGCAAAGGAGGTTTGAGGTCAACTCTGCATCTTAGAACTGTGGCTTCAATATGCCCTCCTCAAATGTTCTTAAAAGCAATGTGAGCCGGCAGATCAGCAGGGGCAAAACACACACCATCGAGTGGGAACAAAACTGTGCAGTGCAGGGAAGGGGTGGGTGGCCCTGGGACCCAGGAGGGCCCGGCGGCCAGCTGGAAGACAGCTTTGACACCTGTGGGCCCTCTGACTCTGTGCCTGGTAAGTGCTGCTCAAAAACATAAGTGGAACCTGAAAATAGGTGCCCTGTCTCTTTTCAATGCTAAGGACCCCCTTTGGATGGCCCGAGATTCCCCCTGGGCCGCCCCAGCCTTGGAACCTGAATCTGTGGCCAACTCAAAAAAATGGAAGGGGCTGCAGGAATCCAGGGAAGCCAGCTCGGAAAAGCCAGGTTATGCACCTTCCCAGGGCGTTCTCTTTCACGGACCCCGCCACTCACATTGGCTGGCCTCAGCCACCTGGGTCCCTGCAGCACCACCCAGGAAGCGGACAGCTAGCTAGTAGGACTCTGGCAAAGCCCAGACATGCCAGCTCAGCACAGCCAAGCCAACCCAAGCGTGTAGCTGCTACTGCGTCCTGAGTGGCCGCCACAAATGCCCCAAGGACCAGGTTCTCCTGGCCAGGCTGGGGAACCCCCGCACCCAGCCCTGTCCCCTCACGTCGGGGCCCAGAGCAACAGTACACTAGGCCCTGGTTCAGCGCTTGGTGCACAGTGCACATGGCTCTGCTGTTGGGGTGCAGGGACTATGAGGGGCAGTCAGGGGTCTTGGGGCCAAACCAGCTCTGGCTGGTCCAGAGGCCCGGCCCCCAACAAGAGAAGCCCTGCTCCAGAAGCCCCAGAATCCAGCTTGCCTAAGCCAGGGTCCTTTGCTCCGCCTGACTCAGGCAGGGTGCAGGAGTCTGGAACCCCAGGCGGCGGGATTCAGGGTGGGGCGTGCCGAGGGCAGGCTGGGAAACTGAGGCCCAGCGCCAAAGCACAGCATGCAAGAAGGCATCGGGAGACCCTGCCTTACCCACGTGCTCCCATCCCCTCTTGGACTGACAGCAAGAGGGTCTTCAAGGCGTGGTGCGCATCACACTGTCCCCACTACAGTCACAATATTTGGAAAACACCTGGCTCCAGTCATTAACCTGGGGAGGATCGTTGCCCGTTTCACAGATAAGGCACCTGAAGCTTGGAGAGGGCGGCAGCTGGCCCAGGGTCTCACAGCTGGGTAAACAGGGGCAGCACCAGGCCTGGAACGAACATCCTCTCTGCTCAGGCCCTTCCCCCAGCTTAGGATGCCCCAGGTGCAGAGAAGGGCATCCCCACCCCATCCAGACACCCTCCCCAGACACCCCTTAGGACTCAGCCCCACCCAGGCCTGGCCTCCAAGGAAGTGCCAGGAAAGGAACCGAGATTAGAGTTTCCCCAGGAAACAGCTCTGGCCTCGGCTCTGGGACCAGATAACCCTGGAGGCTCCCACCCCCACCCAGCAGGGCTGGTCTCTGCACAGAGCCCCTAGTTAGTGCCCTGAAGGTGCAGAGGCTGCAGACTGAGGTTGGATCTGGCTCTGGCCCCTCCCTAGCTGGTCAGGGCCCCACTGCAGGCCTCAGTTTCCCTGTCTGTAAAACCGGCACCTGGGAGGAGTGGGTTAGAGTATTTGGCAGAGCCCTGGTACTGCGATTTCTAGGAGAGTGGGCAGTGCACGAGATGCTGTGCCTGCCCACCAGGGCTGCCAGGGACAAACAGGAAACAGATGAAAATAACTCAGCAGGAAGCCAGGCTGTCAGTCGAGTGGAGGAGAAAACGGAACTGCCATCCCACAGGCTGCTCACGCCTGTAGCTCACAAGCCGTCCTATCCCTTGTCCCTTCTGACTCTCCCCATCCAGACCTCAGCTTGCCTCCGGTCCACCTCGGCCCAACACACAGATCTGACTTTGCCCTACTTCTGCTCTAACATCTCCTGTGACTCCCCACTTCCCTCAGGATAACGTTACCCAGGGTCCTTCTGCCTGACGTCCTCCATGCCGTCAGCCTCAGACAGCTCATGCACCACTGACACCAAATCTTGTTCCCCCCAATGCAACTTCACCTCATGTATCTGAGCCTGTGTACATGACATTTCCTCTGCCTCAATGCCTTTCCCTCCTAGTTGCCACCGCACTGCCATACACCCCTCAGAGCCTGAGCAACCGTGGCTTCTTCCATGAAGCCCTCCCTGCAACCCCCTTCTGAGCCTCCCCAAGTCCGTCCCTCTGCCCTGCCTTGACCCCCCCAGGGTTTGGGACATGTGCATTTGGCTCTGCCTTCCACCCAGGCCTCCGTGTCCCTGCCGGCTCTCACCATCATGCAAAACACATTCCTTCAGCTTCTCCAGGCCCTCAGCAAAGCGGGCCACATCCGCCAGAAGGTGAGAGATGTCCTCCACAGCGTCTGCGCAGGGCCCCTCGATGGGAGGCTCAGCAGGGCTGGCTGCTGTCAGTGGGCTGCGGTGGCCCCGGCCTAGTGTCCAGGAACTGGCGCCTGACAGCGGGAAGCCAGCAGCGCTGGCATGGCGGCTTAGGCTGGTGGGCCTCTTGAGTGTGCCTGTGGCCTTGGCATTGCAGGCCACGCTCAGTGGCTCCAGGCTGGGTCCCAGGTACACAGTATCGGACCCATCTTTCCTGGGCAGCTCCTGGTGATGGGGGGGGGGTGGTATAGCAGGTGCTCTGGCCCAGACACTACCTCAGTTTCCCCAGAAGTGAAGTGAAGCTCTGGAGGGTCTTCAGCCTCACCCCACAGGGGTCAAAAGCCAGAGGTCAGAGGGCTGAGATTTGGGGCCGTGCCCCCCCCACACCTGTTACCCAACATCCTCTTCCCCAGAGCTTTCACAAACAACGGTCTCTGCCCAAACCACAGCCAGGGGCGGGGCCTGCGGGGGCGCGGGCACCCCACTTCCTGGCGGGGGGAGGGAGGGCCAGAGGAGGGTCTCAGCTCTGTAGCCCCCCTCAGGCTGCTGCAGACACACCTACTCCCTGGTAAAGATACCTCTGTTGATTCCTATACCCTAAGAGTCCCGGAGACTCCTGAGTCCCATGGATACCCCCAAACTGTGCAGACCCCCTGGGCCCTGGAGGCCCTACACCCAGGGATCCTGTTAGAGGTTCTGCTGCACTCTAAACCGTCCGCCCCAATGGCTGGGCCATATCTCTCACGTCTAATGGCGCTGGAGCCCTCAAACTGCCTGAGACCCCATTCTACAGAGCCCCGGACTCAATAACCCGCCACCCTGGCACTCTACACCCAGTTCCTGGGCCTTCAGTGGGCCCTGGACAGGACAGGGGTGGCACTGGCCATCCCAAAGGGCTCCTACCATGAGCTGAACGTCAGTGTCCCCACCGGTCCTGCCTGGCCCTTGCAGTCCCGCCTGGTGGGGACTGTAGCTGGCTTGAGCCCCCCGCCACCGGACCAGCATGTTGCTGCCAGGCCTCTGCCCTGCTGCCCAAGCAGAGGGTGCGTCCCCGCCCGCTCCACCTCCCCAAAGAGGCTCACTCACCCCAGAGGGCTGCGGGCTGGGGCTTCCCGCCCGGTTCTTTTTCGAGATGGAAGGGGTTTTCATGAGTTCGCGCTTCTTCCTGGAGAACATGGTGGGGCCGGCCCAGAAGCCCAGGCGGGTGGGCTGGGGGTGGGCAGGCCAATGGGTCTCAGCGCAGTAGCTCCTGGAGCTGACCACCTTAGGACCACATTGTCACCAGCCACCCCTTCCCCAGCTGTCAGGCCCACGTGACGAGCCCAGCCCTCATTGGCGGGCCCTCCCCCCACAGGAAAAGGCCTCCGGAGGTGGTGACGCAGACCCACCCCCCATCCATCCCCGCCTCAGCCTGCCCCTCCGCAGAGTGGGCTTGAAGGTGGGGTCCCAGGCACCGCCCCCAGCCCAGGCCCCACCTCCAGCTTCCACTTTCCCAAGCTCTGCACGCATTGGACTGGGCACTGGCACTTGGCACTGGTGCCCCTGCAAGCACAGGGGAAGCACGCTGTGGCTGACTGCACAGGTTTTGACCCTCACTTAGACACACAGATGCAACCAGGAGTACAGACAGGGGCACAATGACATGCGAGCATGATTACACTCAGGAGCAGAGACACTGACACACACACACACAGACACTGACACACAGGGACACTGACACACACACAGGGACACTGACACACACACAGACACAGGGACACTGACACACACACTGACACACACACAGACACAGACACACTGACACACACACAGGGACACTGACACACACAAACACAGGGACACTGACACACACAGGGACACTGACACACACACAGACACAGGGACACTGACACACACAAACACAGGGACACTGACACACACACAGACACACACACACACACACACAGGGACACTGACCCTTGAGGATACAGACACACAGTGTCGCAGGGACACAGTGACACTCGCAGGGACACCGACACACAGGGATGCACAGACACTGACTTTCAAGGACGCTGACACAGAGGGATGAGGGACACAGAGATACTGACACACAGGAACACGGAGACATTGACACACAGGGACACGGGGACATTGACACACAGGGACACTGACACACAGGGATATGGGGACATTGACACAGGGACACGGGGGCACTGACACACAGAGACACAGGGGCACTGACTCATAGGGACACTGACTTGCAAGGACACTGACACACAGGGACACGAAGATGCAATGACACTCACAGGGACACTGATACACGGACACAGAGACACTCGCAGGGACACTGACAGACAGGTATGCGAGGACACAGGGACACTGACACAGAGGGGCGCAAGGACCAAGGGACAATGATGCACAAGCACAGTGACTCACGGGGACACTGATACACAGTGATGCAAGTCACTCGGATGTAGGGACACAGGGACCATGGGATGCACAGACGGAGAGACACTGAAATATAGGTACGCAGAGATGCAGAGGTACAGTAACTCTCAGGTACACTGGGACACAGGGACACAGGACACTGGGATGCAGAGACACTGACATGCAGGGACACAAGGACAAGACTCACACATATGCTCAGACTCCAGGAAGCTCCACGGATTAAATGGGTGACCCGGAACTTTGCACTCAAACCCGGGACACAGACACCCTTCCTCTAGACCCCTTTTCTCACTGGTGTGGTTGCCCCAAAGTGCCCTGGCAATGGCCCCCTGCAGGGCTTGGGCCATGCAGGGCATAGTGGGTCACCCCCTTAGCCTAGTGCCTGCATTGGCCTCAGTTCAGCTCCCCACCCACACCATACAATCCAGGGACACACAGGCCAACCACCGACACGCTGACAGCAGGGCTGACAACGCCTAAGGCTGCCACCCACCCACCGGCTAACCGCCCTGTTCCCAGCTTCAGCCAATAGGTGGGGCTTCAGCCATGATCCCCACCTCCCTCTGCGCTCCGTGGACTCCCATCTCCTCCCTTCATGACTACCGATTCTTGGGGCCCCCCACCCAGTCTGAGCCTTCTCTGCCCCCCTTGTGGAGTCCCACCCCCAATCCCCAACCCTTTTACCCAACACGGGAACTCGGGAGCTTACTGAGCTCAGGTGAGAGCAGTGGATCTCCAGGGCACACGGGCCACAGCCCCTCATGCCAAAACCAGCTCTACAGGCCTGGGTCCATGCACAAACCCAGCCTAGAAGTCGCCTGAGGGTCTTCTGCCCACCACTCATTGCTCTGGGGCCGGGATCAGGAGGTGAGGGCTGGCTGGCAGGCTTCTGGCCTGGTGGGAAGGCCAGAGGTCCGGGCCACCGGCACTGGGCTCCTCTAAGCTATCCCAGACATTCCTGAGCCCTCACCTCAGGCCCACTTCATGGCCAGGCACTCAGGTACCACCCTCAGGCACCAGACCCATGTGGCACTCGGGGACCCTAGAGACCAGTGTCTGGGCTCTTATCTCCCCGGGCCCACCAGAGGTTTTTGCAGCTGGGGGTCCAGTCAGCTGGTTCTCACCTGTACTGTGAGTTGTCTGTGTCTGCAAGCCCACACGTGCTCATACTCAAGCTGGATCCAGCTGTGTGCACAGAGCTATCTGTGAGCTATCTGTGTACATGCATGTCACCTAGCACAGGCACAGGCACAGTTTCACACAACGGTTTTAATTTTATTTATTATTATTTTTTAAATATTTTATTGGGGAAGGGGAACAGGACTTTATTGGGGAACAGTGTGTTTCTTCAGGGCACATCAGCTCCAAGTCACTGTTTTCAATCTAATTGTGGAGGGCGCAGCTGAGCTCCAAATTCAGTCACCGTTGTCAATCTTAGTTGCAAGGGCGCAGCCCACCATCCCATTCCCCATGCGGGAACTGAACCGGCAACCTTGTTGTTGAGAACTCATGCTCTCCCCAGCTGAGCCACCGTGTTGTCTTCAATCTAGTTGTGGAGGATGCAGCTCACTGGCTCATGAGGGAATCGGCAACCCTGTTGTTAAGAGCTCGCACTCTAATCAACTGAGCCATCCGGCTGCCCCCACAACGGCTTTATTTCCTCCAGGGCAGTGGGCCCTCTGGGAGACTGGGAGCTAACTCTGGGCCATCTGTCCTGCCTTTGTCAAACCCAGGGCCTCCCACCAGCCCCACAGAGGAGCGGGCTCACAGCACTGTCTCTGCCATGCTGGGGTTGGCCAGGAACCTGGTGATGAGTTTGGGACCCTGCAGGCCTGGCCTGGGGTCCACCCCCACTCCTGCCTCCTGCTGGTCTTCGTCCTCCTCCTCCTTCCCCTGGTCCTCAGAGAAGTACAGGAATACCTAGCAGGCGGGCAGTCCAGCGGCCCGAGGGGACAGGAGTGAAGGGTCAGCCTGAAGGGCTGGGCTACAGCCCCACCCTTGCTCCCAGACCCTCCCTGATGCTGTGGGCACCTCCTCCAGTGTGGTCTGGCTCACTGAGAAGTCCTCCATGCCGTGTTCTGCCCCTTGTGTGGCCAGTTCCCCAAAGACATGTGCCAGGGTGCAGCGCCCTCCCGTGGGCAGCTGGAAGCGTAGGCGGCCGCCATGCGCTTCTCGTAGCTGGGCCCCTGGGAACACTGCTGCCACAAAGGCTGCTGCAGGCTGAGAGTTCGTTGCGGGCACCCGCACGGTCAGCATGTGGCCAGCACCAAATCTGGGGTGGGCAGGCCAGGGCTACTAGACAAGCCACAGCCCAACCTACCCACACCACCCTTTGGCTCTCTTCTGGCTCCACCCTCAATACCTGGCCCCTCTTGACCCCCCCATCCCCAATCCTTGCTCCATAAAGCACTCATCCCTTCTCGAACACAGCCTCTCCCAAGACCAGCCACTCCTTCCCGTTAGAGCCATGCTGGCCTCTCCTCTGGCCCCACCTGCACCCTCACCCTCACCCAGCCTACTTCTGCCCTCAATCACACAGGCTACGCCCTTGAGACCTTGCCCTCTCACCTGCCCTTGAGGTGCTGGGGGCTCCCCAGGCAGCGGAACCGCCCGTTCACCATGATGGCCAAGCGCGTGCAGAGCGCCTCACACTCCTCCATGCTGTTGGGGGCCGAGTGCCATGAACTCCAGCCTGGACCACACTTCTACTCTGAATACTTCCCACCCATTTCCAGATGGCTTGGTCCTGGGGGTCAGGGTCTACTGCCCCATGTCTTTACACTTGGGCTTGGCATCCACCCCCAGGATCAGGACCGCCCCATCCCGTGTGTCCGTGTGCTGTCTGACATCCTCTCACTGGTTCTACCTCTCTCCCCGGAGCATGGACCACCTGGACCCACAGCCCCAGGATCCAGGCAGGGGCCCCACCTATGCGATGTGAGCACCACAGAGCGGCCCTCCTGCACCATGGCCTGCAAGCTGTTCCAGAGGAAGCGCCGTGAACCAGGGTCCATGCCGGTGGTCGGCTCATCCTGAGAGGAGGCGAAGGTAAGATGCGGTAAGATTGGCCCCACCCCCACCCAAGACCCAAACCCACATACCAGAAAGACCACTGGCGGGTCCCCCACCAGAGCCACAGCTGTTGCCAGCTTCCGCTTGTTGCCGACGCTGTAGGTGCCCGCAGGCCAGTCAGCGTACTGCCGGAGCCCTAGGTGTGCCAGGCCCAGGCTCGCTGTCTGTGGCCGAACCAGAGTGGCAGGGGACCAGAATAAAAGTGGGGGGACCAAATGAGAGTTAGAAGGACCAGAGTGAGCAGGGAGGCCAGAGTGAGCGGGGGTTGGGGGCAGAGTGAGCAGGGGGGACCAAAATGTACTTGGGACCAGCGGGAGTGGAGGGCCCAGAGCAGGGGGGCACCAGAGTGAGCGGGGTCACCAGAGTGACCTTTGGGAGATCAGAGTGAAACTGGGGCCAGGTAGAGGGGGCATAGTGAGCGTGTGGAACCTGAGCCGAGCGCAGGACCAGAGAGGATGGGAGTGGTAGGGCTGGGGCTAGGATGGGGAGAAGATAAATAAAGGGGTTGGGGCCAGAGCAAGCTAGGGTGGGACTGACACCTGGAGGGTGGGACCTAGGGGAATGGGGGGAGGGAGGGCTCTAAGTCCTCAGCCAGAGGTGGAGTCATGGAGAGCGGGCAGGTCCCTGAGTAGGGAGGCAGCAGTGGACCCACATGAATGTAGGAGCTGGGGGAGGACAGGGGCAGTGTCCAGAGGATAGAGGGCAGGTAGACCTCGGCTCAGGGCATGGCCAAGGAGAGCCAGTGAGGGCTGGGATCCAGAGGCCCTGGCAGGGTAGTGGGTCACCTGGGCAACCTCGGCCTCCCGGACACCACGCAGGCGTGCAAACAGCTCCAGGTGCTCGCGGCCAGTCAGCAGCTCGAAAATGGCATCCGACTGAGGGCAGTAACCCATGTGGCAGTGTGCAGCGACTGGTTCCTGGGTCATGCTGAGGATGGTGGACAGGGGGTTCAGGGAACTGGCTAGGCCTCAGGCATGCTAGGACAAACACAGGGACCCACCTACCTCGGACCACTCTGGTAAGGGATGGGGTATCTCAGGGCCCACCCTGTCCCTGTGTGGGAATGTTGCGGTCTCAGGGCCCCGCCCCCATCCAGAGTCCCCTCACCTGTGGCCTGCCAGTATGGTCTCACCCCCACTAGGCAGTGAGTCCCCAGTCACCATGCGAAATGTGGATGTCTTCCCTGCTCCATTCACGCCCAGCAGCCCGAAACACTGTGATGATATCCACAGAGGGCATTTGACAAGGCCTCAGATCCTGTGCCTCTGATTCTGGGTGGGTTTCTAAGTTTCTGCATGGAGGGCTCTGGGCAAGAGGGATCTCTGGGGCAAATACTGGGGTGTGGAGGAAGGCGGAAGGCTGTCACTTAGCAAGGAGTGATTATTGGCACATGGGATCCTGGCACACAGTAGGTATCCTATAAAGGTCATAAACAGCAAGTGTGCCATCCATATCGGAACTCGAGATTTCTGAATGTTTTCTGTCACATGGCGGGGTGGGGCGGTACTCAGGCTGAGTGCAGTCAGCCTGAGGTGGAGATGTTGGCTAGCACACAGTAGGTGCTTGATAAAGGTTACTGGCATGTGTGGTGGCACCCAATAGGTCCTCAATAATGAATATGCTTGTCCTCAGTATGGTCTTACTAATACCTTATTGCACACAGTAGGACTCTAGATGCAAGCATGCAGTTGGTGCTTAATGAGAGTTTTTGGGCTTAAAACAGGAGCTCAAATGTCAGCAGCCAGTAGGTTGTAAATAGAGGGCAAAAGGCACACAGGAGTTCAATATAGGGCAGTGGGCATGCAGTAGGGCAGCCTCTCACTGCCCCTGCACCAGGACCTCCACCCTGGACTCACCTCACCAGGGGGGATCCCCAGACACAGGCGGTTGACAGCTGGTGTCTTCTGCCCAGGGTACACCTAGAAGGAGTGCAGGACCCTGAGAATGGTGGGTGGGCCAGTGGAAGCCCCCTCACCCAGCGCTCTGCACCAACCTTGGTCAGGTCCCGCAGTACCAACACGTCTCCCTGGGTGGCCCCTCGGACCACACGTTCCCGCTCACGGGCCACATCCTCATCCTCCTCCCCCAGGGAGGGCAGCAGCTTCAGCTTGGGTCTAAGGACAGATACAACAGTGGGCCCAAAGCCAGACCCCGGCCTCTGCCACACTGCCCTGGTCCCCACTGACTGTGGCAGGAGGTGTGTGCGGTGTTGCAGCAGGAGTGTGAAGAGGAGGAAGAGGGGCCCCTGTACCACCATGGCCAAGAGGTTCTTGCCGACCACCTCCCAGCGCAGGGGTGACTGGAATTGCCTGTCTCCTGTGGGAACAGGAAAGAGACTGTGTCCTTAAAGGGGCTTGGTTTCTGAACCCCTCCCCATCTAGGTCAGCTTGAGTTCATAAGGGAACAAGAACTGGATAGGCCACTCAACTGGAGTCTAATTGATGTAGAACAGTGGTATCACAACCTCCCTTATTTAGGGCCTTAGACCTCTTGTGATATAACTCAAGCTAGAATTAGCTTCTATGGCTGCTTTTATGTACCTCTAATTTGACCCAAACTTGAGGCCACCTAAGACCTCCAGTTCTCTTCCTGGGGGCTGCTGTTTGTCCCTACCCTGTATAACTGATTCTTGGCTGGCACTTCCCCACCGTGAGGGAAGTTCTCACCGAAGCGCTCAAAGGCATCAGCCATGGCCTGGTTCCGCACCATGTCGATGAGCCCCCGACCCAGGCAGAAGTGGGGGAAGATAAGGAAGACCTGTTTTAGGATCCAGCTCACCTTCTGCAGCTTCTGTTCAGGGGAAGAAAGAGGGAGGGGGGTCAAGAGCTAAAGCCCCAGCTCAGCCTCAGCCTGAGGCTCAGCCTTACAGGGTGCTACCTGATCAGAGAAGAGCTCAAGCACAAAGGTGGCCATGCTGCCATTAATGCCAATAAAGAGGTTGATGCAGGTGAGCACCACGTAGGCTGTGCTGGGCACGGAGAAGAAGAAGGAGGCTGGGTACATGAGCGGCGTGATTGACCAGCTGAAGGGTAAAAGAAGTTGTCAGGTAACCACTCAAGAGGGCTGAGCAGCCATGAGAGGAATGCATCTTCTGCACTGCAGACCCCTATTAATGTGAATTAAGATGAGCTTTTAAGGCCACCTTGGCACACTATTGAATTAGATCTCACTTGGGGTCACCTCAGACCTCCATATCCTCTTCCTCTCCTTGGGCGCTGCCACTGAGTCTCATCTCACTCAACAGTGTTGGTAGGGAGGGGAGGTCAGTAAGAATAGGCCCTGAGGGTCTGGAGGTCTCACCCATACAGTAGCAGCAACAGTAGAAGGGTGGGCAGGTTGGCAGGGGCCACGTACGCCCTCTGCTGGAACACCAGAAAGATGAGCACCACAATGCATGCTGGCACCAAGTAGTTACACTGCATAAGAGATGGCAGTTACCCTCAACTGTGCAGGGATGGGCACTGACACCCTCAGTCCCATAACCCACTCTGCCCACCCTGTGTTTGGGGTAGCAGGACATGAGGTCTCCCACAGTCCCAAAACTTCACCCTGGCCATCCTGGACAAGTCCCTGCCCAGAAAGGGGCCAGAAGGGGCAGTGGCAAGTGGTGACTGGGCCCCCACCCCTCTGGGCAGTCCCTGCACCATGTCCCAGAGAAAGTTGCCAAGCCAGTAGAGTGTGGGGGACAGGCCGCCCATGAACTGCAGGTGTTTGGCTCGGGTGACGCGCTCCTCGGTGAGGACAAGGGTGAAGCTGGCCGGAACGAAGGACATGGCAAACACCACGCAGATGGAGACAAGCACGTCCACAGAGGAGGCCATCCTGGGGGCAGGGGTGCATGAGCTACTCAGGGCAGAACTGTGCCTGCCACAGGGCTGGTCACTGGTGTGGGACATGGCCCACGCCATTGTGGGATGAGGGTGGGTGGGTCACTTGGCAGGGAGAGGTTGGACAGGTCTCCAGGAGGATAAAGGTTGATGTGACAAGGATGTGCGGGCCGTCGGGGGAGACGAGTACACTGAGCCTGACGATGTCCCATCACCCTGGCCTAGGGAGTGGACAGGGGCATTTCCTGCTCCCCATTTATAAAGCAAGAGCACGCAGAATGCAAATCCAGCTCCACCATCCAAAAACAATCGGGAAACAGGTGGGGGAGGACACACAGGGCAGAGGGACTCACAGCATGGTCTCAGACAGCTGCTCCTTGGTGAGGTTCAGAGGGTGGTTGAGTGTGGTGATGCTGTAGGCACCGCTGGCAGGGCCTGGGGGCAGGCGGGCGTGTAGGAGGGCATTGTTGGCTCGGTTGACAAAGGCAACCATGGCGTGCCAGCCCTTGTTGTTGAACCAGATCTAGGGTGGGGTCAGGGCCGAGGGGTCAAGACGATGGGGTCAGCCCTACCCCTGCCAGCCACCTGCCCACTACCCCGTTTCCACCTTGAGGCTGTCCTGCGCGTCCAGACCATGAGCCCACTTTGTGAGGTTGTTCAAGACACGGTCAAACGCCCCACCAGACTGGGGGCTCAGCAGCACACGCAGCTCCTCCAGTGAGCGGCCCACCTCATGCCCTGAGGGCAGGCCTGTGTCTCGGCCCCCCAGGGAGAAGCCCCCATACCTGTGGGGAGTGGGAGCAGGTAGTGGGAGCTGTTGGCCAGGGCGGATGAGATGGGAGAGCCCCCTAGTGGGCAGGCAGAGGGCGCAGGAAGGGAACCCAGGGCAGGGGCCCTGCCTCACCTAACCTCATTCACCCATTTCTTAGTCTTCAGGCTGAGAGAGAGAGAGAGAGAAAGAGAGATGTGAGGGAGAGACATTGCCGGGTGCTGGGGGGTCGGGTGAGACAAACAGAAAGGGGTGAGGCGTGGCACTCAGGAGGCCCTCAGCCCTGACATCCACCCTGACCTCCCTGGATACCAGACCATCTCCTGGACCTGAGGACCCATGTGACAGCCAGGCACACCGAGTCCAGCTGTGGCTCACCCCTGGTGCACCAGGCGTGGGTAGGTCTTGACCAGGAAGTCGGATAGGTTCCGGCCTGTCAGATTCTGCACAACTTCGCCTGAGCTGGTCAGCGCCTGGGGTGGTGGGGGGCCACCAGCTGCAGCAGGGCAGTCGGGCAGCAGGAGGCGGGCACCAGGCCGGCTGCACTGGCAGGCAGGGGATGGAGACTCCAGGGTCCAGTTGCCACTGGCCAAGATCTTGGCCACGTCGGCGGGAAGCTCAGGAACCGAGAACCAGCAGACAGTGGGCTGTGTGCACTCAGGTGCCCTGGGGGGTGGGGCAGGGCTGTGGGCCCAGACTTACGGGGGCAGGGCGGGACAGGGCTGTGGGCACCCTGCTTCCAGGGATGCTGAAATGTGGAGACTCCCAGGTCCCAAGCAGGGATGGGGGATGCTGCAGGCACCCTTGAGGACCACTGGCCAGAGCCCAGACAGGGAAACTGAAGCCAGAGAGAGGCAAGGTCCATTCCGGGGAATCACCTCTGGGAACTATTCTGCAGGTAGGGGTCCTTCAATCCTGCCTCTTCCAGCAGCGCCTCCAGCAGGCGGGCATGCTCGGGGTCCCCTGGGGCATCCTCACTGTGGGAGGTGCAAGGTCAGGGCTATGCCCATGGGTTCCTGGCCCTCTCGCCACCAGGCCCCTCTCCTTTTCCCGCTCACCTGAAGAAAGACATCTGGGCACCGTACATGCTGGGACTAAGCCGCAGAGCCGGGTAGTACCCAAAAGGAGGCACGATGAGGCTGAACACCAGCGCCAGGCCCACAAACAGTGCAGGCAGCACAATCTGAAGGACCAGCCGTCAGCTACCTTCCCCACCCACCCTCCAGGTCTGCCGTACCCTTTCCTGCTACCGCTCTACAACCATCCATGGTTCCTCAGTGTTCTCAATAAAGGTGTGCAGGGTAGGGGATACACCTGGGGTTAGGCAGTTGAATGAGGTCACAGAGTGGAGACCAGGCATCCAGGGTCTCCCATGCACCCTCCCTGGGGCTTAGCACCCCTCACCTGTGCAAACAGGCCACGGCGGCTGCGGCGGGCGAGCAGAAAGCGCTTCAGTAGCAGGGCCCGGAGCTGTTGGCAGGTCAGCGCCCAGCCCACTACCCGGCCCGTGGCATTGGGCCCTGAGCCCTGCCTGTGTCTCTGGGCCTGTGTCTCTGGGGCAGACCCGACTGTGGAACATGGAAGGGTCACTGCTCATGCCGAGGGGACCAGGAGGGGCCACAGGATAGGTCCACAAAGTCAGGGTAGGACAACTCACCCGGCTCTCCATTCTCCAGGGCTGACTCCTTGGGCAGAATTTTGAGCCGTGTAGTCACATCTGGGTGAGTAATGCCCGTGCACGGGTGCTGCCTGCGGCTGCCAGCTGTGGAGCCACCAGGGTCAGGGGTTAATGCTCAGCCTGGGGTCGGCGTCAAGGTCAAGGGACACAGATGAAGGGGATTAGGAATCAGGGATGGAGGTCAGGGCTATGCCTTGGGGCAGACTCAGCCAGGAATCGGGACTTGGTATAAAGTCAGGTCCAACTCTGGACTGCAGTTAGGGATCAAGGACAGGGACCTGCGGCTGCACACTCTGGGTCTGTGTCCACAGCACGGTCTTCTACCACCTTCAGGAAGATCTAGGGAAAACAAAGCATGGGGATCAGAGCCTGGGAAACCACAGGAGGGAGCTGGGCACTCAAGTGCCACTCAACTCCTATCCTCCTCAAGGGACTCTGAGCCTCCAGGCCTCCACACGTGCCCAGCCTCCTCCCTGGGGTGCCCTGCGGTCAATAAGCAGACTCCTCCCCCTTCTAAACACCACCTCCTCCAGGCAGCCCTCCCCCAGCCGCCATACCTCCTCGAGGCTGGTGTCGGAGATCCCGTAGCTGGCTAGCCCCAGCTCCCCCAGATGCTGGTCCAGCTCATGGAAGAGCTGGGTGAAGCTGCCATCTAGGGCGCCCCCATAGGGCAACACCAGCACCAGCTCGTGGGGCAGATCCTTGACCAGCCGTGCCCCAGGAACCTGATGCTGCACCATGGCCAGCAGCTGGGGTACACCTGGGTGGACGGGGGGTACATCAGGAACCCTGGCAGGGTGGGAAGCCCTAGCTGCTGCCTCACCCCTCCCACCCCAGCCTCCCTGGGGAAAGGGGCTAGGGTGACCCACAAGGGGCCTGTGCCTGCAGGCAGAGGAGGTCAGGGCTAAGCACCTGAGGGCAGTACCTGATCTGGGGTGAGAGCTGGAGTCATTCAGGCTCAGATGTAGATTTCTGTCTGGGCCCATCTCAGGGTCAGGGGTCCAGTGTGGGATCATAAAGCCCTGTTGCCCCGAACCAAGCCACTGCCACCCATCAGACCCTCGCTCTGGCTCTGCCACACCAGCCCTCACCGGCCCATGTACCCTGGCTGCCTGGCTCCCTCTCCTGCCCGGCATCCACGCTGTCCTCCAAGTCAGTGTCACCCTGTGGGTAGAGGGGCACCAACTGTCATGGCCATCAGGGCTGGACAGGGCCATCAGGGGTCAAGGGTCAGAGGTCAGCTCTAGCCCTCACCTTTGTGCTGGCAGCCAGGGGCTTGGCACCCTTTACCAATGTCAGGTAGTAGCCGGATCCCAAGTGACGACGCAGGAAGAGTGGGGAGCCACAGCAACATAAGCGGCCACCTGCCACCACTGCCACACGGTCTCCTAAGAGCTCCGCCTCATCCAGGTGGTGGGTGGAAAGAATCACTGTGCAACCTGGGCAAAGGGACCCAACCCACATGTACCATCGAGCCCTCAGGTCTTTGGCTAAGCTATATCCTCTGCCAGGAATTGCCTGCCCCATGTGGCAAACTCATACTCATCCCTCAAAACCCCATCCCCAGCATCTCCTCATTAGAAACCTTTTCTTCTCATCAGAAACCTTTTTCTGGCTCCTCAAGCAGAATCCAGGGGAACCTTAGGCCACCTCCAACACTTACCTTTCCGGTATTTGAGCAGCAGTTCCCAAATTTTGCGACGGGAAGCAGGGTCCACTCCAGCTGTAGGCTCATCCAGGATAACGACCTGGGAGCCACCCACAAAGGCAATGGCCACTGAAAGCTTCCGCTGCATCCCACCTGGGCAGGGACAGCGACTGGGATCTCAGCATGACCCCCCAGTCTTGGGCAGGGCTGTTTCCCCTCTCCACCGTCCTTTCCCCACCCACCTGGACCTCAAAGCCTGGCTCTTCTGGGTCCCCTAGCTCTCCTCTGGCTTCCCATTAACCTTGGGATAAAACCCCAGCTCCCTCCCCAGCCTCTTCTCCTATGGACCTGGAGACTCCTCCCCAGGCGGGGCTCACCAGAGAGGTGGCGTGTCTGTGCATGCCGCTTAGGGACAAGCCCCACGTCCTGCAACAGCCGGTCCTGCTCTGGGCCAATGGCAGCTGCACTCAGGCCCTTCAACCGGCCATAGAACCAGAGGTGCTCATCCACGGTCAGCCTGCAGCCATAGATGAAAGCAATGACAACCATGGCAGGCAGGCTAACGGAGAACCCCAGTCCCTGCCAGGCCCGTGGGGACTCACATGTCAAACAGCATGTTGTACTGGGGACAGATGCCCAGGTGGGGCCGGATGGACGCCATGCTGGACCGGATGTCATGGCCCAGGACACAGGCAGATCCACCAGTGGGTGGATAAAGGCCACTCAGGATGGACCTAGGGGTGTAAGGGTCACAGAGCAGCTATTCCTTCAAAAGTGGAAATTGAAGCCCCCAAAGAAGGGGCAATAGCATTCATAGAGCACCTATTATTGTATGCCCAGACCAAAGGCACGTCATGTCCCTGTTCTACAGAAGAGTGAGAAGCTCAGAGAAAACAGTCACCTCCTGCCTATTGTATATAAAGTGAACTGCGGTCCCATCCCCCCCTGCAGACACAAGAACCTTCCAGCCCCAGATGCCTTTCCATTGAACAGATGTGCAAACCGAGGCCCAGGGGAAGGAAGGGGGTGGCAGCCACTCACAGTGTGGTTGTCTTGCCAGCACCGTTATGGCCCAGGAAGGCAGTGATGTGGCTCTGGTAGAAATCCAGGCTGAGCCCACGCAGGGCAGGTGTCGGGTTGCCAGGAAAGTGCTTTTCCAGGCCCCGTATGGAGACCCCTGGAATCAGGCCAGGTGGAGCCTCTTCCACCAGCTCTGTGGAAGAAAGGTAATCGCTGCAGGAGCCCTTGGGAGGCCCTTAGAACTAGTCTTTGGAGTCAGAGACCTTCTGGGTTGCAATCTATAGGAGTTAAGGAAACCCACACGGGCCTGGGGAGCTGGGAGTGTCCAGAGGTAGATCTGTGGGAACTTGGGTTTTTGGGGGACCTGGGGGTCCAGACAGGAAGTGGGTATTAAGGCTATCTCCTCACCCTTTGGGTCCTTTCGGTCTGGAGGCAGGGTGGTTCCCTTAGGGGGTCTAGGCCCAAACCAGTAGCTCCTCCGGAACGGAAAGTCCCATGGTTCCGGGATCCCATACTGGCCTGGGGGAGCAGTTCTCAGTTACCCTCTGAGCCCATTCCCCCGGAGCACACCAGCTTCTGGCCACACACTTGGGATCATGGCATCCAAGTAGGAGGCAACTAGGAAACCCCATCCACTTGCGCCTGGCCATCCCTCAAACGCAGCCACATGTTTGCATGTACCAGGAATCCCCACCCTCTCGCCCAGGGTCCACCCCATCCTGGGTGGGCCCCACCCCTCAGCCCAGCCTCCTTGGTGCAGGTGCACACAGTGGGAGTCCCTACTCATAGGGCTCACCTGGGCACACGGCCTCCAGATACCAAGTGGAGAGGCCATAGAGCATGGCGTCCAGCAGTAGAAGGCCCGAGACCTGGGCCAGGCTGAAGACATCAACCGCAGGCCTGGTGCCCATGTTGTGCCACTGCACGCCCTCGCCTTGCTCCTCTAGCAGCGCCAGGCTCTCACAGCCGAAGCCAAAGGCCACCGGTGACAGAAGACTCTGTGGGTGGGGGCGGGTAGGTCAGCGATCAAGCACAGCTGAAAGAATCGCTCACCCCACCCTGGTCCAGCTCTCACCGCGGCCACGCGGACGCCTGCAGGTAGCTGGTCTCTCCAGGCCACGCACAGCACATAGGGCAGATACAGCACGAAGTAGATGAGGCCTCCACAAGCGGCCGACAGATTGGCATGGGAGAAGAAGGTGCTCAGCAAGAAGCTTTGGACCACTGTGGCCACAGCGAAGGAAGCCAAGAACAGGAAGAGCACAACTGGATGGCTGTAGGGGAGAATGTCCCCGAGCTGCAGGAGGCAAAGGGAGGTCAGGGTCAGGTGCACGGATTTGCCCAGCGGTGCTCACCTACGCAAGGCACCTCCTGCCTTTTACCCTCCCCTGTGCGCAAGTCCATTCTGCAGCCAGGAAGACTGAGGCACGCCCACCTTGAGTACCAGCACGAGCAGCACAGTGCTGAGAAGGAAGGGCCCAAGGCAGCTGAGGAACCAGCCCAGCCATAGCACAGCACCACTGAGCCCCATAGTACGCATCATGTAGCGCAGCTGTGTCTCCTTCTCGCGAACCACAGCCTTCACCGTCAGCGCCACAGAGTAGATCCAGGCCAGCGTCAGGAAGAGTGGCAGGGACCGGCTCAGCACTCGCAGGAACCTGGGGCAGCACGGGTGGAGGCTAGAGACCCTGTGTAGCCCCCATCTGGCATGATGGTTCACAACCTGGGATCCCAAGGCACAGCCAGCCACACACGTTCGTCCTCCCTTATCCTCAGGCCCCCTCATTCAATCTTAGGATCCCAGCTGTCAGCACAGGCCATATTATCCCTACAACCAGAGACCCCAGACTCTCGTGGATTCCTGCTCCTCCTGCCACAAGGGTCACAGGGGTATGGTCCGCCTAAATCAGCAGTCCGCAGCCTTAACTGCACAAATTTTCCAAAAGCTGCCTGGGTCCCACCAGACACTCAGGAATCTGGCGGCTGGGAGAGTCAGTGGGGAGGGACACTCACGCATCGTCCACGTAGCACGGGTAGGGTATCTGCTGTAGGTAGAGGCCGGCGCGGGGAGCACTGCCGCTCAGCATTCGCACGGCTGCATGCTCCAGCATGTCCTGCAGGTACACAAAGCCTCCCCACACATAGTGCATGTCTGTCAGGGGGTCAGCGGCAGGGCCGGGGTCCCAGAACCTGCAAAGAGAACGGTTGGAAACGCTCAGGACTCTTCCTTCGAAATCTTAGCTCCATACCCACCAGTTCAACTGAGTGCCAGCCAAGCATAAGTCCACACCCACTTCCATGTTTCCCCGGAAGCCAAGGTGTTGACCCCGCCCACCAAGGCCTTGGGCATGTCCCTTATGCAAGCTTAGTCCCTCCCACCACGGAGCCCAATTGATCCAAGGAATTCTGGGCTCTGCCTGCCATTGGTCTCCGAGAGCCCGGATGCCCCGGTCCCGCCCATTACGCTCTCCACAGCTCCCACAGATGGCCGCATCCCCACCTGTCCCGGATCTTGTTGGTTCTGATGACGTTGTCTATGTCCATGCGTATCTTGATGCGCACGTGACCGGGGCCTGGGGGATGTTCTGGCTCCGGAGGGTCCTCGGAGCCCAAGAAGACGACACCGGCCCAGAAGCGGTGCTCAGCAAGCAGCTCCAGAGCCCGCTCCACCAGAGCTGCCTCTGAAGGCACTGCCTCCAGCTTGTCCAGGGTCACACACTGGGAGAGGGATGACGGGGGTGTTGCCTAGGCGTGGGTCCGAGGCACCTGGGATGCTGCCCCCCCACCTCTGGGCTGAGCTGAGCTTCCTCCTCGGAGCCCCAGTGCAAGGCACGCTCCTCCATCAGAACCCCCACAGGGCAGGCTGGTTCCCCAAAGGGTTCCCCAAGTGGACGGTCTCTCACCTCCATTGCACGGCCAAGCATGCCCACCAGGTGCCCCACATCAGCATACACCTCCTGCCAGCTGTGGCCACCCTTGTGGGGATCCAGAAAGGCTCGAAGGACCTTCACCTGGTTCTGGCCTCCCGGTCCTGGTTGCCTCTTTCCTTTATCCTGAATTTGCAGGAGCCTCTGGAGGGTGGTGGGGGAAGGTGGGGGTCTGCATGGGGCATTCAATGCCTCATCACCCCTCTTCCCATCCCTGGGGCCTGTCCTCATGATAAAGGCCACATTTCACTTCCACACTGTTGTCCGGTGCCCTGCCCCGCACCCTAACCCTCAGCAGGGGGTGATATGGCTGGGGAGGCTGTAGACGCATCTGCCGCCCTCCATCCTGGCCCCACCTGCAATATGGCTACATTTGCACTGTCATTCATGAAGTTGAAGAACTGGGGTCCCAGCACCTCCCACACTTCCTGGACATCTTTCAACAAAGCCAGCTCTTGGAAGGTCTGGTTCACCTGCAGGTGGCAGGCGTCAAGATCAATGCCAGGCTCACCAGTTCACAATCCCTCCTCTGGGTGCTGGCACCTGCCTCCCGGGGCCATCCCCAGCCTGGCCCCTCATCCACCTGGGCTGAGGGAGGACCCAGGACCCCTCCTGCCCTCACCTGGGCCATGAGCTGCCGGGTGAAGGGCGTGTCAGGTGCAAACAGCAGTTTCCCCAGGACTAGCGGCTTCAGGCGCCTCCAGAGCAGGTGGGACAGTGGGTGCATGTCCAGGGCCCCCATGAACTCAGTGCAGGCAGGGCCTGGGATGGGGGGTGCCATGAGGCCCTTCCCCCACACCCACCACCCCATTTCCCAGACTGGGAAATCCAGGTCAGTTACTCACTCAGGCCATTGTCGGGTAGGACAGGCTCCTGCCCCACCAACTCCTTTAGGTCGCTAGCCTCATACCAGTTGAGAGAGGGCCCCCCAGGGACACTAGGCCCCCTGGCACTGCAGAGGGCTTCTGACACTGCCTCCAGGGGACCACCTGTCTCTCGGAGTCTCCGTAACAGTGCACGCAGCTCTGCCATGCTGGGCAGCCCCTGGAGCTGGAGAGAGGTCACCAAGGGGCACCATCGGTCCTCCCTCCTGCATGGTTCCACCACCAAACCTTAACCAGAGCAGGCACCCTGCCAGGAATGTCTTTTCTGGCTCTTTCTGCTCAAGTCCCCTGAAAAAAAACCTACCCAAGGGAAGTGCCCAGGGCTGTCCTGTCACCTCCCTCTCAGGCAGCTCATCCTTATAGTTTCCTGCCTGGGGTGGAGGACGAGGGGATCTCTTACCTCCTGGGCCAGGTCCTCTGCTGCCTCCACTGACTCCTGGACTTGGCCCAGCACTGACCTCAGGGACTCCTGGAAAGAAAGATGACAAAGGTGACTATGACCTTGACTGAGGTCTCACTAGGGGTCAAGTACTTTGCCAGGCTCCCAGGCAGTCCATACTATCACAGATTCCATTTTATAAATAGGGAAACTGAGGCTCTGAGAGGCATGTGGATTCATTCAAGGTGTCAAAGGTTAGATCCACCACCATCCCCAACACAGCCTGTCTGGGCACCAACAGGCCAAAGAACATCACTCCTGGTGCCAGAAACAGTCCAAAGGCCTGGAGGCTGGAATCAGCAGCCCTGGGAGGGAAGCAATGTGCTGGAGCTGGATGGGGTGGTGCCAGGACTCCCAGAGTCAACCCTGCTCCACCTCACCCCTCGCAAGACTGTCCCCAGTAGCTCAGTGGTCAGGGATGGTCCCTCCTGTGGCCGGTCACTCGACTGAGGCCAGTCTGGAGGAGGAATACATGGAAGCAGAGGATTAGGCTAAGCTTGACCTAAAACCCCACCCCAACCCCATGCCCATTTCACAGCTGGGCAAGTGGAGGCTCAGAGTTCAGCCCCACTTGCCAGAGGACCCCAGCCCTCTCACCTGCTCTGCCTGCAGCCCTTAGTGTAGGCATCAACTTCCCCAGGCTGGCCAGCATCCTGTGGGCACTGGGGCCCCCCAGGACAATGCGGGCATCAGCCAGGAGCCGGGAGACCCTGCAGACAGACAGAGAGAGGGTGGGAGGCAGGGGCTGGGGAGATATCCCCACACCCTCCCATGGCCACCGCACCCACAACGCTTGCTCACAGGGTGTTGTTAAAGTTGCTGAGGACACCAGGCTCCTCGCCGGGCGTGCGCTGCGGGAAGCAGGTGTTGTTCACATTACAGAGGAGACCCTGGAGCCAGGGTAGGGTGCCTGCTGAGGGCAGCGGCTTATTGGGGAAGTGGCCTGTGGGGACACCAGGCGTTGAAGGCCTTGCAGGAGTCCTCACCATGATCCCACCCTCTGGCCAGAGCGCTCACTCTCAGCTGTTTATTGGTTACTGGGTCTGTGATCCCTGGCACTCGCTCACTGGAGCCCTTGTGGATAGGGTGACCCCTTGCTTCCCCCCCTTACACAAAGTACCTGGACCCTGGGGGGCTTACATTCATGCTGCTCCAGTGGGGGGTGGGAATGGCGGACAGCCACCAGGATGAAGAACAGAAAGAGAGGCCAAAACAATTCCACCAGGAACTGGATCTGGGGGAGACGCAACAAGAGGGGTCGTGGGGAACAGTGTGAGGCGCCTGGGCCTCTCCACCCTGGCCCAAATGCCCGGGAGTTACCGGCTGTCTCCTACGATACAGAAAATTCTTCCAAAGCAGCACCATCAACTGCGTCCAGAAGGCCATGGTAGGAATGGATAGGAGATAGGATGGAGGGGTCAAGCTGAGGACATGCTGTGTGGCTGCGGGCAACTCTCTGACCCTCTCTGAACCTCGTTCCTCTAGCCCGTCGAGCAGGATTCCTGGACGCACGGCCCTGAGTCAGGCAAACAGTAAGTGCCTACTCCACTTAAGGGGTGGAGTGAGCAAATGGGAGCCCTGCCCGAATACATCTTGCATCTTATTGGCTATCAGGGCTGTCGCTCTCTGCAGGGCTACCGCTGTGGTAGGAACGCCGATCCTCTAATCCTTCAGGGGGCGGGGCGTCGGATTAACTCTTTCATCACCAGGCTCTACCCTAAGCCCACTTGGGGGCCTCCATATCCTGGCCCCTAGCCTTAGCCCCAACCTGGGAAAGAATCCCCATTCCCCTTGTTCTTCCCCAATGATAATAGCATTGGGTGCTGGCTGGATACGCCTGGCTGGAACACAGGCCAACCCAGGAGCGCAAAGAGATGAGCAGAGTCACCCAGCTGGAGGCAGGGCCCCAGTTCTGCCCACCCCTCTTGTATTATTTATCACTCAGAAGAACCCCAAAATCCAGAAAATGGGTTAGGAGAAGAGGCAGCGATGGAAGCTGCTGGAACCAGCAATTCCTGACCCGTCCCTTGCTTGGAACTGTCCAGCTCTGGCCTACTTCATGATTGCACAGATAGGGAAACTGAAGCCGCCAGAGGGGCAGGGAGTTGCCACAGCTCACATACGAAGAGGGAACTAGAACCCAAGACCCCGGACCCCTACTCTATAACTCTTCTTTACATCGCGTGGAACCTGGGGGACCAGCCTGTTTCTCCATTTGTAAAACCGGGGCAGAAAGCTTGGAGTTCTAACGGGGAAAGGGGGCTACAGGTGTACGATGGCAAAGCCCCTCTTAGTTGACTTTAATACCCAATCTCCCCCTTGAGAATGAGTGGTCAATTCTGCTATCCCCCAACACTTAACTGGCAAGGAGCCAAGATGAGCCAGTCTGGACTCCGCCCATACCCCCTAATTCCCAGGGATCCTGCTTCCTTCCCACTCATCTCCACCTCCACAACCTCTCAAGGCCTTCCTTTCTCTCTGGGACCCTCTCACCGTTCCAGCCCCCAGTGCTAGCCGCTTTCCCTCCGCCCGACAGCCGCCTGGAAATGCGGCCCCTTTAAGAGAAGCCCCCCAAGCGGGAGAGGCGCCGCTGCAGCCGACTGCAAGTTGCATCCCGCGTTCGCGGCAGCGTCAGGCTCCGCCTCTGCGCACTACTATTGGTAGTTATACCCGCCACTCACAAACCGGGCCAGCCGGAGCTCCGCACGCCGAGTGACAGGGTGGGGTCACAGCGGGGCTGCACCGAGCCGGTTTTCTTAAAGGGGCCGCTCCACTCGCCTCTTGCTGCATCACCATGAGGTGGCGGGGCGCCAGGATCCCTAGACGCCTTCAATGCAGTTCCGGTAGTAGGAAGTCCCTTTCTCTCCACTCTCCCGAGGGACCTAGCCAGACTCGCCCTATCACCTTTCATTTGTCCGTCAGGAAAACGGGGCTTCAACTATTCTTCAGCGCCCAGTGATACAGGTGATGGCAGAAGGGGCACAGGGGCCCAACAGTCTAAGATCATAGTCCTGGGTCTTAATGGTCGCCACGATTTTCAGGAAAATATCAGGATTGGTTGCCTGTTCCGCAAAATTGGGTATGTTTCACAAGATCATGTTGAAGATGAAACAATGGTGTGGATCCACAGCTCTGAAGGCACTGGGAAGGGTGAGTGGTGTGGGAGGGCTCCTTGGAGGAAGGAGGGGTTTTTGCTGTTGGGGCTTTTCAGATGAATAGGAGTTTGTCAGGGAGGGAACTCCCAGCTGAGTGAAGGCACAAGCAAACGCCTGAGGCTCAATGACAGAGTGCTGGGTGGAGCCCCAGCTGTCAGTGTGGGGGTGGCAGTGGTGTTGAGGCCCCAACCTTTCTAACCAGCCAGGAGCCCCAGCCTCTTTCCCTATCCCTTGTCCAGGCCCTCAAATCATTAGTTTGACCCAGACTCTCCTGTACCCTGGGCCTCAGCTTCTCATTCTCCTAAGGCAGCTGTGAGGACCAGATGTTTGTGTCCGCCCCTGGGACCCCAGAAAGGATCCAAGCAATCACCTCCCCCAGGCTGCCTCTGATACCAACTCTCCCAGCATATTTTCCTAAAAAGATGTTTTATTGCCTTTGGTCCAGTCGGTATTTCACATTATCTCTTGGTCCCAGCGCTCCTGGGTAGGGCTGGTCCCCTGGAGGGCCTGGGGGAAGGGAGGCGGAGGGGGGAATCCCTGTGCAGTACTTGGCAGGGGAAAGGGGACAGTATGGCGGAGGGTGTCCGACTTTGACTCAACCACTCAGAACTCTGTTGTCCTGTCTAGGCCTCAGTTTCCCCACTGGGCCCCTGGGAGGGTCCTGGGGAAATCCAGTCCCTCACGATGCCTAAAATGTCTCAGGACTGTAGCCTGGCTATCTCCTAGGGGACCTACTTCCTCCCCAGCACCACCCCCTACACAATCCCCACCCCATCCCCCTGAAAAAAAAAATTGTTTCATTAAAACTACCTGAAACTTGTGGGTACAGAAACCACAAACTGATCTGATCGGCAGAGAAAAGGGAAGAGGGGCAGAGGCAACCGGAAGCCATTTGGGGCCAGTTCCCCTCCCTGCCCAGGTTTCTTCCCCACACACA
Source organism: Rhinolophus ferrumequinum (assembly GCF_004115265.2). Classification (NCBI taxonomy): domain Eukaryota; kingdom Metazoa; phylum Chordata; class Mammalia; order Chiroptera; family Rhinolophidae; genus Rhinolophus; species Rhinolophus ferrumequinum. The sequence continues at coordinate 61,933,721 of NC_046301.1, forward strand.
GCTCAGCCGAAAGCCTGATGGGAAATTTGCTGCCTGGATGTGCCCTGGCAGGGACCCCCACCTTACACACATCTGGATCTGGCCTTCACCCCTTCCCCACAGACCCTCAGCTGGAAGCACTTGGACATGTAGAAAAACAAGATGAAAACACAGAAAAACCCAAAAACCAGATGGGGCAATGATGTGGGGAGACACCTGCACAGGCGCCTCAGTAGCCAGCCTCCTCCTGGTAGTAGGGGGGATATTCTGGGGCTGCCCCTGTGCTTGGGCAGTCACCAGCAGCCCCTGGAGCCCCATCAGCCACTGGGCCTTGTGGGCAGTACTTGGGGTCGTATATCTGCCGGCCCAGGCCAAAGACTTGGCCACTCTGGTTGGCGCCCTGCGTGTAGCCCATCTGCAGTGACATAGAGGAGTTGTCACACTTGTCGGTTCCCAGCTTGGTGTCATAGATGTGCCGCCGGGTCCCAGGAGCTGTCATGCCCACCTGCAGAGGGAGGAGAAAGCCTCAGGGTGAGAGGGAAGAAGTGAAAACAGAGGCCCTGAAAGGAGAACTTCCCCCAAATTCCCACACCATCACCCACTATCTTTACACGCACAAAACAAACTCCTACGCATGCTTCCAAGCCCTACTCAGACACCCTCTTTTCTGGCTCTATGCTGAGTTGATTTCATTACCAGGTGACCCTCTCCCTTGGAGCCAGGGGTGTTTGGGTCCAGCTCTCCCTGCCAGCCAGGAAGCACCCTGGCTGGAGCTGAGGCCTCAGGAGAACCTGTATACTCTGAAACCACCATCACACCCAGCAGGAAAAGTGAGAATTGCAGGATCTAAAAATTTCAGTGTTGGGTGGGCCTCAAGGTAATTCCTGGAGGGAAACTGAGGCACAGAGCTGGGTAGTAACTTCCCTGGGGACACAGCAAGCTGACACACAGAGACAGAGAAGGCACTAATACGGACGCAAGAGGGAAGCCCAGAGCAGGATTGTCAGGGGAGATCGTGAGTTTTCTGGAGGCCCTAGAAACCTCTAGAGGAGACAGGGTATGGGTCTGGGGGAACTGGGTGAGGCCCACCTGGCTGGCACACTTGTTGGTGCCCATTTGCAGGCTGATGGTCGAGTGGTCCATGGGTGGCAGGATATGGTTCTTGGGGTCGTACAGATGCCTTCTTGTGCCATACGCAGTCATGCCTGACTGGCTGGCACACTTGTTGGTGCCCATCTGCAGGGAGGCGGACAGGAGAGTTCAGGCTACCCGGAAGTCGGGAAGCCAGTGGGTGGACAGGGCCTGGGTCATAGCAGAAGCCCACCAGCAGTGGGCCCCAGGGCTGGAGGGGCCTGGCACCCACCTGGAGTCCAATGACACACTGTCCCGCCTTCATGGTGGCATCATCGAAGTTCCGCTCTTGCTTCTCTGAGTATTTGACACCGATGTCCACACCACTGTACAGCCCCTTTGTCTTGGCCTGGAGTGGGGGGATGGTCGGGACCCTTGAGCCAGGCCCAGTGTGAGACCCAGAGCAGGACTGGAAATGGGCTGCAAACTGCCCCCCCCACCCCACTTACTACCCAATGCCTCAAGTGTCTCGGACTCAGAGGTCCTGATGGCCCCGGCCTTCCTGTTGCTCAGGTCAAGAATTTCGGGGGCATCCTTGCGGACCCCCTTTCTCATTTTCCATCACTTTCTACCCAAACTCCCAGCTCCCCCATCCAGGTCACGGTCACCATCTCTCGCCTGGATCCCTGCCCCACCTCCTCCCTACTCTCCTAGTCCCCACTCCCCACATGGCAGCCATGGATGCTCCTGAAAATATCATTCAGGACACCATGCCTGATGTGAGAATTTCCTTCCCATTCCACATCAGGGCCATGCTGTTCCCACCTCCTGAAACACTGTTCCAGCCCACCCGGTCTTAGTTTAAGGACCCCATGCGTTGGTCTAATTCGTTCTCTTTCCTCCAGATATGTCTCACAATCTACAACTTATTTATAACTTATAAAAAAATGAAGAGGGGACCCTCACGTAAACTAGGTGACAGTGAGGTGTGGATGGAGGTTTGGCAGCTGTAAACATTTCCCATGCCGGTGGGGATGTGGGTAGTGGGGGAGGCGATGCACAAGCGGGGCTGGGGGGCTGGGGGCATATGGGAAATCTCTGCACCGCCCTCTCAATTTTGTTGTGACCCTAAAAGTGCTCTAAAATATACATTTTTTTAATTAAAAAAAAAGACTCGTTTATTGTCTACTTCCTCCATCAGACCGTGAGCCCATAAAAGGGTGACTGTCCTGTTCACCATTGAATTCAAGGTAGCCTGGTGTCTCATGGGTGCTCAGAAATATTTGCAAAGGAAGGAATGAGAGCACCTATAAATCTGCGTCAACCTCGCTGTGGGACTTTGGGCAGGTCACTGCCCCTTTATGGGCCTCACCTTCCCTGCCAGGGCGAGGAGAGACACCTGCACCTGTGTCATGTTCCCACTCTCAAACAGGTCGTTGGCCTCGAACAGGTCCACGGGGTTCATGCCGTAGCTGACCATGGCCTTGATGAAGTTGGAGAGGTTTTCTAGCTGGGAGGAGGCAGGAGAGGGGCTGTGAGGGGACCTCAGGCTACCCACTGGTCAGATGGGGGGGGTCACCCCACCCCATCCTTGTTCCACCCGCCAGTTCCTCACCTGATGCCAGTTCTGCATGGAGCGGTTGACCTTGGCGACCGAGCCCGGCTGCAGCTTATTCATAAGCCTGGGGGATGGGGATAAACAGGGTAGGGGGAAACCAGGAAACTCCATTAACATAGGGGAACCTCACTGCCTCTCGCTGGACCTGTTTCCTCTCTTACAATGTCATATTTACCCACAAAGCAAAGATGTCAAAGAGTGATGATAGGTGTTGCAAGTGCGCATTCACATTTTTTTTTTTTAATTTTTAATTTATTGGGGTGACAATTGTTAGTAAAGTTACATAGATTTCAAGTGTACAATTCTGTATTACATCATCTATAAATCCCATTGTGTGTTCACCACCCGGAGTCAGTTCTCCTTCCATCACTTCATTCACATTTTTAATGTGCAAACCACGGAATGTTTGAACAGGATGAAGTAAAGAAAGGCTTCCAGAAACTCTAGGCTCCCTCATAAAAGGAAGGGCATAAGACAAGGATGCTCCCCATTAAAGGTCCTTGACAAAGCAATAACACAAGAAAAAGAGCCTGAGACTCATTTGGGGAAAAGCAAGCAAGCTTCAAACAGCACATGGAATGTGATCACAGCACATAGGACAATCGGGGTGACCAGCACATGCCGACACACACTCACGTGCACAGGATAATTCCATCCTTCAGACCCTTCTGGAAGTCGGGGCCGATAGACATGCCCGTGAGTCCCTCGATCCAGCTGCGGAGTTCCACCTCCTTCTGAGGGTCATATTTGGACAGGAGCTGGTGGAGCAGAGGGTTGGGGTGAGAACACCCAGCGGATGTTCCCTAAGGCTCTTGATGGGGTGGGGCCAGTGGCTCCAAGGGAAGAAGAATCAGAGGGGCCTAGAGGACCCCACACCACAGAGCCGACCCTCCCTTTCCCATCAGCTAGGACACGCACGGCACAGATAAACCATATGACACACAGACACACTCATATCTCTCGCTGACAAACACTGGCTCTAATCCACTTCCAATGGTGCCAAACCACACACAGCAGCCAGCAGGGCTCTGGCAGGACCTGCCCCACCCCTGCCCCACCCCCTCTCGTCTTGCTCTCCCTGCATCAGGGACAGACCCTTCTGTTTCTACTTCCAGTCTGTGGATATGCCTCTTCTGGACATTACATGTAAATGGAATCACACACTGTGCATCCATTTACCCATATGATGGACACTGGGGATGTTTCCACCTCTTGGCCATTGTAAATCGTGCTGCTGTGGATGTTCACGTAAAAGTTTTGTTAGAACACCTATTTCAATTCTTTTGGGTACATACCTAAGAGTGGAATTGCTGGATTGTGTGGTAATTCTGCTTAACTTACTGAGGAACCACCGAATCTTTCTGTGCCTTGAACTGGCCACACCAGTTACTGGCTCAGGGCCTTTGCACGTGCTGTCACTTTTGACTCAGACTCTTACACAGCTGGGTCCCTGCCTTCCATTCAGTCACAGCTTGGAGGTCACCTCCTTGGAGAGGATCCCTGACCACCCTGGCTATGAGAGCCCTCGTCGTGTCCCTCTTTCCCTGACCCTGCCTTACTTTCCTTCTAGATTTTATCTCTACCTCCGGTCATATGACACAGCTCCTCACTTATGGTCCAACTCTCCTCAAGCTTTGCCATCCAGCCCAATGCTGTTTCTGGATAAAAGTGCTCACGGTCCCCCATAAGCACATACCCATTGCCCACACCCCATTCCCCGTGACATCTCAGAGCACCAAAGGCCAGGAAACTTAGACTGGCTAGAGCCCAGGGAAGCCTCCCCAAATCAAGGAGACCCAGGATAGTGTGGGCAGACTCAGTTAGCCCCAGAGCAGCTCCTTGGAGGGATGGTAAGAAGCTGAGTCTGGGCCCCTTGGACCAGACTGGCCAGCTCGGTGAGTTTTCTGCTCCTGAGCCTTTGCTCACAGACCTCCACCTGGGAGGGCCTTCTCTTCCTCCCCTCTCACCACCCCAGGGTACCCAGACCCCAGAGCTGCCCTTTGCAGATCCAATTCCTACTCTCAGATCTGCCCCCAAACCCTCATGACCGTGGACAGTTCTCTCCTCATGCCTCAGTTTCCCCATCTATGTTTGGAACTATTAACATAAGAGTCTCCTGAACCCGGCCCCTGTCTCCTGGTGGCTGCATATAAAGCCCTGTGACATGGAGTCAGGGCTTAGCTGCCTGGAGTGCAGGGGAGACAAAGGCAGGAGGCTAGCCCGCTAACCTGATCTGCTGGGCTCAGCCCCTAGGGCCAGTCTGCTGGTTCCCACGGCCCAGGGAGCAGCCCTGCCCATACAAAGCTTTGTCCAGCCTGAGAAATGGAGGCGAGGGCGGGGGGGGGGGGGGGGGGGGGGGGGGCGGCGCGTCATGTCCCAATGACTGAGTTTGAGAGACGCGGGCTGTTCTGGACGCCTGGAATGCCTGCCCAGCCGGGCCCTGTCCTTGACAGCTTGCGGGGGCTGGAGGAGCCATCGTCCTGGCAGAGGTGCCTGCGGCGCCTGGCCATCCCTGCCAACGCAGCCCCTTCCTCCCCCGCTGCGCAGCAGCCTGCAGTACATTCCTCCTCACCACAAACTGCCAGGAATGTAGCCGCTGCCTCCCTCAAAATCCGCTAAATCGGGACCAGCTGTTCCCAGTGGTCTAAACCCCCAGCCTGGCTGGGAATCGAGTGGTGATGGCTGCTCAGAGAGATACACTGGACCATCAGCCTGCCTCATGCCATCCTGGGTAAACTGAGGCACGGTAGAGGTCTCCCCCATCTTAAGCTGGTAAAGGGGACAGGGCTGGGCTCAAAGCCACAAGAAGCTGGTTTCCAACCCGGGTGTGGCCCCTGAGTGACCCTGTCAAGCTGGTGGGTGCCCCACCCACTCTCCAGAACTGGAAACTGAGGCCTGGTTCCCAGGAGCCTTCGACCTCACTCCACCCAGCACAGGTATTAACCTGTCCCCATCACACTACATCCCCAGAAGCTACCCCGCCCTCATCCACTTCCTGCTGCCCTGGGGGAAGACATGGGGTCCAGGAGGACCAGTGGCCATCAGGCAATGGATGCAGCAAGTCTGGGTTCCTGTCCTGATTCTGCCCCTCACAAGCTGTGTGGTCCTGGGCAGCTCAAGAGATGTCTCTGAGCGCAGTGCGCAAACCGTGGCCCCTCAACTGCCTTAGTGCTGGATGGGGCAGCATGCCATGGGCCAGCACAGGCAGCCCGGCAATGTTCACCCATGGGTTTATTGCTGGAGGGGGGCAATCGTGTATTTAAGGGGGGGTCTGGAGCCTGCGGAGTGGCCGTGCTCGGTTCCTTGGCTTCCAAAGGGATAGGGTGGAGTTGTTGCAGAATTCTCCCTCCTGTCCTTGCGCCCTAGGATACTGACCGCAGGTGCCTGTTGGGGGTCGGAAGGGTTGTGCCCTTGGTGTGCCCAGGCCGGCTTCCTTCCAGGGGTCACATTCCCAGACACCTGGTGGGATGACGTGGGGGGTGCACAGGGATGGCAAATACCCCTCCAGCTGGAAGGGCTCTTGCTTGTTAGGCCTGGGACCTCCCCCTGGGTCTGGGAGCACCCCTTGCTCCCTCTTCCCTAGATGGGCCCTACTGTGTGACCCTCCAAAAGTGTCTGCCCCTCTCTGAGCAAGAACCACAAACGCTTTCTTATCTACTGCTGGCCCCCTCCCATGTTTCCAGGTCACAAAACCTACACATTTTACGGTCACATTCAGGGGACCCCATGTGTCCTGTGGACCCCTTTGCTGTGCCTTTAACTTTGTCAGATGGAGACAAAGAGAATGTACAAGGGAACAGCCCAGCAGGCCCTCTCGCTCCAACTTCCCCTTGGTGCCACCCCTCCCAGGTGTAAGAGGTTATTAAATTCCTGTGGGGGAGGCCTACACCCTTCTGAAAAAAACACACGGCCCTGAGCCTTTCCCCACCAGCAGCTTAAGTGGCCCCAAAAGCAGAAGTGTGGCCAGGAGATAAAGACGGGACTGCTGGGCTCCCCTCTCAGACCCTAAGGTTATTCTCAGGCCTTGAAGCGCTGGAGGAACCCGGGGCTGCGGGGTTTAGGTGGGGGAGGGCTGGGAAAGGGGTCAGAGCCAACCACTCCTAGATTCTGGGGGCAGTGCCAGATCGCGGACCTCACTGCTCCCTAGAGTTGAGGGAGCCTCGGGAGACGCCCCCAGAACCCCAGATGTTGGGGAGGAGGAGGGCCACTATCGTCTCAGGTCTCAGCGCCCCAGATGTCCGGGAGCCTGGCGGGGCGCCCACCCCTACAGAAGTCCGAGGGTGCGAGGCCTCCGCAGGCGGGGTCGGAGTGCCCCTCACTCACCCGGTTCTTAACCTCGGCCGAAAGCCCGTACGAGGGCCCCTTGTTGAACTGCGTGGTGCTCATGCCAGCGGCGGCGGGGAGACGCGACGGACCGACGGCACCAGGGGTGCGCCGACGGGGGTGGCGCGGGCTCGGGGCCCGCCCCCGCCGCTGATTGGCCCCTGGTGCACATGTCCTTATAAGGCCAGGACGCGCTGGATTCCTGCGGCCGCGGACTTCCTGAGCCCCCTCAGCTGCCCAGACCCCCGCCCGGGTGAGGCACTCCATCCTCTGGGGCCCGGAGGGAAACTGACGAAGAGAGGGGCGGGGGGATTTGGACTGACAAGGCATGGCACAGCTCCCCTCGCCAGTAGGCGGCTGTCTCACCCTTTCTGGGTCTCAGTTTACCCTTCTGCCGTATGATGGAAGAGGGGGAATTGTTCAGTGGGACCCCAATTCCTTTGAGGCACAAATGAGGACCCCTCTCTGCCACTTAGAAGTGCCTCCCACTCTAGCCCCCCATCCTGGGAACTTCCATAGCTGGTTGGTGGACAAGGGAACTAGGGGGCCCCTCTGAAGAGGGGGTCATTGGAGCTGGGGGCTTTCATGGATGAGTAGAATTGTATCAGTCCAAAGGGGATTAGTAATAGTATTCTTGCCAGAACAAAAGGTGCAAAGACCTAGAGGGACTGACAGTGGTTGAAAGCATGTGGAGATCAATCAGACAGATTGGGGAAGGGGGGCTGAAAAGAGGCCTCAAAGTCTGATGGCGGGGGTGGGGGGTGGGGTGGGGGGGTGGGGGTGGGGGTGGAACAGCAGAGAGTTGAGGTCAGGAGATGGGAGGGGGGAGGGCTGAGGTGGTATCTCCTGACCTCAACTCTCTGCTGTTCCACCTCCCCATCACCATTTCACAGGTGAAGAAACTGAGACCCAGAAGGGAAGAAACTTGCCCAACACCATCCAGCTAGGACTTGAACCCTGAAGAAAGGAACCATCAGATAGATGGAATGGGACTATGACAGACAGAAAAAGAGTAAACAGATATCCAAGGAGTAGAGTGCCAGAGGCAAGTGCTCTCCAGGGAAGGGGCAGGGGTGAGTCCTCACAGAGCCCATTTTGTCAAATGTGTCAAACTCCTACTCATGCTTCAAAACCCCATCTCCCATGTCCCCCCTTATATGCAGCTTTCCTTGACGCCTCTAGTGGAGCCCCCACTCCCCTTCCAGGTTCCTATACCTTAGGCCCCTCTTTCTGTCCTGTACCTGCTCCCATGAGGCAGGGGACTCTGTGCATGGCTCTGTCTTCCCATGGATGGGCAGGACCAGAGCTAAGATCTCCTGAGAGCCAGCATCACCTGATGAAGGACTGGCTCCGAGGTCCTGTCACAGAGCTTTTGATGAATGAATAGGTGTGTGAATGAATAAATGAATGAATGAGTTACTGCACAAGTGAATTCATTTATCCTGTTATTTATTAATTGGTTGATTTATCTGTACAAGCAGACATCACCTATTGAACACCAACTGTGTGCCTGGCCTGGTACCACCCACCCACTGGCAACCCGGGCAAGCCCCTCAACGCCACCCCCAGCCTGTCTCCCACCTGTGAAATGGGCCTGCCTCCCAGTCACTGATATTCACTGAGTGCCCACAAAGATGCCTGGGACATTGTAAGCATCACATATGTGCTGGGCAACTTGAATCCTGGCACTTAGACCAGTGCTGATCAATGGGACAGATGGCACAAGTGCCCTACTCAACATTGACTGCCTCTGTGGCCTCTGGCTACACGACTACTGAGCACTTCAAGTGTGGTTGATTTTAATTAATCCTGACTTAAAATGAAAAACCAACACTGGGTCCAGTTTTTGGAATATGTCAAAGTATATTTCAAACAACTCGGGAAGGGACATATGCTTTTTCCTTTTCGGTGTTTACAAAATCTAGATACAGGTGAGTGTTTCAAGGACACGTGAGAGTCTGCATTGAGATGGGCTGTGAGTGGGAAATAGGCCTGCTTTCAAAGACGTCGTACAGAAAAAGATGTCAAATACCTCGTTCATCATTTTTCATGTCAGTTACATGTTGAAATGATCATATTTTTGAGATATCAAGGTATGTGAAATCTATTACCAAAACTGTTCTCTTTTAGTTCTTATAATGTGGCTACTAGAAAGTTGAAAACTATGTGTGTGATTTGTCTTATATTTCTACCAGCAAGGGTTGTTCTAGATCTGTGGGCCAAATCCAGATGCTGCTTTTTTCTTTTTTGTTTTTTGGTGTGGCCCATGAGCTAAAAATGATTTTTACATTCTGAAGTGGTTGAAAAGAATAAAAAGAATACAATTCCACAAAGCGTGAAAATCATAAAGTATTCAAATTTCAGTGTTCAAAGTTTTTTGGCGTGTAGCTCATTGGCTTACTGACTGTTAACATGGTGGCGTTAACCATTATGTGGGGCTCTCGGGCTTTTTACAGTAAACCGTTTGCCGGCCCCTGGTGTAGGCTCTCAGCCTCCCAGAACTCCAGAAACCCAGACTTGGACGTCCCAGAATGGAAATCCCGGAGTTCTGGAAGCTACACTATTATCCAGGCTGACCTCAGAGGCACTGCAGAGTCGCGTCCAGACCACTGTGATAATAAATCTAGATAAGACGCGTTATAACCTTTTTGCTGGTGGAGGGTCTTGACTTCCATTTGTAAAAAACACAACACCTATGAAGCACAAGAAAGCAAATGCAATAAAATGAGGTGTGCCTGTTATTCGAGAACATGGGCCTGAGGACCTCAGAATGATAGAATTTATGGTTCTATGTAATTCTCCAACCTCAGCGCCCCCACCTTGGAGTCTGGGTTCAAATCCCAACCCCTCACCTGGCTGTGTGATCTCGTGAAATTACATCGACTTCTCTGTGCCTCATCACCAAAGCTCCTCCTGCCTGAGAAATGGATTTATGAGGTCTGACAATTAAGTTCGCGAACTTGTTGCAATGATGTTGCTAACCTTTTTTTGGTATTCATTATGAATTTGTACCAACTGGACAAACAGTTAACCAAGTTTACTATTTGGAAGTGCTGAAAAGGCTGTGTGAAAAAGTTAGATGACCTGAATTTTTTGTCAACAATTCATGGCCCTTGCATCATGACAATGTACCAGCACACATGGCACTGTCTATGAGGGAGTTTTTAGCCTGCAAACAAATAACTGTATTGGAAAACCCTCCCTACTCACCTGATCTGGCCCCCAATGACTTCTTCTTTACCCGAAGATAAAGGAAATATTGAGAGGACATTTTGATGACACTCAGGACATCAAGGGTAATCCGACAACAGCTCTGATGGCCATTCCAGAAAGAAGAGTTCCCAAATTTCTTTGAAGGGTGGACTAGGCACTGGCATCGGTGCATAGCTTCCCAAAGGGAGTCCTTCGAAGGTGACCGTAGTGATATTCAGCAGGGAGGTATGTAGCACTTTTTCTAGGATGAGTTTACAAACTTAATTGTCTGACCTTGTATGTGTGAAACCTGAGATAAAGGTTATTCAGGCAACACATGTCAAAAATCTTAGGAATTTTGGCCTCAGCTAGGGGAATCTGGCAGGGATTCTGGAGCCTCTATAGCAGCTTGTGCCCTTGACCCTATGGCACGCACAGGTCTGTCCACGACCCGTGGAGAGACTGCAGGGCTGGAGGACCTGGGGCTGCAGAGGTCTTGGGTGCTGCGCTGGGTGGTTAGGCCCGGGGTGTTGGTGGCTGGGCACAGGGGCTGCAAGTGTGATCAGGGCCCTGGGGCCCCTGCCCAGTAGCCACCTCGGTGGCGGGGAACCAGTCCCTGCAGTGTCAGGGCTGAAAGGCTGGGCCCTTCAGCAGGGACTTTGAGCCGTAGCTTCAGCCACTCTCCTTGCTCTCTGCAAACAGCCAATGTTTGCTCCTGGACACCTGAGGGTGGAACAAGCATGCCGAGCGGACAAAAACAGCAGTGGTAACAATGGTCTCAACCCAGGAGCCTGTTAACTGGCATCAGGAACCTCCCTTGCTCACAATCTGCCATGGCTCCCCATTGCCCCTCAACAAAAGTGTGCTCCAGCCCTCACCCACTCCCCTCTGAGCTCATCTCCCCCATACGCTGCTCCAGGTGTGGCCTTCTCCTCACTCTGCCCTCTGTCTGATGCTCTCTCTACCTGGTTCCTTCACTGTACTCCTTCCAGCCCCTGCTGGAGGCTTGCCCACTCAATGAGCCCCCTCCCAAACCCCATGTTACTCTCAACCTGCCCCAGCCTGGCTCCTGCCCCACCACCGCCCCCTCGGCACCCCGCCTCCCATACACCCCCCACATCCTGCGAAATCCAGCCCAGCTTCTTACTTCCCCATTGTCCCCAGAAGGGCTGTGTGGCATTCGGTCCCCCTGTCTCTCGTGGTTTAGATTTAGAACTGCCTCCCACCATTTGCCCTTCTCCAGAGGAGGCCAGGCAGTGGTCCCACCGCTGGCGTCGCAGTTTGGCAAAGTGACACTTGGGCCCCGTGTTCCTGCAATGCGGGAGTGAGCACTACATGTGCTGCCGGATACAGCAGCCATTGCCCACGTGGGCTATGTCAGCGCACGTTACCTTAATAAAATAAATTGTTTAAAATCCTGCTCCTTGGCCAAACTGGCCACATGTCCTTGCTGGGGAGCCTGGTTGAGTGATGCGTTAATCGCTGGACATATCAGAGACCCAGGCGCCCCCCCCACAGTGGGGCTGGGTGTGCTCCTCAGGTCAAGGAGACGACCTCCGCCTTGCCTTTACATTTTGAAAGCCAATTTTTTAGTTCTTTTGCAACTAACAAGTAATCTGGGGATGATCTATAATAATTTTAAGAGCATACATTTATTGAGCGCCTACTATATGTCAGGCCTGAGCACGGGCTCTCTATGAAACATGAAGAGAATAACTTTGGCCTTCGTGGTAGCAGGAACCGGTCTATCCACTCCCGGTGTTGGGCTCTCAGGATTATGAAACCCGCTAGGTAGGTCAGGTAGGTTCTCTCAGCCCCCATGTCAGAGCTGAAGTCACCTCCCTCCCTAACCACCGGATCCAATTCAGAACAGTCCCCTCCCCCACCGGTCTTTCTCAGAGGTGCAGTCTGTGCCCCTCAAGGTGCGACGCTCACCGTCAGGAACTAGACCCGACACCCCCTTGTCTGTTTGCCTGTTTCCATACTGGTCCCCAAGTTCTGTGAGGGCAGAGACCCAGCCTGTGTGGCCACCACTGTGTCCCTAACACCCGCCGCATGGGCCCTGGGCGCTGTAAGCTTGTTTCCCTGAACCCATTTGCAGCAGGCCTGGGTGTCCATTGTCCTTCCCCAGCGTTTCCGCTCAGGCTCCTCGCCCCATGCCTCCTGTCTCCTCCTCCTCCTGCCCTTCCATGCTTCCACGTGGCCAACCCCAGCCTTGATTTGAAGAGTGTAGTGGAAGCACCTGGCATGTAGTAGGTGCGGCAGGCACACGTCCCAGCCTGGGGCAGCCAAGAGGAGGGCATGACTCTGGATCTGAGAACTACCTCAGGTCCCGAGCACTTTTCAGGGCCACTTGGTTGCTTCGCAAAGTCCTGTCCACTGTCGCCCTCCATGGGCCAAGATCTGGTGGGTGGCATGTGGCAGATGCGTCCTATGCGGCAGGGACAGGAGTCTGGGAGCAGGAGACAAGAAGTGATCCGTCTGATCAACCTGGCTCACAGAAGGAAAAAGCCATGTCAAACCTTAGAAATGAAATCGTTATTTTACCAGCAAAACTGGGTTTACTTGGGGATGGCACTCAAGTTACAATTCGAGAGAAGCCGGGAGAATAAACGGGAAGAGTGTTAATTGAACAGAGGAAAAGTAGGAAAAGTAGGAATGGTGGTTAGGAACAAAGATTTCATTGGAAGAAATCAGCGTTGTGGTGGTTTCCTGTGGCTCGGTGAGGAGAGACTGAGAATGAGGCGAAACGCGGCTCGGCAAACCACACTCCCCTCTCACGCAAGCGCATGCTCTACTAACTACCGGTCAACAGCCGGCGCTGCTGCTGGCTCGGGGACTGGCACCTCGCTAGAGGTCTGCCCAAGCGCCCGGCTCCGCAATGAGGGAAGAGGCGAGGCACGTCGACGCCCTATTGGGTCTAAGGGGTCCCTCCGATTTGGGCAATGGATCCTATGGGGCACCAAGGGTCTCCTGGCATCACAGGGTACTGCGTGGGGGCCCGCAGTGGCTTACAAAAGGGATACGTCTGCCGGAAGTCTTTCACGAGATATTTAAAGGCCATAAATAATATTATTTCATAGTTAGAGCGACTTTTCCATTCGGTGTGGCTTTCTAGAGTACCACGACAAGAACCATCTCCTACCGTCGCGCTTACTTAAGTGTCTTTGATCACGTAAAACGCTCAGATGTTGACTAACTTAACTGCCCGAAGCGCGCCCTCGCAGCCGCGGAGGATTGTGGGGGGCAATATGCAAAAGAGCTGGACCACCACACACGGTCCCGCCCCCAGGCGCGGCCAGGCTAGGGGGCGGGAGCCGCCTCCCTCCGGCCGCCGGCATCCCAGCGTTCCCCACCGGCGCAGGGGGACCGCTCTTGCCGGCGCAGCGACTCGCTGGCGTCAGCAGGCTGCGGAGGCGGAAGATGGCGGCGGCGGCCTGGCGGCCGTGAGTATCGCGGCGGCGGCGAGGGCGGCTGATGGCGGCCGGGAGGCGCCCTTGGGGACCCGCGGGCCATTAGAGCGCGACGCTGGGCGGCATGTCGGAGCACGCAGCGCCCGGGGCCCCGGGGCCTGGGCCCAACGGTGGTGGCGGTGGCGGCGGCCCGGCCCCCGCACGCGGGCCCCGCACCCCCAACCTCAACCCCAACCCACTCATCAACGTGCGCGACCGGCTCTTCCACGCTCTCTTCTTCAAGATGGCTGTGACCTACTCGCGGCTCTTCCCGCCCGCTTTCCGCCGTCTCTTCGAGTTCTTCGTGTTGCTCAAGGTGACCGCGGCTCCGACCCCTGACCCTTGACCCCAGCGGCCGGACCCTCTTCCTAGGCCTGCGACCTCTGACCCCGATACTGTCCAGGACAGCGAAACCCTCCCACCCAGAGGTCTAGATCCCGCCCCTTCCCTTGGGGATCCTCACCTTAAGCGTGCCACCCCAGCCCCTGATCCCCTATTTGAGACTTCACCCTGGGAAGGCCCAGTCTCACTGCTTGGGTGGCCCCTTAGCCTGACTCCAGGAACTCACTCCCAACTCCCCAGGTTGCACGCTACCTCTGGTGACCCACGTCGGTGAGGCCTGGAGCCTGGCTCTGACTTGTCCGGGACCTCCTCCTGTCCTGTGTCCCCTGACCATGCTCCCTGGGATCCTCACCCGGGGAGAACCCCCGCACTTCCCGGGCCTGTCCTGCCCCAGATTGCCAATCCTGGGCTTCCCCATTCCAGAGTCACTTTGACCCCCTCAGAACACACCCTGGGGCCACCCACCGGCACAGGAAGTACCACCTCCTTTCCCAAGTCTTTCTTCTGCTCCCCCTGTCTTCAATACTCACTTACTCCCCCACCAGTACCCCACTGCACCTTTACTTTCTCGGAACTTCATGGGGATATGTGACCTAGCTAAGGTCAACTTGCCAGGGTTAGTGGCAAAGTCACAGCAAGTGCTGCTACTCAGGAACCTCCTTCCCACCCTCCCTTGGGTGGCACAGAGGTTTCAGCCATGAGTGTGGCTTAGGAAGGACCTGCGTTGGCCTGGGTCCTTCCAAGAAGGGGCGTCACTCAGGTGTGGGTCCAGACAAGGAGCTGGCCAGACGAGTGCCAGGGTTCTGGGTTCCTGAGCAGAAGGGGCGCCCCAGTTTCTGACTGAAACTTCTGAGGAAAGGGAGAAGCAGCCGTTTAGTTTCCCGTCAGAGTGCTGCTGGGGAGGGACTGGGGTGTGGATACTGCCAGGCGAACTTCAGGTCTGTCTGCAGAAAGGGGGCTGATGCTGGCAGTAGAGGCGCTTGGGTTGGCAACCAGCCCCAGGGCCTAGAGAGCTGGGCAGAGAGGGCTGAGGAGAGCGGCTGCGGGGTCAGCCGTCTCGCTGCTTCCTGTCACCTCTGTGGGTCTCTGGTCCCCCTGGACTTCACAACTCTCACCACCAGCTTGGTGGTCCACAGACACCATGTTGGGGAGAAGGGCTGGGGTGCAGACTGGCCTGTGGGAGGCTCGTCTGGCCACACTGCTTCGCCCGGTAGCCTCCTCCCCTGGCAGAGGCCCCAGCTGTATTCTTGTTTCTGCATCTGTCTGCTGAGACCTGAATGCCTGGGGGCGACAATGTCTGTCTGCTGAGATCTCAGTGATACTGTAATTTCTGTCTTCCTGAGGCACTGGCTGCAAGTGAAGGAAACAGTTCACATTTGCCCAAAAGGGATCTTGGAGCTCATGAAATTGGGGAGCCTGTAGTGGGCTCCTACAGCTTCAGGCATGGCTGGATCCAGGCATGCAACAGTGCTCTCTGAGGCGGGGCTTCTCCCCATCTCTCTCAGGTCACAGCCACTGTGGTTGGGCCAACTTTGAGTGGGTGACTTTGCCCAGGCCACAGAACATACTCCAAAGGGGGACCAGGTGGTCCACCGCTGGTGTTGGTACCACCCTTCAGGGCTCATGGCAGGGCATGGAATGGTGGGCGGTCTGGTGGCCCCGCTAGTGGCTGTATGGCCATGCTCACCACCCCCCTGAGCACCAGTGTCCCCATCATAGGGCAGGGAGGAGCTTTGTGCTCTGGTCTGTGATCCAGGCTTTTCCAAGCTGTAGTTCTGGACCACACATTCAGCTAGTCCTGGAGAGTGGGAATTTGGTGTGGGAGCGTGTGGGCGTAGTCGGAGGCTGTGCTGGCCCAGCTGAGGGCTCACCCCAGTCTGGCTGAGCAGCCACTGGGGATGCTGGCTCCCTTACACCCATCTTTCCTGGGGAGGCAGGTGCCACATTGGGCCAGCTGGGCCCTTTCCCCAAGGGTGGGGCAGTGGATGGGATACACAGATGTGATGCCCTGGACTTGGCCTATTGTCTGGGAGGGTGACACTCAGCCATATGGGGCCCTATGAGAAATAAGACCATCAGATAGTGAGGTGGGCTCTTGAGGAGGAGGGTGTCCCTAAGTAGACCCACGTGGAGGGCCCTTTAGACATTCGTCTAGCCAGGTAGAAGGAGCTGTTGGTGACATAGGGCAGAGTCCTTGCTTGGCAGTTCTAACATCAGGATGCTGGTTCTCTGTGGGGGGCCATCCTGCACACTGTGGGGTGCTGAGCAGCATCCCTGGCCCCACCCCCTGGATGCCAGGAGCACCCCCAGTGTGACAACCACAGATATCCCCAGTCCAGGGACAGAACCACCTGGGTGAGACCCCTGCTATTCCGAATTTACCAATGAGGAGACCAGGTGGAGTGAGCTGGCCCAGCCCACTAGGGTTGGCTGTGTCCCTGTAGTTCCAGCTGGCCCTGCCAAGGGGAGGGGTTCAGGGGGCACCTGGCGGGCAAGGGCAGCTGTTCTTAGCTGGTGAGGTCAGGGGCACTCAGGCCAAGGCAGAGCGTAAGGTAGCTGGGCAGCACCAGGCTGGGCCTCCCAGGGCGGGAGCAGTTGGCTGATGGGCTGATGGTGCCATGTTCTCTGCCTGGTTCCGTCAGGTAGCCTCTCCTAGTGGGGGGTGGGGGCGGTCTCATCCTGGCTCACGCAGGGCAGGGCAGTCAGGGCCTTAGACCAGTGATACCCTCAGGTCCCAGGTTGCTGGGAGGGGCCAGTGTGGGCTCAGGGCTTAGGGACATCAGCGCCCTGGGGTCCTCTTTTTTCCCCCTGAAGCTCAGGCCTTGCTGACCGCCCTCATCCCCAGGCCCTGTTCGTGCTCTTCGTGCTGGCCTATATCCACATTGTCTTCTCCCGCTCGCCCATCAACTGCCTGGAGCACGTGCGTGACCAGTGGCCGCGTGAGGGCGTCCTGCGCGTGGAGGTGCAGCCGAACTCCAGCCGCGCACCCGTCTTCCTGCAGTTCTGTGCCGGTGGCCGCAGCAGCTTCCCCAGCCTGGCCGCAGCGCCCGGCCTGGAGCTGGAAGAGGAGGACGAGGAGGAGGAGGAGCTGACCATGGAGATGTTTGGCAACCGCTCCATCCAGGTGAGCTGGCCATGAGCAGGAGCATGTTACTCCTGGGGAAGTTAGGGACCTCAGCCAACCCTGCGGCTCCTGTTGGGGTGGGACAGGGTGCTGTGCTAGGCAGACTGTCACCTGAAAGTGAGTGGCCTCGTTTTGGAGGTGCCAGATGGTCCCGGGAGGCTTTGGGCTGAGAGCTCTGGCGGTCCTAGGTGGGGCGGGTGTGTGGGGCCCCACAGCCTGTTGGGAGGGACATGCTCGTACAGTCAGAGGCAGGGGTCCCGTGGGTGAGGGGCCAATGTAGGCGGGCTGCAGGCAGCTCAGTTCCATTGATCCTTTTGTTCCTGGACCCAAGGCCCCGCCCCCAGCTTCCGGGTATAGACCCTCACCTGGAGACCACCAGGAGCTTGGTGTTGGGTGGGGGTTTTTGGCGGGATGCGGGTAAGAGGTCCTCCAGCCCTAGATGGGGAAGATGTTCGGCATAGGCTGGGAGGTTACAGTGGCTGGGGACAGAGTGCATCTCCTAGGCAGCAGGAGAGGGGCCTCCATGCCAGGTCCCCTGGTACTGTGGACGCACAGGTGCCTTGCTTCCTACTGCCCTACAGTTTGAGCTGGACATCGAGCCCAAGGTGTTCAAGCCACCTGATGCCCCCGAGGCCCTGAATGACAGCCAGGAGTTCCCCTTCCCTGAGACACCCTCTAAAGGTACGTGCTGCTGAGGTGTCAGATGAAGTCACCTGGGGAGTCATGCCACTGGCCAGAGGGGCCGAGTAGCGCTGGCCAGGGAGAATGACCACTCCAAGCTTCTATTTCCCCATCTGTCAGCAGCATGTGAGGCTGAGGGAGAGCTCCCAGGTCATGGTCCCCTCCCTCCCCCCCTCCCTTACCCCCCGCCCCCGCCAGGACCCTCCTCTGTGAATGTGGTAGGAGGGTTTGGCCAGGGCTCCGCTGGCTGACCGGTGGTGCCCACCCACAGCGTGGCCGCAGGACGAATACATCGTGGAGTACTCGCTGGAGTACGGCTTCCTGCGCCTGTCCCAGGCCACACGGCAGCGACTCAGCATCCCGGTCATGGTGGTCACCCTGGGTGAGTCCCCCGAGAGAGGCCTGGGCAGGGGTAACCCAGAAGCACATGAGAGCAGGTCTGGGGGCCATCGCTCCATCAGCAGGACGCTGTCTCCAGGCCCTGTCTCTCGGGGCCTTACGGTCACAGCACTGCTCGGGGGGGAGTGGCAGGCTGCTGGGGGCCTTGCAGGCTCACCCCATCACATGCGTTCTGCTTGCAGACCCCACACGGGACCAGTGCTTCGGAGACCGCTTCAGTCGCCTGTTGCTGGCTGAGTTCCTGGGCTATGATGACATCCTCATGTCCAGTGTGAAGGGCCTGGCTGAAAATGAGGAGAACAAGGGTGTGGCTGGGACCAGGATGGGTGGGGGGTCCAGTGGGCGGACAGCTGTGCTCACGGCCCCCCTGCACAGGCTTCCTGCGGAATGTGGTGTCCGGTGAGCACTACCGCTTCGTGAGCATGTGGATGGCCCGCACATCCTACCTGGCTGCCTTTGTCATCATGGTCATTTTTGTGAGTGCCACGAGGTTGGGCTGGGCCGGGCTGGGCTGGGCAGAGGGCATGGGGCATCAGGTGGGCAGGCCTCCCGCCCCCGGGCCTCATGCTGCCTCGCTTGCAGACCCTGAGTGTGTCCATGCTGCTCCGCTACTCCCACCACCAGATCTTTGTCTTCATTGGTGAGTCTCCCCAGCAGCCTGCGGGTGGGGCCGGCCCTGCCCCCAGGGGCGCCTCACGCGGTCTGCCCGCCCGCCGTCCTCTGCCCGCAGTGGACCTGCTGCAGATGCTGGAGATGAACATGGCCATCGCCTTCCCCGCGGCACCCCTGCTGACCGTCATCCTGGCCCTCGTGGGTGAGGACCCCTGCCTGCCCTCCTGCCTCCCCGCCCCGCCCCCACTCCCACTGTCCTGCCAGGGCCCCAACTGCCAGCCTCCCACAGGGATGGAGGCCATCATGTCAGAGTTCTTCAATGACACCACCACCGCCTTCTACATCATCCTCATCGTGTGGCTGGCTGACCAGTATGATGCTATTTGCTGCCACACCAACACCAGCAAGAGACACTGGCTGCGGTGAGTGCCACAGGGGTCCAGGCGGGGCAGGGTGGGGTGTGGGCGGGCAGTGCCTCACTGTGTCCCTCACAGGTTCTTCTACCTGTACCACTTCGCCTTCTATGCCTACCACTACCGCTTCAATGGTCAGTACAGCAGCCTGGCCCTGGTCACCTCCTGGCTCTTCATCCAGGTGAGGGGCCCCGCCTGCCCCGCGGTGTGGCCTGGTGGGGCCTGGCACTGGGCAGGGCCTGACCTGTGCCTGTCTCGCCCCCAGCATTCCATGATCTACTTCTTCCACCACTACGAGCTGCCGGCCATCCTGCAGCAGATCCGAATCCAGGAGATGCTGCTGCAAACACCACCGCTGGGCCCAGGCACCCCCACGGCGCTGCCTGACGACCTCAACAACAACGGGGGCACCCTGGCTACTGCCCCTGACCCTGCTGGCCAGCCCCCTGCCCTGGGCCCTGGCTCGGCAGGTGTTGGTGGGGTCCCTGCGCCCGTGGCCGAGGCACCCAGCTCTCTCGTGGCTGCAGCAGCCTCTGTGGCTGCAGCAGCCAGTGGGGACCTGGGTTGGATGGCGGAGACAGCCGCCATCATCACAGACGCCTCCTTCTTGTCCGGCCTGAGCGCCTCCCTCCTGGAGCGGCGGGCAGCTGGCCCCCTGAGTCCAGGTGGGGGGCTCCCTCGGGATCCCCAGGCCCCCCTGGACAGTGCCCTCCCAAACGATTCCTCAGCACCTGACACAGCCCCTCTGGCTGCCGGGGTGAGTGGGCCCAGCCCTGAGTCCATGACCCCAGCAGATTCGCCCTCGGAGGCCGGCTCCTGAGTCCTTGGCAGCTGAGCACCTCAGTCCCTGGCTCTCCAGGCTGGCTGGGCGTGACCTGGCTGGGGACCTTGGAGGATCAGGGAGGCAGTCACCGGTGTCTCTGGGACTGCCCAGCTTGCGTTGTGGTGTTGGGGTCCATCTGGTTTGCTCAGGGGTGGGCTCCTCTTCCCTGGGCTTGTGCCTGCCTGTAGCCTATCCCTGCCACGTTTATAGTGGGCCCCCTCAGCCTGCACATTGAGGCAGGCCGTTGAATCGGGGCAGGAGGTGGGGGCGGGGACTCCATGGAAGGTTCTGGAAGGGGCTGGTGAAAGGTCTGGAACGAGGTGTACTTAGGGGCAGAGCCTGGCAGGTCTCTGAGCCAGGTGAACACGGGTGGGGGTTGGCTGCTCGGCTGGTGCTCGTCGTGCACAGTGCCTTTTCCACGGCCCGTGCCCCCCCCCCCCGTGTGTGTGTGTGTGTGTGTGTGTGTGTGTGTGTGTGTGCGCGCGCGCGCCAGGGCTGGGGTCCAGGGAGGGCAGGGCTGGTGCCTCTGGCAGAGGGATGCCAACGGTGAAGGCAGTAGCGGGGTAGCGCTAGGGGCCAGCCGTGCTGGGGCGGGAGAGCGGCCAAACCAAGTGACTCCGTGAGGACTGCGGAGCGCTCATTCCGTTCTGTTTAATTGCAGTGTACGAAATTGTGTTTGTATATAGAATAAACTTGACAGCGCCCGGCCAGCGTTTGCGCGTGCGCCGAAGACTGGGACTCTGCGCAGGCTCCGGGTGCGGGGGTCAGTCCGTGGGCGGGGCGGGTTGGGGCGTCACCACCTCCCACCCGCTCTGCAGGTGGAGGCGTCACGGGGCGGTCCCAGGCGCTTCCGCGTAGGCCTGGAGCAGGCGAAGCGGTCGGTCGCGGGCGCCGCCCCGGAGTTGGGTCAGGAGCTTCTCGCGTCGCAGCAGCGCCTGGCGCAGCCGCTTCCGTGCGCCTGCGATGTGCTCTTCCAGCTCCTTCAGCTCGCCGGGGCGAGGGGCGCCCGTGGGCAGCGCGGCGGGGGGCCAGCCATCAGAGCAGAGCCAAACGGGGCCTTCGGCCGGCCCGGCCCCCTCCGCATCCTTGCCCGCAGCGGCCAGGGCTGGCTCCAGCAGGAAGCGCACGCGACGCTGCTTCACTACGGCCCGGCGTACCCGTGTCCATTCCCCCGTGCCCTCGGGGGTGACTGGCATGTCCTGCTGCTGCTCCTCCGGACCCCTGGGGACGGAGGATGGATAAGGCTGGACCAGTGTTCCCCGAGGAACGGGCAGCCGCGCCCTACCCACGGCCCCGCCCTGCCCCTTGAGATGAAGGTTCCTGAGGAGGTCCCAGGCGGTGGGAGGCCTTGACAGAGCAGTCCGGCCCTGGGGGAGGTAGGGACTGAGGAGTAAAGTGGCCGGCCTGGGCGGTGGAAGCGACTCCGTGGTCTTTTACCTCCGTTCCGGCCCGTCCGGTGGCTCCGAGTTGAGGGCGCGGTGTATTCTCTGCGAGCCAGACAGAGGGTGGGTCGGGTCGGTTCGTGTCGGGAGGCTGCCCGTGCCTACCCATCCTGTGCCGGCCCCTCACCTGGCTGGTGTGCAGCCAATACTGCAGTCTGTTGCCCCTTCGGATGCGTGGCAGCGCCAGGCGGTAGAAGACATGCTCGCCCAGCAAGCTGAGCAGTGCGCTGCCTAGGCCCAGGCAGAGCAGCACAAAGAGACCCGAGAAATGGTAGATGCCCATCTGGAGGGTCTGGGGTGGGCAGAACACAGGCACAAGCCCTTCATGATCATGACAGACCCTCGGGGAGCCCTGGCCTGGGGAGGAAAGGGTGGGCCAGAGACGGGGACCTGGGGCTGTGCAGCTGGATTGGAAAGTTAGGGCTTCGTGTTATGGAGCAAGGTCTCATGGAGGAGAGGGCACTGGAGCAGGAGGATGAATAGGAGTGCACAAAAGCAAATACTACATGTCTTGGTAATTAGGGGTTTGGCCACCTCAGTGGAGGCCCAAGCAGGCTGAGAGCCCCCACACCTACTCCCACCCTGTGTTCCGGGCCCTGCCCCACCTCTGTGACGGCGAACACCCGCTTCCCACAAGGCACCATCTTGTACCACTTGTCATGCAGCACGTCGATGAAACCGGACGACTTGTAGCGGCTGATGAACTCGGACAGGTTGGATGTGAGTGGTGAGTTCTGCGGGAGTCCAATGCCGTAGCCTGAAGGAGGACGGGAGTCTGGTTGGGACCAGCCAGATACAGTCCTGGGGGAACTGTACCCACCTTGTGCCATTAGTGGCTCTCCGCTGCCCCAGGATCACTGGGTCCAGGCGGCCCCTCACCTTCGATGGCGAAGGGTTTGCCCACCGTCAGCAATTTGCAGTCGGCGTCAATGGAGACCTCGTAGTCCAGGAGCGACTTGTCCATGATGAAGGCGTTGAGTTTGGGAGGGTCGCTCCTGCAGGGTTAGGGGAGGGGGTAAGCATCCGGCTAGGGTTGGGGGTTCGCCCCGGCGCCCCGCCCCCCGCCCCGGCCTCACGTGAGCATGGCGACGCCGTGGGGCGTGGTGGGCGCACTGTGGCGCCGCATGTGCGCGTGCATCTCTGGGAAGCTCTTTTTGATGTAGGCCTCCGCACTGCTCTCCCACACGGTGCCGAAGCGGAAGCCTTGGGACGGGTGGTGCAGCTGCGGGCCAGCGACTGGTCAGCCCTAGGCCGCCCCTGTGCCCCCACCCAACTCTGCTCTGGCCCCCCCGCCCCTGTGCCCCCACCCAACTCTGCTCTGGCCCCCCCAACCCGGGCCCAGGACGCTTAACCAGCGTCGCCACTCCACGAGGCTGACGTGGGGCCGGGTCATTCTCTGTGGGGGGCCGTCCTGCGCACTTCTGGGCCCCCCACCCTTGCAATGTCAGGAGCACCCCCAGTGTGACAACCACAAATGTCACCAGACATGGCCCATGTCCCCTGGGGACACACTTGTTCTAAGAACCCAAACGTCCATCTCCACTCACTCCTGGCCTTGAAGTGCAGACCTCTGCCTCCCACCACCTCCACAGCTCCCCTTGCGGTCACACAGGAGCCCCAAGCTCGCCACATCCAAAACCCCCTCCCCATCTGCCTCCTAGGTCTTCCCACCCCAGTCAGGACAAATCGTTCTTCCTCCTCTCTCCCTCATCACCAGATCTCGCCCTGCAAATCCTGTAGGCTCCGCTCACCTTCAGAACACCCAGAACCAGGCACCGCCAATCCCTCACAGCCCCAAGGTCCCATCACACATTCCACTAGCCTTCCTGGCCCAGCGAGTTCCCTCCCCCTGGTCTCCAAGCGGCTGAGGATCTGTGCAAACTCCTACTCAATGAATGCGTGACTGCTCCCACGGGGCTATCGCACCACCAAAAGCCACAGGAGCTGGATTGAGCCTCTAGAGCAGTGGCATTTAGAACTTGCCGATGATAAAAACACTCTACCTGTGCTGTTCTCTGTGGCTGTTGAGCACTTGCATTTAACTAACTTGATTTTAAAATTAGCCACACCTGGTGAGTGGCTAGCACATCCCACAGCAGCGTCTAGGTTTTATTATGGGTTTATAGAGGGCATGTGGTGGGACAGGCAAGGTCCTGCCCTAGGACCTTTCTTTAGATGGACTGTGCCCTTGCCTCTCTGATGTGTACATAAAAGTCCCTCAAATGTCACCCCCTCCTAGAGGAATTCCTGAGCCCTATTTCAGGAAATGTCCCTCCCAGCACTCTTGTGTTCCCATTGTGCCTTATTTTTGTCCCTGTGTGTTATCACTGTCTCACATACCAACTGTTTTGCTTATCTATCTTGAGTCTTGCCACAGCCAATTCCCCCCAGGGATGGGGATCTTCACGTTTTGTCCCAACTAGGTCCCCAGTGCCTGGCACACCCTAGGTGCTCAATAAATGTTTGAGGGAGTGGATGGCCGCATGCGGCTGGATGTTGGACCCAACAGTGGGTGTGAGCGACCTCCCAGCTCTGGCCCCGCCCCTGCGGCTGCCCACCTTGGGATCGTGGATCCCCGACAGCTCCTCGAAAGTCTTGTCCCCCACCATGACGGCGGCCAAGTTGGCTGTGTAGCTGGACAGCACGAGCAGGCAGAAGATGGCCCACAGGTTCATGAGCAGACGCCCCGTGGGGCACTTGGGTGTCTTGCTGGACACGGTGCGTCCAAACAGGATGGCGTAGCAGAGGTTGAGGGCTGAGGAGTAAGAGAAGACAGTGCCGCGGTTCCGGCCGCGGGGAGTGAGGCCGTAGGGGCTGCGCCACTCGTAGAGCGTGAGGAAGAGCGCGGTGAGGTGCAGGGCTGCGAAGACACCCAGCCACATGGACCAGTGCAGCGGCCACATAAAGGCGCCAATAGGTGACGCTGTGTCACGTGCGCGCACCATGATACCCAGGCTGGTGGAGAAGAAGGGGCTGCTGAAGTCCACTACCTGCGAGCGCGCCGAATTGATGCTGAAGCTGGTGACCGCCATGTGTGCCCTGCCAGCCAGCAGGTCGCCCACCAGCCCGGTCCAGCGGCCGTCCCGCAGGGCGCCGTACTTGCCATCGCCCACGATGTACAGCTCGAAGTCAAAGGGCGTGTCCTCCGCCAGGCGCTCCAGGAGGTCTATGCAGTAGCCATAGCAACACTTGCGCAGGTCGCGGGGCACCGAGCCATTGGCCAGCGCAGCGAAAAGGGCGTCCAGGGTGGCCGAGTCGTTGGTGCCAGGGGCCAGGCACAGCTGCCCCGCCGGGCACTGCCCGTCCTCATCTGGCTCTCGGGCAAACACGAATGGGTGCTCCACCAGCGTCACTACGCGCAGCTTGGGCCGGGCCTGGACGCCCAGTGGGGGCGGAGGCCGCGCAGCTGCGCCCCTGGGCTCCAGCTCCAGCCTCCCGTCCCGCCAGCTGCCCAGCGTGGCCCAGGCCGGGGTGCCCAGCGGATCCTGAAGCAGACTCCACACCCGGAAGTGCCGGGACATGTGCACCTGGGAGGAGCTGGTCACCCACACTGGCCCCGTGCGGCCCTGGAAGGATGTGTTGCCCAGGAACCTGGCAGGAGATGGCGGGCAGGCAGGTGTCAGGCAGCGGGAGCCCGCCCAGCAAAGCTCAGACCCCGCTACTCCATACTCTCAGCACACATCCCGACCACAGTGGACGCTGTTGCGTCCTTCCCACACTAGATCCCCTTCCCAGGCTCTGCTCCCACCAAGACAGGAACAAAGCTGCCATTTTGTGAGGGCCACAATGCCTGGAACACAAGTGCCCAATAATGTTGCCCGGGGCAGAGGCGGCTCCATGTGGGGGCTGCACACCCTTCCCAAGCAGGGTCCTCTCTCACCGTGCCAAGAAGCGGCGGGAGGACTTGGGCCCAGCTGGCTGCAGGTCGTTGCAGTTGACTGTGGTGGGAAGGAGGGTGCGCTCCGGCTGTACACGGGCTGCACTGCCCAGCGCCTGTGTCACCAGCTCTACCGCATCGTGGATGGCAGCCTCCAGTGGGGGTCGAGCCACCTCGCCCAGTGCCAGCAGCCCAGGTGGCAGGCCCTCGGTGGGCAGTGCCTCAGCAGGCAGTGGTGTGCCCAGCAGCCAACGGGGCCCAGGGGGCACGGCCTTCAGCACCTGCTGGGCTGGGGCCACATGACAGCCAAGGAGCACAGCTGCTGGTACCGGGCCTGAGCCCCCCACTGGCGCCCCAAGCGGGGCCAGACGGGCCTGCAACCCTATATTGCGCATGTCCGGCCTGCTCAGGTCCAGCACGAGCTTTGGGGCCCGGCCAGCCCGGCTTGTCCAGAGGGCCACCAGGCCATCAGGGTCCCGCACACGGCAGAGGGCCAGGCCAATGTCCTCCCAGGCATGTGCCCGCAGCACAGACACCAGCACGTCAAGCAGCATCTCTAGGGGGCTGGCCCAGTCCAGTTGTAGGTGGAACGGGTTCTGGGAAGGGGGTGGTCACAGTCAGGGCTGGCAACCTCCATGTCCCACCACCCCTTTCCCACCCACATTGGTAGTTGTTCAATAAACAGATGTTACCTTGATAACTGGATCTTGTGCCTGCCTCCTTCCAGCCCACTCCTGCTCTAAGCCCTTTTGTGACTCTCCACAGCCACAAGCACAAATCCCAGCCTCCCTGGCCTAACATTCAGGGCCTTCTCTTGTTTCTCTGGCCACCCTGGTAGCACTTTGAGGCTTTAGGCACGTGCCATTCCCCATCTGGAATACCTTCTTCCTTCTATGCCAGCCAACTCCTACACATTCTTCAAAACCCAGCCCCATTGCCCCCGCTCTGTTTAGACAACCCCATCCCCCACGCAGAACCCTGGCT
Organism: Rhinolophus ferrumequinum; assembly: GCF_004115265.2. Lineage (NCBI taxonomy): Eukaryota > Metazoa > Chordata > Mammalia > Chiroptera > Rhinolophidae > Rhinolophus > Rhinolophus ferrumequinum. The sequence continues at coordinate 61,960,053 of NC_046301.1, forward strand.
CCCACTTTGGACTCCCCAGCCTTGAGTCCCTCACTCACCGCAGTCCTGAACCCACCCAGCCCTCCCACCTAGGGAGCCCCTGGAGGGCCCAGGACTGGGGCTCCCTGTCTACAAACTGACTGATGCCCTCATGCTCAGAACTAAGCCAGAGTGCTTCCTCTTAGAATCCTTCCCCTCCTACATATCACTCCAGGCAAGCCAAGGGCTGAGGTGCCCAGTAGCCCCCAGAAAGTTTTCCTGGATTTGCTCGGCCTGTGAAGGACGAGAGAGCTTTGCCTGACATCGGAGGTGGTGGGGTGTTGCCGGCATAGGGACAGGACGCCCAGTGCTGGGGGACAGTTCCTGGGCGGTCAAGCGAGTCCCCACAAAAGCCCCAGTTCCAACTGCAGGGACCCAGTTCTTGGAGGCGAAAAGCAGAGGGTACCACAAGCCTGGATTTGGGTCTTGCATATCTCCCACCTTGAGGAAGCAGGGGGTCCCCAGCGGGTCTCAGCACAGGGACTGCAGGGTCAATGGGACCCTGGCCTCCTCCAGGGTCAGGGACTCCCCTCCCTGAAGAGAAGGGAGGCCTGAAGGGGGTGGGTTTGGAGGGAGGGAGTCTGCTACCAGCCCCCATGTCCCCGTGTTGGGCCCCTCCCTGCTGGCCCTGGGAGGAGGGGTGTCTTTCCTTGGGTCACAACAGGGTCTCCAGGGCCCTGCCAATCATCCTTCTCTCCTTTTCCCATTTTATATTTTCGTCCCAAATCCGGGTCTAAGGTGGGGGTGGAATCTAGAAGAGAAAATCAACTCCAAGGAGTTGTAGAGGATGGAGAAGGCTGGAGGGCTTTGGAATGACTAAGTGACTGGTGACTCAAGAAGGGCAACCCCGGGAGCGCGAACAAGGAACCCCGCTTCCTCTTCGTAGCCCCGCGGTCCTGCCTGGTGGGAACCAGGAGGCTCCCTCAGATCTGGAAGGGCCGCGCACAACGAGGGGGATGGGTCCTGGGGGCAAAGGTGACAGGGACATCAGTGGCGAGACTCCACCACCAAGGCCCAGGGAAGGGGTATGCACGGGAGTTCCATGCCCCAAGGGGGCATCCTGTGTGTTCGGCCATCGGGCGTTCCAGAACCGCGTGGGTCCAGGGCTTCAGGTCCCCGCGCTCCTGGGCCTCCGTCATCCAGACTCCCGGGCATCCCCGGGACTCCTGCATCCGCCGTCCAGAAGTTCGGGTCCCGAGCTCCCCAGGGATTCTGGTCAGGGACCCCCACTGCCCGCGTCTCAGGACCTCCCTCATCCGCACCCCGGGTTCCCATGCGTCCTGACGCCCAGCGTCGCGCCTACCGGGGTGCCAAGCGGCGCGCGCGCCTCCCGCCGGAGCACGCTGAGCACGGGGGTCTCAGTGACGGCTGCCAGGAAGTGCAGCTGCAGCAGCTCGGGCCGCGCCTCGGGGAAGGCGAGCACCGCCACCACGCCCGGCTCCGCCAGCGTCTGGCACAGGCCGCGGGCCAGCGAGGCGGGATCGCGAGCCGGGGGTGCGGCGGCCACCAGCTCCAGACTCAGGTTGTACGGCATCCGCGGCGCCAGGGCAGCCCGGGCCAGGGCGGCGCGGGCGCGGGCGCGGGCGGTGGTCGTGCGGGGCAGAAGGACGCCCAGGCGCACGGAGCCCCCCAAGCGCGCAAGGACGCCGCACGGCTGCGGGTGGCCCCCGGCGGGCCCGGGACCCAGCGTCAGCGCCAGGGCGAACCACAGCGTTCGCACAAACTCCATCCCAAAGTTGCCGGCAGGAGCTGCGGGACGGAACTGCTGGTACCACGCTCTGGGGGCGGGATCCCCGCCGACCCAGGCCACTCCCTTCCCCGCCCCCGCGGGCTGGAGCACCCCTCCATGCCCAGTTCCGCCGACCTGCTCCCGCCCTCACTCCCTCCCAACCCCCCAATCACAGGGACCCACTAGGGAGGAGTGGGACCCACTACCCAGGGCCGGGAAACGGAGGCTCAGACGGCCAGGAAGCGCGGGGGCGGGACATAACCATTGCTCTTCCCCACTGTGCCAGCGAAATTATCTCCACATTCTACAAATGAAGAAGCCGAGGCTCGACACCAAGGAGACAATTTGGTCAAAAATTGTCCCTACACAGCCATTTTACTCCAGGACACCCCCTCCTGCCTGGGAATGTGGCCCATTGTTCAGTCAGAAACACTGCAACCCAAGAGCGTTCAGGACTTGTCTCCATGGTCACACAGCAGCCCCTCACCTTCAGTTAGAAATGTCTACCCATACCAACCCATCTGTGTGTGCTCCAACATCGTGTGCACTCTGGGGAAACCGAGGCAAGTGTATCTGATGGGAACCTAAAGGATAGATCTCCTGCCTTCTAGCTGTTGGCAGGGAACTTGGACTAGAGAACTCCTCTTCAGCCTTCAAGACCCAGTGCCAAGTGCCCTTGCTCTGATAAACATTCCTTGCTTGCCGCCCTAAAAGATGTAGAGCGTCCCCCCCCCACACACACACATCTAAGCTTCCCCTGCCTATGGTAACGTCATCTTTTTGCTTTCTTACTTACTGGACATCACTCCCACTCAACTCTGGGAGGGCAAGGGTGGATCCAGCTTGTTAACTCCTCTGCAGGGCTTGCATAGGAGGAACTCTGCAATTGATTGTTGCTTGAGTAACTGTTCAGACGAAGACACTTGATTACATCATCCTCCACTGCTCAAGAACCTTCCATAGTTCCCTGCTGTCTGCTAATCCCCAAGCCTTCCGGTGTTCTCTGGGACTCCCATCAAACGACCTGGGGTCCCTGTGGCCCTGGCATACAGCAGGTGCTCAATAAACATGGGCAGAATCAGGGCCAGCAGCACCCTGCATGGAATTCTCACCACGTCCTCCCTGGGGTGGGTGTGGGGCTAAGACAGAAAACACATCTTCCAGACACCTTTAGGGTGCAGAGCAGCTGCCCAGGCACAGAACGTTCCAGCTCTAACGAATAATCTATACTTGTTTTTTTTTTCCACACAAACACATTCCCTTTTGGAGCCAGTGTTAGGGGGCAGGGAAAACACTCCATTAAATGAATAAAAATGCCAAGTGCCAGCCAGCATTAGGGACAGAAGTTTGTGAGCACTGCAATGAGGACTGGGTGGCTGGGTTCCAGGTGACAGGGAACGCCTCAGCCAGTCATCCCAGCATAGGGAAAGTCCCCAAGGATCCCAGGTTTTGGGACCCTCCCTGCCTGAGGCCACCATCATGCCAGGGGGTACCACTAGTGCTGGGTGAGGTACGGGTTCTAATGTCCTCAGGGACCACGTTGGCCTCATCCCACCCTGGGGTACATGACATGAGCCCTCAGAAAAAGGGACCCGTCCTGGGTAGGGTCCTCACCCTCATCCCACCCCCAGCAGAGACTCAGATGGTCAATCGACAAACAATGGCCTTCTGTGTCTGGCTTCTCACTGAGCATGCCCTCAAGGTCCATCCACGGTACAGCAGGTGTCAGAACGTCCTTCCTTTTCAAGACGGTCTGGATGAACCAAGTTTATCCGTCCACCCATGGGTGGACAATTGGCTTGCTCCCACATTTTGGCTGTTGTGCATACACTGCTGTGAACACAGGTGTGTAATCTTTAAGTCCCTGCTTTGTCCTTTTGGGTGTCCACCCACCCAGAAGTGAGACTGCTGGGTCACATGGCGATTGTTTCATTTTTTGAAGAACTGCCAGACTATGTCACAGTGGCTGCCAACCAGCTGTGTGTGAGGGTCCACTTTCTTCACCTCCTCTGACACTTGTTTTCTTTGCAGGTGTGAGGTGCCATCTCATTGTGGTTTACACAGAAATTGCCAGCACACAGTAGTCCCGTGAGGATCAGGGACTGTCAGCATCTCCCCTCTGGCAGTGACGCCCAGTATTTGGGGCTAAATTGTACAAAGCAGCACATACAACTCTTCTAGACCAGAGTGCTAAGAGCACCACTTCCTGTGCGCTGCTTGTGTCGCACGTCAGCTAGGCACAAGCTCCCCAAAGCTCCTTGCAGGCCCAGGACGGGGGACACCCCCTTTTAGAGATAAAGAAACTGAGTCTCAGAGCCAAACACGGCTCATCTGAGGCCACATGGTGATTTCAGGCAGGACAGGGATGAAGTCAGCGGGCTGCGCCCTCACGGCCACGTGTTGTCTGCAAGGAGCGTGGTGGGCTGGCTGACCTCCGAGCCCTCCGTCGTGGCCTGCAGAGGGAGGAAGGGTGACCTTCCAGGCCCGCACTGGACAAGCAGTGGGGACAGTGTGGACGTGGAAGCCATGTGCATGTTGATGCTTCCCCCACACCCCAAAGCTGTGGGGCAGCACCCCATCTCCCTTGCCCAGAGCACCCCAGCAGCTGAGGGTCCAGCATGCTGTTCGGGGGCGGGGGGGGGAAGGCTCTGTTCCTGGGAACCTGTTGGGAAACAGCCACCCCCAGGGAAAGATCCAGACCCAGGGGAGGCCGCGGGACGGAGCTCAGGATCATGGCGACCTGCAAACTTGGGCTGGGACTGACGAGACACTCAGGCAGCAGCCCCCGTCCAGAACTAGCCCCACATCTGCTTCCCCAGCAGAGGGGGAGGGGCACATGTGGATGGGCAGGGGTGCCCTCACCACGGACAGGGCCCAGGTGTCAGGCCCTGGCAGGTAAGGTGCCCCTTGGGGAGCACGACCCCATCCAGAAGCTCCCCCATGTCCTGGACTCTGTAAATCGACCTCCAAGCACCCAGTTTTGTTGATTGTTGGCCACAGACCCCGCTGCATGTGAGAGAGACGTGGCCCCCATCAACCAGCAGGCCCCTTCACTTGGCATGGACAGCACAGCCCCAGGTACCATCGTGTCTGAGCCCCCTGGAGACAGGTACAGAGGATAGAGCCCCGGGAAGGATGATACATATTAGCCTAAAAGCATGAACTCGGCGCTAGCTGCTGGCTCGAGGCTGCAGTTATTACAGCGCCCACTAAATCACACAGGTTTTCTGGATCATTAAGTAGGGCTGTCAGTGGGGGAGTAGCTTTCTGGAAGATTCTGAGGGCAGCCTTAGGGCTGATGCGTCTGGGCTGGGCTCCAGGTGCTGACTGGCAGCTGGCAGTGTCTCCAGGGTAGGGGAGGCGTCTAGCCGCCTTCAGGCCCTTGCCACTGAGGAGAACATTGTGGTCAAGTGGACCAGGTGTGTGTCCCTCCAGGGGACTTCGGCCCAGAAATGGCCGTCAGCCCAGAGCCCCTGACTTGATCCAAGTGGAGGGGACCCTTGGTGGCCATCAGGACAGGGCCACCCCTGGCTACCTCAGCCTGCCGATGAGGCCCCCCCTCCAGGCCCCTCCCATGGAGGGCAGCCCGGCCTGTGCTGTGGTGCAAAGGTGCTGTGTGACAGGCGAGTGTGTGGAAAGTCTACGTACCCCAGCTTCCACACACTGGACGTTTAACAGTCGGGCTCTGACAGCCCCTGCCTCAAGGGTCCTGGAGCCCAGTCTGGGACCTGGGACAGCCCTCGGCACACATGGAGGCCCAAGGAGGACAAGCTTTTAGGTCTTTTGTTAAAAACAGAGCACCAATATGACACAACAGACACCAGTGGTCAACACTCAGACAGAAGGATCCCTCACAAGGGTAACAATCCAAACGTGAGTGGGCGGACGACGGGCTCGGGTGGGCGGCTGGTCCCGGGGAGGATCCACTGGGTCAGCTGACCAGACAGCTGGAGTGGGACAGGCGGGATCGCGGCTTGGCCCAGAGGCCCCAGGCAACGGGTGGGGGTCCCGGTACCCGCACTCACTTGGCTGGCCGGGTGATGATGCGGGTGGAGAAATCGAAGAGATCTCGGTTGATCTTGCGCAAATTCCGCACCTCATCCTCCAGCTCTGTCACACGAATCCGCAGCTGGTCCTGGCCACCCAGCACGCTCTGGGGAGGGGCAGGGGCTCAGAGGGGAAGGGACTTGGACACGCGCACAAAGGAGGGGGTTCTCCTCCCCAATAAACAGCCCCTCCCCACCTCCCTCCGGATGCTGCCCTAGCGGCCTGGGCCCTGCCCCCTGCCCCCCTCTATGGCCCCATCTATCAACCCCGCCCACCACTCCCCCAAACCCACCCCTCACTGCCGGCCCCGCCCACCTTTTCCATCGTGCTGCACATCACCGCATGCAGTTGGTCCAACCGCTCCAAGTAGCTGGGCTCTGAGCCCTGCAACGAAGGGACTGCGTCAGTGACCTGGGGGCTCACCCACGCCACTCACATCACCCCAATGGTGAGGAAGGTGTCACGCTGACGCCTGCTCACAGGCGGGAAGACTAAGGCTCTGAGAAAGGGTCACCAGGTGCCTGGCTGGGGGTGACTTCTCTGTGGAGCCCACAGCTTCAACCCCACATCCAGCAGGAAGCAACGTGCAGCCTCCTCAGATCTGCTTCCTGCTGCAGAACCTGTACCCCACAAGGCTCAGGGGACAGCGATACTCAAGTACTCAAGGCCACACCACAGGCATGGGACTGGGGTCAGGCCTTGGGGGACGTGCAGAAAGCAGGATCCAGAAGGCTCCAGAGGATGACCAGATGGTACGTGGGCAGAGCCCAGTGAGATGGACAGATGCTGCTGCAGCAGGGGGGGCTGCCCGAGGGGCCTGGGCACCCCTGTGGGGCATGTGTGATTCCAGGGCATGGAAACAGGGCAGGAACACAGACCGGCCTAGCCCCGGCTGAAGACAGGCAGGCGGGCCACCCCTGGAGGGGAACAAGGTGGGTCCCAGGGGCGTGAGCGCCATCTACTGCCCTGCTGGAGAAGGCACTGGACACACACTGCCTCTGGGCATGCTTGCTGGGGAGTGCTGTGAGCCGCTTCCACTCTGGAAGGTTCTGGTGCTTTCTGAGGTCAGGGGGGGGGCCACTAGGCTGGGCTCAGCCACATGGTCAGAGGGACCTTCTCACTGAGGGCGTTATGTGGAGGGCCTTCGTGGGTGTCTGAACAAAAACTCTGGCCAGGAAGCAGACTCAGAGGGAATGCACACTGCAGAGGCCCAAGGCAGGGACACCTGCTGTGGGACCTACCTGCTGGTGGAGGCCCAGGCGCAGGGCGAGGGCCCCACGGTGCTGCTCGTCCCCATGCTCGGCACCCAGCAGGTGCTTGTTGAAGTGCGGCAGGGGCAGGCTGGGCCTGAAGTCGGAGCTTAGCATGCTGAGCGGGGCCAGCATGATGGAGGCGTTGGTTACCGGGCCTGCAGTGGGGTGGACGGCTGCTCAGGAGGCCACAGCTCCCGCCACTCCTCACACCTACCCCCTGTCCAGGAGTGGCCCAACCCCTTTCCTCTGCCTGGTGCCGCCTCCCAGCACCTGGCCCGCTGGCTGTGGACACGTAGCTTCACGACCTCTCGCTCTCCTGTCCTCATTCCTGAGCCCCCGGTCTTCCCCAGCCCCACCTTTGAAGGTCATCGTCCTGATGCACTGCTTGCTCTGGACGTCCCAGAGGCGCACAGTCTCATCATGTGAGCCAGAGAGCAGCACACTGCCGTCAGTGGACACAGACAGGCAGGTCACCTGGTTCCTGAGGATACAGGCCCGAGAAATGGTGTTGCAAATGACACCTCACACCAGGAGAAAGAGAACAGGGCCCCTTTCCTGCTCCCCATCCAGTCCCCGCACCTGTGGCCTTTGAAGACCTTCCCGCTGTCCTGTTCCGGCTGGAAGCTTTTCTCTCTCTGCCCAGGCTGCAGAGGCCAAGGAGCCAGTGACCAGAGGGACACTGTGGCACCTCAGCCCCAGGGGAGCCAGGGTACTGAGGGTGATAGGCCAGGGCGGAGCCCGCTGGGCACAAGGACCCGGACACAGGCAGGATGGACGGTCCCAGAGCCTTTGGAGGATGGACCCTGGGTATCCCGCCACCCCCTAAGCCTCCAACCATGAACCCAAGCACCTGTCACTCACCCAGGTGCAGAGGTCAACCTGGAAGATGGAGCCATCGCTGCCCCCACAGAACATGTGATGCTCAGCCAGGTCCATGGTTACAGCCATGACGCTCACGTCAAAAAGCACTGAGAGCAGCAACTCGCCAGAGGAGATCTCCCACAGCTGGAGGCGGGCGGGGTGTGGGATGGGCACTCCATGATACCAGGGTCCCAGTGGGGCGGGGGTGCTGGTCTGAGAGCTGGACAGCCCTGAGTGAGAGACCCTGGATCCCATGGGACCTCGGACGGGAGCTGTCACCCCGCGGCTTCTTGGGGTTGGGAGACTTAGCTTCCCTGAGACACAGATCGGTTCTTGTGCCCAGGACCCCTTGCCACTACCTGCTTTAGCTGCTGACAGCTGTGTGTTCTGCCCTCCACCTCCCAACAGACAAAGACCCAAGGGCTGCGTGCCCTCAAATCCCTGAGGTTTAGCCAGGGAGCTGCTGGGCGCAGGCTGCCAAGTGGGAATTTCCGAGCCAACACGGGCCTGGACTGTCCACCCTCTGGATGTCCTTGAGGCTGGAAGCATCAAGGGATTAAGAGCTGCCTGGAGCCACCAGCCTGGGGGGAGCAGGTGATTCACCACCTCACGTCAGCCAAGAACCCGCCAGCCACCTGGCCTCAGCTACAGATCCACTGGGGGGGAGGGTGGTTCCTACCTTCACTGTCTGGTCCAGTGAGGCAGTGGCGACCCGGGCCAGGGGCCCCCCAAAGCCGCAGTGCAAGTCTGTGATGGGGAGGGTATGGCGGGACCAGATGTGCCGGGGGACCGGGGTCCTGGAGGGGTCCACCTGCAGCACACTGCGGGAGGAGTAGACTCAGGGGAGAGGCTCCCTGCCCTCTCTGCTGAGGCCTCACTGGCCAGAGGCTGCAGACCAGGTGCTCCACAGCCGGGCGTGGGCCGTGAGGGTTGGGATGCTACCTGCACAGGCTCCACACCAGCACCAGGCAGTCCTTGCCCCCCGAGAGGAAGTAGCTGCTGTCTCCTGTGAACCGCAGGCAGGAGACATCCTGATAGTGACGGCTCAGGATGACAAGGAGGTTCCCCGTGGAGACCTGGGGAAGGGGGCACATCGGATCAGGGCAGGAAATGGGCCACAGCACCTGGCCCCTCAGCTGCCAGGTCACCGGGGAGCATGAGTCTGCCCTGTTCACTGCACCAGGGTTTGGATCACCCAAGGAACCCCACCCAGCACAGGGTGAGAGATTGTGTGACTGCTGTCCCCAGGTAAGGCAGGGGCAAGTAATAAGGCTATGAGGGAACAGGTCCCTAGGAGCAGCTGCACCCAGGACAAGCAAGAGGGCGGCTCCCAATGGTGATTCTGTCACAGCAGGAAGTCACAGTCTTCTGGGCTGGCTGTGAGGGGCTTCAAAGGCAGGTCTGGCAGGAGGGACTAGGGGTGGGGACGTCTCTTGCTGTGAAACCTAGGAGAGGGGCGTCCCAAGACCAGCAGGAAACGAAGAAGTTCGATCTATGGAAGGCGGAGGAGCCCAGTGGCAGTGAGGTGAGCCTATCACACGACACATGGCAAGGGCCACGGCATGAGGGTAGGATAGCACAGATGCTGTTGTGAATGGAAGTGTGTTCCCCAAATAACTACGTTCACGTCCTAACTCCTGGATCTTGAGACCTTAATTGAATACAGAGGCTTTGCAGGTATAATCAGTTCAAGTGAGGTCACACAAAAGCAGGGTGGCCCTAACTCCAACAACCAGTATCCTCAGAAGAGGGGAACTTGGATACAGATGCACAACTGCTTACCCCACAGCCCCCACCCTAAGGATTTCCAGCCTCCCCCACCTACTCAGCTGGGGGACAGGCCAACAGTGGCAGCTTATGGGAGCCAGGGCGGCTGGCTGAAAGCCCTGGGCCTGGGCTCCTGCTTCTGGTTGGCCGTGTTGGATACCCCCTCGGGGCACAGCTCATACTGGTCAGAAATTCTCCAAGGATAGGTGAGCCAGGGCCACACAGCAACCCCCACCCGCCAAGACATGCCCTAAGTGTCCCTCATCATGGAGGGGCAACCCCCTAAAATGTCCCCCATCAGGCCATGGGGCACTGCTTTCTACCATGTCCCCTGCTCCAAGCTGGCAGAGACCGGAACAAGACTTTCTCCCATGATGGGCAAACTGTGAGGGGCAACTATGGCCCGAGCAACTGCTTCCTAGTTTCAGAATCAGGACGAAGGTCTGAAGGCCCCAGGGCGAAATGAGGAAGCCCTTCCCATCTCTGTGGTCCTTCGATTGTTCACAGAGAACTCAATTCTCTCAGTATAACTCTGGGAGAGGTGCCCAAGCTGTTTTGCAGGTGCAGACAAGGTCAGGCAGGGAACACAACATGGTGACACCCACCTTCTGGCCACAGATCCTGACTGACTGCACAGGAGGCTCCCCTCAAACATACCTGACTATTGGTAACAACACCATCGGTGGTCTAATAACCCAGTGGCCCAGAGGTCAAACCCCACAACCTCGGCTCTGTGCTCTGCTTACCTCCCACAGGTATGTGCTTTCTGCAATGCCCGCCAGCACATAGAGGCCGTTGGGCGACGTGGTTAGACAGGTGACAGGCCCGGGGCACATGATCTTCTGCTGGAGCTGGTCCTACAGGGACATAAGAAGCCTCTGAGCTTCATGCAGAACTCAGGAGCAGGGGGCAGTGAGGAGAGTGGGAGGGGGAGCCCAGGCAGCTGGTAAGTCCAAGAACGCCAGAAAGAGGAGCGGAAACAGGGATGGTTTGAGCAAATCCACAGTTCAGCAAAGAAGCACTACGTTCCAGCCGAGGCTTTGCAGGCTGGAGGTGGGAGGTTTGAGGATCCTCGAATAAAACCAGGACGGTACTCCATCTGGGTGGGGGGGGCCAGAGGGTCCCTCTGGGCATGGGGATGGGCAAGGCCCAGAGGGTCCAGGAGGGGCATCGGGGCTGGAGAGCACAAAGACCAATCGGCTGGTTCCCCAATGCTGCCTTCCTAAGGTCCCACCTACGACCACGACCTTAAGCCTTAGTTTCCAAAACTCTAAAATGGGAAAACTTTACGAATGGTCTGTGGACCGCACCAGACAAAGCCAGGGACCAGTTTACCCCAAGGAATGTCAGCTAGTACAAAAGGGGAAGCGAGCAGCTGCAAGGGTTGCATTTTGTGGTTGCTTTAACAGGAAACACCGTGGACCCTGATGAGGAAGGGTAGTATCTTCTGGGGGAGCATAAATGCAAGAGGTTCCCGGGCTACCCTTTCAAGGGGGTTCCCCAGGCCTCATACCCTCTCTCTCCAAGTTGACGAGAACCACGGAACCTCAACTGCAAACTCTTCTTTTAAATTTCCGCCCATTCGTGCACAGATCCCCTAAAGGTCTCCTCACCTCCCCAACCCTTCATGTACTCCAGCACCGCTGCCTCAGAGACCCGCCCCTCAGCCCCTCCAAGCCGCAGTCCTCAACTCTGCGCGTGCTTCTCAACGGATCCCACCCGCCCCGGGGCGCGCGCCTCCCTCCACTGAAAAGACCCCAGACCCGTGCATGCGCAGAGCACCCTAAATGAGCCGCATCCCCGACACACACACACATCCAGTTCAGTGCAGCCCCCACCAACAGCAGTCTAGGGAGCCCCGCGCCACCCCCCGCCCCGCCAACGGAACCCGGGCCCGCGCCGCCGCACCTTCCGCTGCAGCTCCCAGGCGCTGATGTAGTTCTTGCCCAGCTGCGCCGCCAGCAGGTACTCGCCATTGAGCAGCGCCAGGCCGCGGGGCCCAGCCTGGCCGCCGCGGTACGTGAGCAGGTTGGCGCCCGAGTGCAGCTCCCACACAACGCAGCTCCACAGCTGGGCGGACGAGTCTGTACACACGGCCACCTCCATGGGCGCCGCCATCTTCCTCCCCCACCGCCCCGGACGTGCGTCATCACCAGCGAGACGCAAGCGACGGCACCGCGCAGGCTAGAGCGGCACCCACGTTGCCCCGCCCCCGGCGGCTGGCCAGCCAGTGCGTGCTTACGTGCGTCGGGGGGCGGGCTTCCCTGTGAATTGGCATTTCTATCTCCGCTCGGCTGAGAATCAAGGCGCGGTGGCACCGCCTGGTTAGAGATCGTGGAAGGAACCCTCTTTCAAAACTAGATGGAGAAATCTAGGCCCAGGGTCTCCTGCGAGCAGTTAGTAGCTTTAGAGCCTGGAAATCTGGCTTGACCATTTCCGCTGGGAGCTTTGGGCCAAGTGACTCAACCTCTCGGATTTTCTTTTTTATAATGAGCAAATGATAAAGTACCGATCTCACAGGCCCAAATGGGACAGTGTACGTAAAGCACAGACTACATATCTGACATAACATACCTAGCTGGCACTCAACACATGTAATTAAATTGGTTTTCACGGATCCACCGTCTGCCTCCCCCTGGACCTCTTTTCTTTGGGGGCCACAAAAATCTACGTTTTTATTTCAGGAATTTGGTGCAGCCCAAGCAAGTAGGGAGCACCTAACCTCAGGTTAACAGCTGCCACATCTTAAAACAGCGTATTTTAAAATACGGAATTAGTTGACAATCTTTGAAAAGGGACAAATCACTTAAAAGTCGAGACCTCCAGCTCGGGAGATTTGGCTGTCCGAGGCGGTGTATCCACAAGCAACACTGGGGGTGCTGGACCCAGGGTGCTTGCAACAGGGCCCAGAACCTGGTGCCCAAGCCGCTGGAACGGGCGCCCAGAGCGTGGGGAACCACAGCCCCACCCCGGCCACCAGGTGGCAGGCTTGAACCACCGACCGGATGGTCGAGGTTGGGCCGCGCCCAAGCTCCCGCCCACCGCGCCGCAGTTCAACAGTTATAGGGAGGGAGGAGCGTCGCGGGGGACCGCCGTGGTTTGGGGGTCTGGAGGAAGGGCTTCGCACAGGAGGTGTCGCTTGAGCGAGGAGCAAGCAATTTGAAAAGAAAGATGGGCAGAGGTAGTGCCAAGGCCCTGAGGCCCCCTGGATGGGGGGCTGGGCCATGCAAGGCCTTGTGTGCAGTGGGGAGCCTGGATTGAATTTTATCCTGTGGTGGGGGGCACATAGGAAACTGAAAGACTTTTGTAAATTGAGAAGAGCTGGGTGTTGCAACCCCCCTGCTAAATGGGGAAACTGAGGCAGGGACCACCTAGTCCAAAGACAAGTTGGAACTAGAATCAGCTGCTCCTGATTTCGATCTTCAGGACCAGCTGATGCCCCCAGGTTCCTTAAATATTGTTATTAAAGTGCAAAGAAGAGAAATAAGACACCTTGAATGCTAATTTACACTTTTCAACCACCAAAACCAAAAATCTTTTTGGTTTTTCCAAAACGAAAGTTTTCTTTGAATCCTGAAATCCGGCACTTCTGAGCCGTGGGGCAGGTCACTGCCCAGGTTTGGGCCTCAGTTTCCCCACGTGCAAAGTGGGGGTTGCCCACAGCAATGGGATTTGGGCCCTGGGTCTGTGTCCTTGTCCCGGGAAGTCTGGCCTGGAAGTTTCTGAATTCCTGGGTTTCCAGGACAGAGGCGGGCCCAGCAGATGTGGATTGTAGGAGCACCCATTGTGCCAACGGGGACAGGGGCTCTGATGGTGGAGGTTCAAGCAGGGGCAGGCCCAGGCAGTGCCCCAGGGCAGGGCAGCTGGATTGCAGTCAGGCCCCCTTGCAGGCCTCTCCCTCTCCTCCATCCCCTGGGGACCCAGCTCGGCCAGGCTGCTGTGTCAGGTCACAGGTCACCCCACCCCCAGCCCTTCCCGGAATGAGGACAGACCAGTTGTGTCAGAAGAACAGGACAAAAGCCACACTCTGGGGGCCTCCAGACCACCCAGTCACCAGACCTCCTTGGTGCCAGCCCGGTGCCTCCTCCCAAATCCGAGGCTGGGAGGCTGTGATGGTGGCAGCAGCAGCAGTCTGGGAAAACTGAGGCACTAGGGCCCACACACCCACTCTGATCTAAGCCCCTGTTCTCTGTTTCCTACACATTTATTCAACACCTCCTGTTTGCAGGCACTGAGGAACCAAACCAGATTGGAAAGGCAGCCCAGGCCCAGCCCTATTTTGTGCCCTGCCCACCAGAGGACGAGGGGAACATTTGAACAAACCCACAGTCCCCATGGTGTGCACTAATGGTGGAAGAACAGCAGATGACTGCAGTGAAGACTGTCTTCTTTTTCAGGCGTTCTTTCAGCCACCATCCCCCCCACCTTAGCTCTGCTAATAAGGCCTGGTTTTGAGTTTCACCTCCTGGGAGCCTCCCCCACCCCACTCCTAACAAGCAGAGCAGGAGGCCCAGGAGGCTGGGCTGGGGAAGTGGGGAGGAGGTGGTGGGGCCTGACCCCTCCCTGCATCCCCCCCAGGGGCTGTGTGACCTCAGGGCCTTCTGCCCCTCTCTGGGCCTCTTCAGCAGAGGAATGAAGATGCTAGACTGGTCCATCCAGTTTGCTGGAAAAGGGCCTTTAAAAAAACTTTTCTTTTATCTCCCTGGGGGACAGGGGACTCAGAGAAGCAGGTGGGTTGACCTCTGTCTTCTGACCTCTTCAGGTCCCCAAGGTTCATGGAGGTGGGACCAAGACTTAGCAACCCATTCCTGGCATGGATGGAAAATGCCCCATGAAATGGGCCAGAAAAGGTGCATGGGAATTGACCAGCTGCCACAGGAGGGGGTTGTTTTTCCGACTCCTAACCAGCCCTGAGGGCTGAGCAGGAGGCAGGCATCAGCCCAGGCCAACCAGATCACCCCTTCGTCTGGTTTCTTTGGGGCCGCACTGGACTGAAAGGCAAAATGTGAACCAAACCACAGTGGGAAGGCTCTGGGGGACAGGGTGGGCTCCGAGGCCCTGGAGGCAGGACAAATAGGAGTGGGGTCTGATAATGGGCCCCAAGGTGGGTGTGACCCCCGTGTCAGAGCAGGGAAGCAGAGGAGCAAAGGAGCAAACCAGGCAAAGGAGGGAGGAGAGGGGCAGAGGAGAGGGGCATTCCAGGCAGCAGGAAGGGTATGTGCTAAGGCCCAGAGGCAGAGGCAGGCCCAGGCTGGTCTCCTTCGAGAACCAAAATGAAGTCAGCAAGGAGCGGGCAGGGGCCAGGCCACATTCCCTGGGGACTTGAGTCAGACAACCCAGAGTGACCAGGGCATCAGAACCCAGGATTATAGGAGGCTTAGGCTAGGGTACTGGGGCACCAGGAGAGTGACATTGAGGGGGAGGGGGCTGCCTCTCAGATATGGTTTCGCCAGGGTCCCCCCATGGGCACTGCTGACACCAGTCATTCTCTGTGGGGGGCCGTCCTGGACACTGGGGTATTAAGCAGCACCCCGGGCCCCATGCCCTCAATTCCACGAGCACCCGCCATGTGACAACCACAGATGTCCCCAAACATCGCCCAGTGTCTTCTGGGGGCACAGTCCCCACTGGAGGACCCCTGTGCCTTCTGCCACCTGGACCCCAGGAGGGTGGGACGACGCCCAAGAAACTACCACCAGAGACGTTTTCTGTTAAAAGTCAGAAGTGTTTTTTGTCTTGTTTTAATATCTCATCAGCTTTACAGGGTTACAATTGTCTTAAATATTTCTGAAGTTTAAATACAATCTGAATAATAATGTTATAAAATGTAAACTTTCAGTGTTCTTTTAAATTTCAAAATCACACCCCTTTGTTTTTTTTGTGGGTTTTTTTTTCTGTTTTTTTTTTTGTTGTTGTTGTTTTTTTGTCTTTTTTAAAATTTTTCCCCTTTTAATACCTGAATGTTCTGCAAAATTTAAATCCTTACAGGCCGCCCTGCCAGCCAGGGTGATAGGTGAGGCCCAGCCAGAGGTAGAGTAGTTTGTTTATACCTTTTTTTTTTTTTTTTTTAAGTTTTCCCCCCCTTTAACCTGAGTTCAGGCGCAGTCTGCACGCCGTCGGACAAACCCCAGAGAAACTGAAATTTCACATGTCAGGAATGAAAGGCTGAATTTGTGTTTGCCAAGAAAAAAATGCAAAAGCAAAATTAAGGGGAAAAAAGGGTAGAAGTGAGCAAAAATGATGCAAGTGAGAAAAGTGGCCAGACAATCACAAGTACTAAAAACTAACCCAGCCACCCCAACGCCCCACCCAACCCGCCCGACTGGATAGCTGGACAGCCTCGCAGCCAGTTTAAGGGACACAAGGAAGGCTCCAGAAGCAGCCCATCCACAAACATCTCCAGACCAGGGGAACCTGTGAGCCCCTCTCCACCCTGAGTTTGGGGGTCCCTGCCCTTGCCCTGCGGCTAAGCCCCTCATTCCAGAATGAACAGTGCACAAGCCCCTGACTGAGGGCTGCCCTGTCCCCCAGGACCGCCACTGACAGGCCGTGGCCCTGAGCTGGGAGAAGCAGGGGGTGAATGGGGCCCGGAGGCAGAGGCCACAGCTCCCCCCAGCACAGAGGACCTCCTTGTTTCCACCCCCAAGGGCTCCCCCTGTGTCCTCAGCCCCACCTGCCCCCTACAATCATCACCTTCAACAGCAGGCATGCCCTGAGTTACATCTGGGGACCGCGTCGCCCACACGACACGACATCCGGGTCCCCGACACACACAGACACGCAACACACACACAGGACCGGAGAGAGCACCCAGGCAAGGTCTCCGATGAAGCGCACGCCACGAGTGGGAGGGGACAGGTCCCAGAAACTGCTGAGCCCTGAGCCAGCTAGAAGGGCAGGATGGGCAGAGTTTTGGCATCAAGAGTCAGACCTGAGGTAGAAATGGGCAACAGACACCCTGCTCTCCATGAGTGCAGGGCTCCAGGGGGTCAGGTCGGGGAGAAGGGAGAAGTGGGCTTAGATTCTCCATGGGGACAGATTGTGTCTGGGGACAAAAAGATCCCCCTCCCACAGTGATTGTACTGCTGCAGCGAGAACTGGGGAGAGAGCCTTCCAGAAGGTAAAACAGAGAGGAAACCCCAGATGCCCCCAGCCACTCCTTCCTGGAAGTGGGGAGTGTTCATGACCCTGAGATATACCAAAGAAAGGGCTCTGCCCAAAGACACACCACAGCCCCACACCCAAGAAAAACCAGACTGGGGGGCTCAGGATGCTCCCCCCAAGGTGTCCAAGGCAACAAGATGACTTAGGGCGGGGAGGCTGCCCCTTTTGGCCTTGTTAGGCCAGGCTCCGTGGGCCCAATTAGAGGTTTCAGGCTAGCCCTGGGGACAGTGAGCTAATGGCCCCTCACCCCAGAGAAATGAAAACTCAGTGCATGAAAAGAAAAGACCGCTAAGGTGTATTGTAGGAGGCACAGTCCCAACTCTACCTCTTCCTGCGAGGGCTGGGCGGACAAGTCCCCAAACCCCACCGAGGCCTTAAAACAGACAGTGGTACTGCCTCGTGGTGAAGACTGTCACCAGCCCTTGAAATAAATTTCCCCACCCAGCTGACCCACTGACGCCCACCTTTTAATCCGGAGGAGGTGTCATGGAGAAAGTAGTATAGCCTCCTTCTGGGCCTCTAGTTCCTTTAGGAGGAGCTGTGGCCCCGTGTGAAGGAGACAAAAAGGGGTGGGTCGTTCAGAATGCCGTGGCCCCAAAAACCTCACCCTGAGCTAAGCCCGGCTCACCCCTAGTCCCCAATTTTGATAAGTCTTCAAAAGCAGCCCTTTCAGGCACGAGGGAGTCCCCAAGCCATATTCATCCCTGAGACAGGAGCCTGGGGACTGTGACAGGTGAGTCCCCTCCCATGTCCAGGCCCTTTTTCCAGCATTTTCTCCTTTCTAGTTAAGACTTCCAGGTCCCTGACAGGGAGCACAGCACAGCAAGAAAAAGCATCGTTTGTCAGGGTCTGCCATTCAGCATTCATGCCCCCCTGATGGCCCTCCAGCATGCACTGCCTCCACACCCCAGCCCGGCCCACAGCACCTGAGTTCATCGCCTTTTCTGGCTCTAGCCAGGGATCCAGTGTCCTGCGCTGGCCAGCTGCCCACTGCACCACAGGAAATGCACACAAGAACCCAAATCAGTCATGGGAAAAAATTAAAAGGGTATTACTTTCTTTTTTTTTTTTTTTGCTTTTTCAAGTCGTTTCCCTGAATGAACACAAATATAGATATATATAGATATATATAGATATATATATCCTTTTTCTAAGGTTTGATTCCTCCCCAAGAATAAAATAGCATATTTACAAAACAAAACCCCCCAAATCTCTTAAAAACCCTATAGAGCTTGAATATCGCTATTTCTTAAAAAAAAAAAAAAAGAGAGAGAGAGAGAGAAAGAAAAAGAAAAAGAAAGTTCCCAAAAGCAACAAGAAAAAAATTCAACTGATTTTGGCTCAGGGGTTTCATTCAACACAAGGAGCTGGGTGTGGTGAGTATGTGATGTATAGGGAAAAAAAAAAAAAGACAAAAATGAAAACACACAGTGCAGGGATGTATGAGGTAAACAGGATCTGGCCTTACATTGCAACTGGTCCAAACCAGACACCAGGCACACCAGTCCAAGTCAGCCCACCTGGGCTGCAGGAAAGCCCTGGGAAGTATTTGCTGCTTTCTCTTTCCAGATTTCCTTTGCTATTCTCACAATTCATCTCTCTGAATGTCTGAAACCTGAGTAATTCAAGTGTTCCTTGGTTTTCCCCTGTTTTATTAAATTTTCTTTATATATATATATATATGTATATATATTTTTTCTTTTCTTTTTGGCGTTAGCTGTGGCTCCTTTGTGGATATCTCCCCTCCCCACCCGTATCTTCCACCACCCTGGCCCCTGCTTGGCCCACCTCTCGACCCCCTGCCCAATCTGACGGGCTCCTGGGGTTGGGGATGGTGGGTGAGGAGTGGTGCAGTTAAGGCAATGAATTATTTGAGGTAGAAGACGTCGGGGGTGCGGACAACCCCGCCGGCCCCGCCTGGCTGCCTGTGCTGCTGCTGGTCCCACTGTTTCCTCCCCGGCTGCTGCCACCACCGCCTTTGCTGGGAGCCGAGGGTGGCGTGGGGGCCGGTGGCTGAGCAAACAGCACTCCTAATGCAAAGACAGGAGGAGAGACATGACATGGAAAGTTGTAAAAGATTATGTGGCAGGTACAAGGGCTGCAAAGTCCACCCAGGGACCCGCTAGGACACCCACCACCTCATCTCAGCCTCTGCTTCCCATGGGGTCTTCGCGGAGCAACAGGAGCTGTTCTGTGCCCCCAGCGCCACCTGGGGGCCCAAACGGGTAAGTGGCCTGACTACATTTTTAAAAAGTTTGTACAGCTGACCCTTGAACAAAGACACCCCCCACCCCGCACAATTGAAAAATCAAATACAACTTTTGACTCCTGAAAAATATAACTACTAATAACCTACTTTTGGCCAGAAGTCTTACCAATAATGTAAACAGTTGAATAACACATATTTTGTATGCTATATGTATTATACACTGTATTTTTCCAAGTAAGCTAGAGAAAAGTAAGTATTAAGAAAAATTGTAAGAAAAAAATACATTTACAGTATTTATTGAAAAAATGCATATCTTAAGTGGGCCCGTGCAGTTCAAACCCGTGTTGTTCAAGGGTCAACTGTATTTTTGAGCACTTACTATGTGCTGAGCCCGCGTTAAGTTCTTTCTATGTACTGAGCGCATGCTAAGTCCCTGCTACGTGCTGAGCTCTGTGCTAAGTACACTACATAGATTATCTACTCAAGTCTCCAAAGGGAAGAGCTTTGCTTGTCCTCATGGCAGGGCTCCTGTGGCTGGCCCTGGGGGTAACCTGCGACTCTTGAGGTAACCTGGGGAGAGCAGGGGGCAAGGTGCTACCTGTGTACATGATCCCATTAATCTCCACAGACATGCTAATACTGTTGCTGCCATTGGTGCTGGTCAAGCTTGCAGCTGAGTCCTGGCGGCTCTCGGTGGCTGTGGAAGAAGAAAAGCCACAAACTCATCTGTACAACGATTTGTTTCACATTTGTCATCCCCTAGACTTTCACAAAGCTGTGGACTGTATCTGCCACACCGGCTATACTCAATAAATATTCATCAAATAAGAATGTATTTGTCTAAAATGTGCTTTTTTGTGATTGTAAGTCCTAAGCAATGCTGCACACGCAAATCAACTCATTCTTTGGAATAGCCACAAAGTCTCTCAGACATGACTCATTCACTCCCCACTGATGGATACACACTTCATTTCAAGGCTTCACTCTTAGGACATCACACAAATGACTGCAATGGACAATCTTGTCTATACAGGTAGACAAGTTCGCATTACGCCACTTCGTTTTTACGAACGACCTACATTTGTATCTGTTTTCACTAACCAAAAGAACGCCAAAGAGGATTTCTTTTCTTTACAAAAAAAGGTGAAAAGTGAAAATAGGGTTCGGCATTTGTTTTGTATGAGCCATTACAGAGGTAGCAGCACCCCAAAAGTGGCCCAATGAGCTAACCTCCCCGGAACTGCACTCACACCTCAGCATGAAGCAGCCATCGCCCTGAAGTGTGTCTGGGGGTATCTGGCTTTGTCTCCATTTGTTCTATGCATCTGTTAGCAAGTTGTCCGAAGGGAACTGCTTCTTCGCTCTATGCTATTCCAGCTTATGAAAGGTTTCACAGAAACACCCTACTTTTGGACAGTGGGAGACCCCTGTATGGGTCTCCTCGAGCATTTGCATTAGTCTGCTGCAGGTACCAAGTAGGTCACTGAGTCACATTCTCTATCTCTAAAAAGAGACTGCTAAGTTGTCACCTATTTACACTCCCACCTGTAGGACTGGGGGGGCCCATTTCCCCACATCCTGACCAACACTTGATATTATCAAACTCTAATGGGTGAGAAATGGCATTTCCTCGTTAACATGCAGATCCCCAACCAGAGGGGGCTGAACAGCTTTTCCCAGGAATTTACTCGTCACCACCGCCCATTTCCTCTATCGGTGTGCTTGCTCCTGTTCCCTGTTGATTTGTAGGCACCCTGTACACAGGGTAGCTCCAAGAGCCTTGTTTAGTCACGCGCACAGAGGCGCTGGGGCCGGCGCCGGGCGGTACCTCGGCTGTTAATGCGGACGCTCATGGGCAGCTGGGCCGTCATGGCCAGGAGGTTCTGCTGCAGCGCTCGCTGCATCAGCCGCTGCTGCTCATCTGCCACCAGCGCCATCTTCTTCTCCGGAGGCTCCCCACACTCCAGCTTCTCCCGAAGCTGCTCCAGGGCCGCTGCCTGTGCCGCCACGGCTGCCTGGGCTGCTGCCGCTTGCACTGCTACAGCCTGGGCTGCCACCACAGGGTGGCCCGCCAGGGACACTGGCAGGCGGCCGGGGACTGTGATGGGGATGGCTGAGTCCTCCTCTAGACAGGAGAGAAGAGGAGTTGGTGACCAAAAGGAAACTGACATGGCCAGGCCTAGCCTTCCACCCGTGCGGGAATGTGCACCCTCTTGAATGCCTCCACTGATGGGGTGGACAGGATTGTGTGTGTGTGTGTGTGTGTATAGGTTTTTGAACAAACACAGGGCTTTTTATGAAACCCCTTCCAAAGCAGGCTGACAGCAGATACATCAGGGCGGTCACACTGCTGATTACAATATTAGTTACAATGTTGTCATAGCAGTATTTAGCATGAGTATTACATAGACACTGTAATAGCACGTAATACATTACATAGGCGTCTTAACACAAGGGCTTGCCACAGGTTTTATCTAAAGCACTTAACATGAATTGTCTCAAAGGGTCATTTCAACAACCCCAAGCCTTCTCTTATCCCCATTTTCCAGATGAGGAAACTGAGGCTCAGAGAGGATGGATAACTTTCCCAAGGCCACAAAGCTGGAGAGAGGCTGAGCAGGGATTCAAACTCACGCACCACAACTCCAGAACCAGCTCCTAACCATTCCCCTCTTTTGTGGTTAAAACGAATGTCCCTATTGTTCCTATCCACTGGTCCCACTGGGATCCACTGTCTCTTCTTCTCCCAACTCTATCTCCTGTGTCTATCCCTGGTCACCAGGTGCTGCCCCTATGTGCTGGGTCCCCACTCCAACCTTTGCTGGGCCCTCTGCCCCGGAGTTTTAGCAGCATTCTCTCCTTTGTCTCCCTCTTCTGGTCTCACTGAAATGTCACCTCCTCTGGAGACCCCTCGGACCTGCCATCCCTTAACTAGTTTTCCTGTCACTGTGGACTGCTGCTCGTTTCCTGGCTCTCTCGTGATTCCCCCGGGGTCAGAACCCCTTTATCTTATCTGCCACCACATTCTGCAGCTCCAGCGTGGGGCCTGGCCCATGGTGGATGCTTAAGAACCATTAACGGGTATTACTGGAACTCCTCAAATCCAGGAGGGTAAACTGAGGCCCACAGAGTACTGAATGCGCTGACATTAGCAAGGCCCCATTTGCCTTAGATCTGATCAGTCTTAACTCTTCAGGGCCCTGTAGCTATCAGCCCGGGTCCTGGGGCCAGCCCCAGGAAGCATGGAGTCACAGTACATGCGGCAGAGGAGACACGAGAACTCAGAACTTAGATAGGTGAACTGGCCTGCTAATGGCCATGCTGCCACAGGTGCTGCTGGTGCTCTGTTAGGAAGGATTCAGAGGCTCAGTGGAGAAGATGGGGATGTCGGCCATGCGTGGAAACTAGGAATCGGGGGCTGTACGTCGGGCATCTGCAAACCTATGCCTGTGGCATGCTGGGCATTTTACACACTGAAGATTCCCCAACAACTCTACAAACAAGGAGGAATTTTCTCCACTGTGCCACCCAGGGACACCTAGCAATAGATTCAGGGATGGTTAAAGGGTCAATTTGATAGACCCACTCTACACTCTCAATGGTGTCTGCTGGGACAGTGCATTGAGAAGAATTCTAAAGCTCAAAGGGAAAAGAAAACAGTGACCAACTAGCAATGTCTGTCATGGGCAAGGGACTGGGAAAAGCTATTGTGATGAATAGTACCAGCCACAGGCAGAAGACTGGGCCAATGCTGCAATAAATGATTAGCAATGCCTGCTACAGGATTAGTACAGTGCTCAGGTAATAATACGTGCCTCGGCGTGGACCGGGAAAACAGTGATTAATTAGTAATGTCTGCTGTGGGCACAGGATGGGAACATTGTGCTTGATCTATAATGTCTGCCTTAGCATAGAACTGGAGAAAAAAACTATTGATTGGTGATGTCCGCCCTGGGCACAGGATTACAAAATGGATTGAGTGGTATTGTCTCCCTGCCATGGGCTTGGGGTGGGAAAAATGGTGGTTGATTAGTCATGTCTGCCATGGACACACAACTGAAATATTCTACACACTTTTCCATGACAACGTTAGGGATTATCATCCTGGTTACCCAGAGGGAAAAAGGTATCCGCCGCCAAGGCCATACAGCCTGAGTCGAGACCAAGTCCCTCACCTTTCTTGATTTTGGGGGCTGGGGTGATGGAGCTGCCGTTGGTGCTGGCAGCCAGGCCCAGGGAGGACACGGGCAGCTTGGGTGAGGAGAGCATGCTGTGGGCCCCGCCTGGTGAGTAGGCAAAGAGGGAGCCCCCGAAGCTCTGGCGTCGGCCTTCCCGCCGATTGCTGTCGATGGCTGCCTGGAGCTCGTTGGGGTTGCTGAGGCCGCGCTTCTCACACTCGTAGGGGTACAGGTACTTCATATACCTGCAGGCAGGGGCGAGGGGACAAGATGGCACCTGGGATGCCTCCCGTGGTTCCTCACTGCACTCACATAAAGCGAACCCTGCTGCAGCACCACTTCCCCAACCCCATCACATATCGCTACCTGAGAATCACTCAGTAGTCCCCAGAACCAATGTCTCTGCTTGTGAGGTTCCCTCTGTCTCAGTGCCTGTGCCCATGACTACCTCCCACTAATCCTGCAATACACAATAGCATCACCTCAGAGCTGGAACCTTCCTTAAAGCCCCACCCTGAGATTCTCAGGGTCTACTCGTCACGTGGCCCAGTGCCTCTGTGGTCCCTCGTGCCCCAGGCCCTCTGTACTTGTGGTACTCACTGGGTCCGCAGGGTGAAGGCGGCACTGGTGATAGATGTGGGCAGGTTGAGGCCCTTGGTGATCTCACGCCACAGCTTCTTGTTGATAACCTCCACCAGGCCGCCCTTCTCCGTCACCAGCACGTACAACATGAATAGGTCAAGCACCTGCTTGGCCATGATGGGGATCCGGTTCACAGGTGTGCCTGCGGGGGAACGGTGAGTGCAGGTGAGGGGGGTGCTGTCGCTGGGGCCGGAGCCCCACACACAGCAGATGCCACTCTGGTTAATGCACCAGTCCAGAGCAGGGTCCTCCCCGGCTGTGTGTCCATCAGAGAGGGCTACTCTCTGTGGGGGGGCCCAAGCAGCATCCCTGGTCCCACCCACTTAATGCCAGGAGTGACCACAGTCCTGACAACCACATATCTCAGACATCACCCAGCGTCCCCTGGGAGCAGGATCACCCCTGATGAGACCCCCTGCTGCAGACAGTACTGAGGAGACAGCTCTGCCTCAGTTTCTGCATCAATGATCTGGCTCATTGCTGATCAGCTACAGGCAGAAGACTGGGCCAATGCTGCAGTAAATGATTAGCGATGCCTGCTACAGGATTAGTACAGTGCTCAGGTAGTAATACGTGCCTGGGCGTGGACCGGGGAACAGTGATTCATTAGTAATGCTCACCTGGGGGAAGGTGGGAGGTACAGAGAGGGAGATGCTGGGGCCAACCCAGGGGACGGGCCTGAGACACGCAGCCTTTGTCATTCCTACCTCCATCAACAGCTGCCAAAACATCGACTCCTGAGTTCCCAGAGGCCTGTGCCCAGGTCCCAGGGGCTTTGCAGTAGGGAAGGGAGGGCATGGCTAATCCACTTTGCAGCTTAGAGAGTGAGGCGGTGGGCTAGCCCAGGAGACAGTGTGGGGAGCTAGCATAGGGCCATGGGCTAGCCCAAGGATAGCAGGGCTGCTCCCCTCTTCCAGGCCAGCTCTCCTCTTCTGTCCACCTGACCCTCTCAGCCTCTGCAGTTGAGTCCCTCTCTCACCCAGAAGCCCCCAGATCTCAGCTCAGCCTATGCTGGCACCTTCCTGCTAAGGGCAGAGAAAGCTCCATTCAGACCTCTCTCCCTGGCAGTGGAATCCTAAGTTTACTGTCTGTGCCACTGCCCG
This sequence comes from Rhinolophus ferrumequinum, assembly GCF_004115265.2. Taxonomy (NCBI): domain Eukaryota; kingdom Metazoa; phylum Chordata; class Mammalia; order Chiroptera; family Rhinolophidae; genus Rhinolophus; species Rhinolophus ferrumequinum. The sequence continues at coordinate 61,985,024 of NC_046301.1, forward strand.
CCTGTCCTGCTCACATGGCATGCCCAGCCTGGCATTCAGCAAGCACTCAGTTAACAACTGCGAGGGCCGATGGGCCATATCTCAGTCCAAGGGGTACTCTTATCCCCCTTTAGAGGTGGGCAAATGGAGGCTGCAAGATGTGACCTGACAGAGAAAGGTTCTGCTTCCAGTAACAGGTCAGCTTGCCTGCTCCTGGGCCTGGATGATACCTTGCACCTCTGGACATTCCAGAATCACTTCTGGCCACACTTGGCCGCTCCCCAGTCCTTCCGAGGCTGCAAAATCCCCAACAAATTGAGGATGAGGCCCTCAGACTCTCTACCCACCCAATTCCATTTTCAGCCCAAGAGTGAGAGAGAAAAAAACACCACCAGTGTGAGCACACCAGCTTGGTGAGGTGGCCACAGTGCCCTGCTCCACAGTACAGATTTAGGCTCTGCCTGAGGGGAAGGGGAGAACTAAGGAATCCTGGCTCTGAGGCAAGCAGGCAGGGCCTGAACGGATGTTTATAGAAGGAGGGGGCTGGGAGAGCACAGAGAGGTACTGACAGAGATGGAGGCGCAGGGGCCCTGGGGATAATAAGGAAGCGGGGGGGGGGGGGGGGGGGGGGCTGGGGGGGGGGGAGGCTGTCAGAGAAAGAGCAGGACCTGCCCCTGCACTCTCAGCACCTGAGAACTGGAGAATTTGGGTGGAGGCTTTTACTTTGTGACCATCTGTCTGGAGTAAAGTGGGGGAGGTCTGACAGATTCTCAGTCCCAAAGGACCCCCCCACCCATTACAGAGGGGAGGGTCCAAGAAGATGGCAGGGAAGAGAGCCTTGGAGCTGGGTTTTGAGGGATGCATAGGAGTTTGTTGCCTCCTGCCCTCCAAGAGCACTTGGCTTGGTGAAAGAGGCAGGGCTGGACACAGACCCTCACAGCCCTATGTGGCTAGGGGCTAGTCTGGGGCTCCCAACCTCACCCATATGCAGGGGCAGCTCACAATACTTCCTAAGTACTTCCAGGATACCAAGTGCCTGGTCTTGGCCAAACGGGTGGACTCCTGGCCTGGAAGCTCTGGGCCTCACATCAGGGGGCTGGAGGAGTGGGGTCAGGCAGGTGCGGACAGGCCGATAAAGAAAGGGGAGGGGATCTCTCTGACCACATAGCTGGCCTGCAGAGGGCAGCAGGCCTGGCTGGGCTGGACGATAACACGAAGGCCCCTACCCCAGGAATGGCTCTGGATTCCTCCATCTTGGCACAAAAGGGGTTAACTAAAAGAGGCCTCCGCCCCCTACCCTTTCATCTCCTTCCCTTCCAGGCCCTGTGTTTACAGAAGCTGCTGGTGAGGGAGGGGCAGGGGCCCTGGACAAAGCAACAGCGGTCTGGCCCCTGCAATGGCCCCTGAGCGGATCCTGCAGCCCCTGCTGACTCCACCCCTTTCTGCCTCTGAGCTCAGGCCACATGCCTGCTCCAGGCCTCAGTTTCCTTCTCTGAACAGCAGGATTATTATAATCCCTCCACACCCAGGGAGCTGTCCAGGGATCACAGGAATGAGCCCCACCCTGCAGAGGGCATTTCTAGGACAGACCCCATGTCTACACCCTGCGGCAGCTCCAAGCCGAGGGTGAGGCCTGTGAACAGGGACCCTCTGGGGACCCTCTGGCTGCCCCTCAACCTCTCTGAGCCTGGCTCACCCTGAACTTCCTGAAACCCTCCAGTGTCTGGGCCTCAGTTTCCCCACCAGATACTCACCTAGACCAGTCCCTGTTCCTCCTTATATCACTGTTCTCAAGACCCAGACATTTCTCAGTGGGGACATAGTTGGCATCTGTCACACTCCAGACCAGGGGGAAATGAGGGGAAAGGCTGTAGAGGTGTCCCAG